>NC_036862.1:9945739-10243341 GCF_002910315.2 Salvelinus sp. IW2-2015 | reverse complement strand
GGGTGTGTTACTCAACCCCTGTGGGTGTGTTACTCAACCCCTGTGGGTGTTGATGCGTGCCCTTACCCACTACTTTACTGTCCTCTCTCTCCAGGTACTTGCTCCACATTCTATCCCCTTTCTCTCGGTCACTGTGGGAGGGACGACCGGACAGGAGAGGGTGTGTCAGTATTCAGTGAGTTAAAGCCTCATGCTCATTGCTCCCACGCCTCCCCTCTTGTAAACCCATGAGAAATCACGCCTCCACACCCACTGACTGCATACTAATACTGTGTGATGTGCCCTACCCTCCCGGTTAACATTCTCTTGACCATAGTCCCACGGTAGTTCATGGAGAGAGAAAGAGCAGGAGACACTCACGGCAAGTGGTCAAAGTCCTCTGAGCTGCCCCGCGGCCGCACCGTGACCCGGTTTACCTCGTTGTGCAGCCCGTCCAGCAGGAAGCGCAGGAACTCCTGGGCGTCCTGTTGGCTGGAGGGAGGGACACAGACAGACACACAGGTTATTTTTTTAACGCATTGGAAAATCATCTACAATACCATTACTGATACAAAGTTATTAGATTTGGAGTGCCTCTGAAATGGTAACCTATTCCCTACAGATGTAGGATCCTAATGTGATCACCCTGTTGCAGGAGAACTTTCCTGCAATGCAGGAKATTTCAAACTTGTAGTGTATTTGAGCTTTAAAAACACTTCTGAAGTTTGTCATTTCCACTTTGACATTTCTGACTTGATTTTCCCTTACGAAAAATGTATCAACCCCTACAAAAATGTCTGTTAACTATAATCCATATAATAATTCACATTTCCTGTTGCTGCAGGATTATTTTCCTGCTGTAGCAAACTGGCTCAAATGAAGATRCTACATCTGTATAAAGTGCACACATTTTCACCAGGGCCCATAGGGCTCTGCACTGGTCAAAAGTAGTGCACTATGTAGGGAATAGGGTGCCATTTCAGAGGTAGGCTTGGTGAATAGTTAGTTGAACAACACGTACTTGTATCCCACGAATCGGGGGGCGTATCTCTGAATCTGAGTTTTGAACTCTGASGGGCCGACCGCCTCGCTGCTCGAGGACGTCCACATGGTCTGGAGGAGCTTGGCAAATTCTAGAAGCACAACCGGGAAACCAAGAAGATAGATCCAATCCCCTCGGAACAGTGGCAGACATTGTAAAATGGGAGACTTGATGGTAAATAAAATGTTCAGCATTCATTGACTGCAGGGGACTTAGGCTAGCTGTCTCACCCTCCATGAGCGCTCCGGTGTTGGTGCGGCTGTTTTTGTTAAGGTCGCGTCGGTGGGAGTTGTGGAGACAGTAGTCCCGGAGGTTGTGTGTGTTACTGAGACACTGCAGGATGGAGTTCATGAAGCACTGTAGACACACACACACACAGTCTTCAGAAGAGGGTTAACACACACACTACCATGCTGTTTGTGGTGCAGGAAGTTACAGCTTCAAAATCGAGATTGTTGAGAAATATATTTAAAAAATAATTCCTGCATACACAATAATTTGACAATAACGGTTTCAATGTTGAAGACAAATGTGCAGAGGTGAATTCGTGTCTGCTGAAGTTATTTTTAGATATTTTTTTGTTACATACATGCATGCATGGAGTGGCAGGTAGCCTAGTGGTTAGAGCCAGTAACCGCGAGGTTGCTAGATCGAATCCCTGAGCTGACAAGGTAAAAATCTGTCGCTCTGCCCCTGAACAAGGCAGTTAACCCACTGTTCCTAGGCCGTCATTGTAAATAAGAATTTATTCTTAACTGACTTGCCTAGTTAAATAAAAAATGAACAATTAACATCACATGTTACACATGCTAGCATGGGGAAAACGAGGAACAGCAGGCTGAGTGAATGAAAGGTAGCAGGGATAGAGAGAGCGAGAGACAGTCAAGTCCCCCAGCCGGTACAGAGTGCAGCAGAAGCACTCTGATAAGGTTACTGTGCAAGTAGACAGTTTATTTCGGGACCCATCCTTCTCGCTGTTGCCTGGCAAATGCCCCCTCCCCTCCTCCTGTTTGTAGAGCCATGAGATGGCATGGCAAATAATCTCAGCAAATGGAAATAGACTAGCTAAGGGAAAGTGTTCGTGATATCAAAACACAGCCCTTAAGCCGATGGCAGAGGATAGGACATGTGGATTACACTATTTTTCGTTACACTGACAATATTCCACGTTTATTACACAACACACATGAATAGAGGCCTAAATATAGTAGAAATATGTGTGTACACATGTATGAGTGTGTGTGTGCGTACCCAGGCCATTACTTACGGTATTTCCCAGGTTCCGTAGGCCCACCAGGCCCTGGGCACTCTTGGAGTTCTGGGGAGGAGAAGAACACGACAAGGAAAACATTTACGACAAAAGCAAGTGAGAGAATGGGATCTCTACATGGGCCTACGGTGGAAGGACGTGTGCGATACCCATGGGGGGCCATGCTCAGAAAACGAGGGGCGTTCGTGGACAGATGGACATATTCTTTGTCGAACATTAGCCTGGTCCTGTTTCAATTCAGAGGGAATCACGCCGTACGCACCACCTCAGATGTGCAGCGTTTCCTACACAACTGAAACATCTTGGCTTAGCAATAGCCTAAAGGCTTTAAAGTGGATAACGGTCTACAAATGTAGAATAAGGGCTTTGTAGAAAAGAACATGACTGACGTCACTGCAGTTTAATTATATAAGTTCCGTCGTTTTATAATTGAGTAGTAATGGAAATAATTACCAAAGCACCAATACGACTGTGGACAAAACTTTACATGAAGTACATATCTCTTTAATATGGAATGCAATGTGTTGTGCTTTGAGGCCTCTGTAGAAATGCTACAATCAATTATTTATGCCTATTACTTTGAACATAAGTGAACACAAGGCCCCATCACAATGATACAGTCCCCACATTTAGACCAGGAGGAAGGGAGACTGGGATAGGTAGAGTACAGTTCACGCAGAGTCAGACAGGCCAAAAACCTGACACAATTATGTTTTTATGGGTTGATGTAGAGCACAGCACTGCTGGGGAACAGGAGAGGAAACCCAATCCAGCGGAACTCAATATAACACTGAAGTGACCCTGACTTAAGCTCTCCAGTAACTCTCACCTGAATGTTCTGTTCTGGCTCATATAGCCTCCCTCCCTAGTCTCTCCCCATGACCGCAGGAGTGACCAACCACCACGGGACACACAGTGAAAAACAGACACACACCCATGTGCTCCTGGTGTCTGGGAGTTCAACCAGACAGTTTGTTCCAGTTATGAGAACACAAACTTGGGACGGGCTGTAGCGTTTTACTATTACATAAATAACCCCACGCCATCTGTCCCCCTTTCCCGACAGAATAGAAAAACCCATCCAACAGTTTAATTAACTCAGGATTATCTAAATCCTCCTTTCTCAATTCCAACGTAAAATAGAGTGATTTATTAGTCCGCGACCACATGAACAAAACATTCCCTGTTGTCAGTTATTGGTATACAGTCAGTTCCTTGTAGTGGGTTGGTTCCTACTGTCCGAGACAATAATCTCATTTCCCCCTAGTATTCACTTGTTCACTTCCCTTCATTTGAAAGGAATTGACTGGTATGATTCCTTTTGTAGCCTACACAAATCCAATGTTTTTACATTGGTGGCAAGTAGTGTGCCAGTGTAGGCTACACTCCAGGAGGACGGGCAGATTATTAGGTCGCTGCAAGGCAAGGATCATACTGGATAATGCTCATAACAAACTCACACCGCTTTTCACCTCCAGAACAGTTTTCCCGGAATGAGCCCCATGACGTCACCATGTGCCGTACTTTGCTGAGTAATATCATCAGAGCCCAAAATAGCACCTTTCCTTCAGAACTTGCTGCCGCGTTCTCATTGGCTGGTTGCTGTCAGAGCGGTGTGACTGTCACTGCAGAAGTCATCCTGACAGCCTCTCTCCCAGGGAACGCTATTTTTACATGAACAAGCTAGAGGACAATATGACAAACGCACTTGGTCACACTCACAACATCTGGCAAGGGCTTTAGTGTGACTTACTGATTAACTGACTGACCGACCAGTGTTCTTCTTTGGACTAGCAACAGATGAATCAGTGTCACCCATTATGAAAATGTCTTATTCATTAACCTTTGATGATAAACTTAGTTATATAACTCTAGTCTTCACAGTGGTGTGACAAGCCCCGGCAAATGCAAGAAGCCCACTGCTGTTAATCATCATAGCAGTGCACTAATCACCTTGTGATCATTAGGTTGCCGGTTCAAACCCCCCGAGCTGCCTGCGGTGAAATTTGCAGAACAGGCAGCATTACCGGCTTCAATATCCCTGTATACTGCCCCTGTGCTGCACCCAGTCTGTGTTGTGTGACAGCAAAAAATGAAGAATAGCTGTGCAAATGGACCAATATTGTACTCTCTGTCTGAATGCTAGCCGTGCAGGTCCCATGCTGTCTTGCCAACTCCTATTGTCATGCAAGAACACTTCTAGGACCAGGCTATGTGGAGCGTTAAAACATGCCCAGGCACATCCATTACTCCAATCCATGATGGAGGCCATTCGGTAATAGGCAGTGTTTGGTTCAAACTGTAGCTACAGTAGTCCAATCTCTAGTCTACTGTCATTCCATTTACAGATACAAATTTGGCCTAGTTTTCACATAACACAGAGACTGATTAAAGAATTGCCTTGCATTCTCAATGTATTTACACATAACATGATTACTGCCACCACACTATCAATCCGAGACATTTGATTTAAATGTTATCTGTTGTTTAGCTGTTTTGGGTTCCTTGGCCCTTAGCAGTCACTGTCACTGACATTGATACTGAGCTAAACTATCTCATGATGAAACAGCCAGGTACAAGTTGAGCCCTGAATGGCTTGAGTAGGCCTGGGCCTGCCTGACACGGTTCCACCTTGCTCCATGGAATGCGCTATAATCATTAGCTGGCAGCAGTGTTGTGTTGTGTTGAGTGAGAGCTGCTGGAGACGGAGAACAGCATGTTCTGACCTTCCTGTGCCTGGCCCCTGTTGGGGGACAACAACAACAGCAACCCACCAAAGTGACTGACCAGTCATGGATGAGTCATGGATGGACCAGTCATGGACCAGCTTAATCAATTGATATTTACATCCACTGTCTCTCAGACTATTCAAGACCAAGATAATGCACTGAAACAATAGCAACACGTTCCCAAAACAGGTTATACAAAAGCCTCACAAGACCTAATATGAGCCATAGATAAAACATTTGAGGGACAAGCGAGAACCCCCCCCCCCCCACACTCTTCATTGTGATAGCCAAATACCAGCGTCTGCCACAGGCTTTCACCTCATGAGAGCGAAGCCTGGGAGCCAAAGATAGAGTAGCCAGGTGCTTTCAGTCATGCCGCTCCGCTCCTTCTATTGAGTTTGTTTCATTGAAACGTTCAATACAATACACTCTCTCTAGGATGAACCCGGATTATTGAAGAAGATCAATGAAGTGTCAACGTTGAAGGTTGTAATAAAATCGTTAATCATTAGACTATAGTGGATTACTGTTGACCAACGAGTTATCCAGTCACTGCTAGAGCCGTAAACACCATTAGCTCATGTCAGATGATTTCAACATCAGTCTGCAAATAGAACCCTTGAACAACAATTTTACCTTGATTTGTTTCTCTCTAAGGACATGGAATTATGAATAAAAATAGCGAGAGGGTGGGACATATTGTCCCATATGATATTACACATGTTGCATAATAAAAAATAATACAAAACCCCATTCTAAATATATTTTGATACAGGCCTAGGCTATGTAATATAATTTATCAAAGGCCTGCTATGGAGTGAGATTAATTTGAGATTATATAACTAGTCTAATGACCTGCCAGAATACTGATCCTCCACAGAGGTTTAGCGGGGTTTAGGCTACTGCTAGAGTGGCTGCAATGTTATATCGCTGTCAATGCCGTGTAGAAGAACCCCTAGTGATTGTCTTCCAGGAAACGCAACATCAATCCTCCTTATTGATTAACAACACATATATTACTGTAACTAATACGCAGACAAACATTCGATAGATTATCTTGGTGTCAATATATCCTCTCTTTTTTTTTTGTACCTTGGCTTGATTAATGAGAAGTCCTACAAAGGTTGACACCAGCACCGAGCCAGACATGCTCGAGCTTTTCCGCCGCATCTCTTGCTTCAAGAACGGGAAAACCGAGGCCGGGGGTTCTTCGGGAACGGTCACCGTGTATGACTGTCTCATGCTGGGCATGATGACTGTCTGATATAGTCGGCTACCGGTGTGTTCTGATGCTCTGCCGGTATCAGGCAGATAGAGCCGGTGCGCTCTTGATTCACCGGGAGTTGCGCTCGATCTCCTGATATTATATGTCGCAGGACCTTTGTATGAAAGTGTAGCCTACGTTACGAATATATTAGTATTTTTGCTCGAGCTTATTCGTTTCCTTTTTGCGGTTGTCATGAAAAAACCGAGCCATTCATCTCATCTACACTCGATTTACAAGCGATACATACCAGACTGGCACTCCTGATATCATGAAAAAACACATAAACACTACATGAATTAAATAGTTTCGCAATGAAAACAGACTGAGCAATGTCTTATTTTCTCCCCTATATATTTCAGAAATCGAAGACCTTCAGTATACGCAAATCAAAACAATTTCCCTCGTGCAGTATATCAACCACCGGGCTGTTTGAGAAGTAAATGACCACTGCCTCTCCATCGTTTTACAACCCCGAGGACACGCCTCTTTTCGGATTAGTACTACAGACGTCAGCCGCTGCCACAAACCTCTCCGACGTCAAACAGTCAGAGTGGTCCATTCACATTTCTACGAATTACGTTTATGCTTATTACTCGAATGGTGCTTCCGAGGACACCCGTGGAACATTCATTCCCGTTGTCCATACATCAAGCAATGAGATACAACACATTCACTGTCGAATATGGCCTTTCTAAAGGGCTATTCAGCGTGAGACCCAGTTATTCAATGCAGGACTACATTTCAGAGGAGTACAGTATATCGTGTTGGGGAGAGTAGGCTACTACTACTGTACTACATGCTCATAATCTGTTAGGCTATTGTCCATGGCTGTAATAATACATCTCTTCATACAGTTGAAGTCGGAAGTTTACATACACCTTAGCCAAATACATTTAAACTCAGTTTTTCACAATTCCTGACATTTAATCCAAGTTAAAAAAATCCCTGTTTAGGTTAGTTAGCATCACCACTTCATTTTAAGAATGTGAAATGTCAGAATAATAGTAGAGAGAATGATTTATTTCAGCTTTCAATTCGTTCATTACATTCCCAGTGGGTCAGAAGTTTACATACACTCAATTAGTATTTGGTAGCATTGCCTTTAAATTGTTTAACTTGGGTCAAACGTTTTGCGTGGCCTTCCACAAGCTTCCCACAATAAGTTGGGTGAATTTTGGTCCATTCCTCCTGACAGAACTGGTGTAACTGAGTCAGGTTTGTAGGCCTCCTTGTTCACACATGCTTTTTCAGTTCTGCCCACAAATTTTCTATAGGATTGAGGTCAGGGCTTTGTGATGGCCACTCCAATACCTTGACTTTGTTGTCCTTAAGTCATTTTTCCACAACTTTGGAAGTATGCTTGGGGTCATTGTCCATTTGGAAGACCCATTTGCAACCAAGCTTTAACTTCCTGACTGATGTRMRMWKAWTWTYRRRKKATAWMTRRCSTTCRTCATGARYCCATCTATWTTGTGAAGTGCACCAGTCCCTCCTGCAGCAAAGCACCCCCACAACATGATGCTGCCACCCCCGTGCTTCACGGTTGGGATGGTGTTCTTCAGCTTGCAAGCGTCCCCCTTTTCCCTTCAAACATAACGATGGTCATTATGGCCAAACAGTTGTTTTTATTTCATCAGACCAGAGGACATTTCTCCAAAAAGTACGATCTTTGTCCCCATGTGCAGTTGAATACCGGGCGGTTTTGGAGCAGTGGCTTCTTCCTTGCTGAGCGGCCTTTCATGTTATGTCGATATAGGACTCGTTTTACTGTGGATATAGATACTTTTGTACCTGTTTCCTCCAGCATCTTCACAAGGTCCTTTGCTGTTGTTCTGGGATTGATTTGCACTTTTCGCACTAATGTACGTTCATCTCTAGGAGACAGAACGCGTCTCCTTCCTGAGTGGTATGACGGCTGCGTGGTCCCATGGTGTTTATACTTGCGTACTATTGTTTGTGCAGATGAACGTGGTACCTTCAGGCGTTTGGAAATTGCTCCCAAGGATGAATCAGACTTGTTGAGGTCTACAATTTTTTTAATGAGGTCTTGGCTGATTTCTTTTGATTTTCCCATGATGTCAAGCAAAGAGGCACTGAGTTTGAAGATAGACCTTGAAATACATCCACAGGTAGACCTCCAATTGACTCAAATGATGTCAATAAGCCTATCAGAAGCTTCTAAAGCCATGACATAATTTTCTGGAATTTTCCAAGCTGTTTAAAGGCACAGTCAACTTAGTGTATGTAAACTTCTGACCCACTAGAATTGTGATACAGTGAATTTTAAGTGAAATAATCTGTCTGTAAACAATTGCTGGAAAAATGACTTGTGTCATGCACAAAGTAGATGTCCTAACCGACTTACCAAAACTATAGTTTGTTAACAAGACACTTGTGGAGTGGTTGAAAAACAAGTTTTAATGACTCCAACCTAAGTGTATGTAAACTTCTGACTTCAACTGTAGTTAGCTTCACAGAGGAAGACTGTTATTCTGACACCTGCAACTCAGCCACAGCATGAGGTTTTCAGGCTATTTGAGGGTCAAACTGTGATGCCTACAGTATGGCTCTTCTGTTCGTTGTGGCAGATGGGGAGAAACATCAGGATCAAACCTTTTGTAAATTCCTAGTAAAGAAGAGCTCCTTCTCTGCAATGTGAAAATTCTGCTGAAGGAGAATATGGTAGGCCTAATATATTTTAGCTACATTCAGTACCAAAGGTGAGAAGTACAAAAGGTGAGGTTTTACAACATGGTAAAACAGATTGTAGGGTAGAACATGTTTTCCTCACGGAACAAATAGGATTAATTGACAAACCATTGTCAATTTGCTGTTAATCAATACAAATACAAGTGTTGACTGCACCCTCTGTAATAAACATTTAGCACTGTTAGTTCTGAACTCTCACCTATGAGGAGACAAACTTGTTTGCTTGTTTACAGGCTTCAACACTCAATCTTGTTGCTCACCCCTCTTGCTCAAAGTCTAAAAATACCCTGATTTATTAGGACTCAAAAAGTGAGTGTGACAATACAGATGGCTTTATGCGGCTAAAATTCCATCACTCCATTTCAATTTCACCACCTCTCTTAAAACCAAACAAATGACATAAGCATTGGAAAAGTACAGAGTCCCTGACACAGCTAATTGTATTTGCAATGATGTTGCCTATTACATTTGAGGAGATCAGAATGACATTTCCCCATACCAGTCACACATAGAACAGCGGTCTGCCAAGAAAGGGGATTGGTAAACAGGAGACATTATGAAGCGGGTCTAAACATCGTCAGCCATCAAGTCGAGTCAGCCCTCAGTCAGAGTCAAAGAACGGCTGCAGAAAGTAGCATAGGCCTAGCGTGAACAGCAGACTGCTGCCAGGGGGCCTGTCTACCTATAGGCTACCTAGACTATTGCCTTGATTCCATATGAAATGATCTACTAAATAGGTCTTCTAAAATATAATAACACTGCCATAGATTATGGGTTAATGAACCAAAACTGCTTTCATGCTGCCACAGCTACTTCTTTAGCCTTTGGGCTTTAGAACTGTCTTCCTCTGTAATTGTGCTTCTGATCTAGAAGGAATCTGACGTTAAATTCGCATGTCCTACCAAAAGCATCGCTGGCTGTGACGTGACTCATGCTCATCTGAGCTAAATTGTACCAGACTAACTGTATTAAAAGCCGTGAGCATTGCGTCTGTCTCTGTAATGTATGTGTCGTCTACGACCACATTCTGTTGATGGTGTCTAGGTCTGTAAGTTGTGATGTCTGATATTTGTCTGAAACATTGTTCCCCCTACAACTGCTGTCTTGGTTGGACCAGGTCTCATTTGAAACATAGATTTGATCTCAATGAGACTAACCTTGATAAATAAAGGTTCAATAAAATAATCAAAACATGAATGTGAGTCAAGAGGGGAGGTATATTGTACATACTGGGTTTCATTGAAGTGATGTGTAGGCTAAATGGTAAAGAGAGAGGGCAGTATGTCCCAGCTCAGTCTTGTGACCTAGCATGTGTACACAACAAACAGCCAAGGAACACATTCCATTACTCCACCAGCTGAGCGTGTGTGTGTGTGTGTGTGTTGTGTGTTGTGTGTGTGTGTGTTGTGTGTGTGTGTGTGTGTGTGTGTGTGTGTGTGTGTGTGTATGTGTGTGTGTGTGTGTGTGTGTGTGTGTGTGTGTGTAAAACAATCCCACCTTGAGGGGAGATGCGAGAAAACACAGAGCCTAAAGGATAGCAAACTACAAAATACGACAAAGAAATCAATTTTTGTATTTTGACTTCTGAGATAAAGACCTGGTTAGCTAGGCAAATCATTACACATTTGATCAATGTACATCTGCCAACCACCTTTCCTAGATAAGGGCACATCAAGGAGATTCATTTGTTTAAGTAAACGCCCAAATTGGTTAGCACAACCAAAAGGAAAGTAATACCGTGGTTCAGCATAAAGCTAGGCTAGGCTACCTTTCAAAGTCCTGAAACTAGGCTAAATGCAACAGTCACTCAAATACAGAACACAACATTAATGAAAAAGACTTTGTGTTTCTGTTGATATTTAGGCTACTCGTCATTCTGCGGGCACTGACTGTAACGGAACGGAGGAAAACGCTCTGAATGGTCATCGTTGCACTTAAAATACCAACATCAAAAGGCCTGCTGTTCTCAGTGCCAAGTAGAGTACAGATACAGTTTGGCTACACACTGAACTGTTTGAATCCACTCCCCAAGGCTTTAAATTCAACAGCCAACCAGATTTTGACGTTGAGCAGTGTGAATGTTAGGCTACTGTTTGACATCATGGGCAGCTTGCTGAGTGGTAGACCTATTTCTCACGATCCAGCCCTCTGAACTCCTCAGAATTAATACGATGCCTAATGAGTTCTGGGTAATTGTTTTCCAGAGGGCTCAGTATTAAAGCTCTCACACAGACCAGACTGGCGTTACATTTTAATCAAAGCATTATGCTACTGTATCGGACTGAACAAGGTGGCAGACATGCAAAACATTGTTGGTTCCACGGGAGTCTAGACTTAGGCTAAAGCAACCAAGAGACAAACGAAAGACAAATTTCACCCACGTGTGATAGGCTGGCATCACTTATGCAGAGTTGCGGACACATAATGGGAAGCCGGGGGTCCCACCTGACAGGAGTTGTACAATGGTTCTGAAAGTGTGTTAATACCTGTTGTAATGACCTGGCCACTAATTCAGCCACCCAAAACTCCTCCTAGCCCTCTGAGGTAAAGGGAAAAGGGTTGCTCTGCGGATTATAGAACACAGTAGGCCTATGTAACTCAAACTTAGTGCTAAGGGTGATAGAGAAGTAGCCTAAAAGCTAGGCTACTGGATCAAAACCTTTGAAAAAGGTTTTTAAAGCCCAGGCTTTTCCACCCCAGACTATAGTACAGTATAGAGGTCGACCGATTAATCGAAATGGCCGATTAATTAGGGCCGATTTCAAGTTTTCATAACAATCGGATATCGGTATTTTTGGACAACGATTTGGCCGATTTTTTTTTTTACACCTTTATTTAACTAGGCAAGTCAGTTAAGAACACATTCTTATTTTCAATGACAGCCTAGGAACGGTGGGTTAACTGCCTTATTCAGGGGCAGAACGACAGATGTTTACCTTGTCAGCTCGGGGATTCAATCTTGCAACCTTACAGTTAAGTAGTCCAACGCTCTAACCACCTGCCTCTCATTGCACTCTACGAGGAGCCTGCCTGTTATGCGAATGCAGTAAGAAGCCAAGGTAAGTTGCTAGCTAGCATTAAACTTATCTTATAAAAAACAAACAATCAATCAATCATAATCACTAGTTAACTACACATGGTTAATGATATTACTAGTTTATCTAGCGTGTCCTGCGTTGCATATAATCGATGCGGTGCGCATTCGTGGAAAAAGGACTGTCGTTGCTCCAACGTGTACCTAAACATCAATGCCTTTCTTAAAATCAATACACAGAAGTATATATTTTTAAACCCGCATATTTAGCTAAAAGAAATCCAGGTTAGCAGGCAATATTAACCAGGTGAAATTGTGTCACTTCTCTTGCATTCATTGCACGCACAGTCAGGGTATATCCGATAATAATAAACATTTTGTTTTCGAAATGATAGGTTCCGGATTCGACCATATTAATGACCAAAGGCTCGTATTTCTGTGTGTTATTATGTTATAATTAAGTCTATGATTTGATATTTTATAGAGCAGTCTGACTGCCTATCAACTCCCGAGATTAGGCTGGTGTAACCGATGTGAAATGGCTAGCTAGTTAGCGGGGTGCGCGCTAATAGCGTTTCAAATGTCACTCGCTCTGAGACTTGGAGTAGTTGTTCCCCTTGCTCTGCATGTGTAACGCTGCTTCGAGGGTGGCTGTTGTCAATGTGCTCCTCGTTCGAGCCCAGGTAGGAGTGAGGAGAGGGACGGAAGCTATACTGTTACACTGGCAATACTAAAGTGCCTATAAGAACATCCAATAGTCAAATGTATATGGAATACAAATGGTATAGAGAGAAATAGTCCTATAAATACTGTATTAACTACAACCTAAAACCTCTTACCTTGGAATATTGAAGTCTCATGTTAAAAGGAACCACCAGCTTTCATATGTTCTCATGTTCTGAGCAAGGAACTTAAACGTTAGCTTTTTTACATGGCACATATTGCACTTTTACTTTATTCTCCAACACTTTGTTTTTGCATTATTTAAACCAAATTGAACATGTTTCATTATTTATTTGAGGCTATATTGATTTCTATTGATGTATTATATTAAGTTAAAATAAGTGTTCATTCAGTATTGTTGTAATTGTCATTATTACAAATACATTATTTTTTTTTAAATCAGCCGATTAATCGGTATCGGCTTTTTTTGGTCCTCCAATAATCGGCATTGGTGTTGAAAAATCATAATCGGTCGACCTCTAGTACAGTATAAAGACAGAACAGTAGGCTGTGCATGAAGGTGCAGCACTACATAGCGTTATTATTAATGTGTCCAGGACTGTGCCAGCCAGCTCGCCCCGGGTAAAGAGATAGGATGATGGAGTTGACTTTACTGCCAGGGCTATTTCTAGGACCACTGCCACGAGGGAGTTTAGAGTTAGATGCCACCACACCAGTGATTTTGCATTGAAAATGACTTTATGGGATTTGGTGAAAATAACTGAGCTATTATGCTCAGTGCCACTTCTAATGTCGATGCCATTGTTCGTTGTAACTATGAGCTGTGTATTGGGGTCGTATTATGCTCCAAATGGAAGAAAACTAACTGAATTAGGGAAGGAGTACCTGAACTTGACCGATAAGAAACCCTCATTTTCTTTTACCGTTGCAGAACATTTTGCTACAGTGTACCTTAATGAATACAACCCAGGGCACTGGGTAGTGTGCAACAGCTGGAGCAGGCAGCACTGAGCTTTAGGATTAAACCATTTTCCTGGCCGTGCCTGGCTGGATGACCTAAAATGGCATGATGTGAGATCAGGATGGCGTCACAAAAGCATTCGTTTTAACTAACTGGACATTTCCTTCACAATGTTTTCCCATGGTTCGTCGGTCAGTCAGCTTTGTGAGGCTGAACACAAATCCCACGCAGTAGGCCTATGTGGATCGACTCCCAAGGACGCGCAGTATAATAGGCATTGAGGCATATTTTACAATGCCGCTTGCTAACAGTCACAGGAAGTGGCACCCAATCACACGGCATCCTACCCACTTCTGACGCTCTTAATTAGGAACGGTTTCAGTTGACTAGGCATCATCACAGCCGAATACATCGAGTTTACCTTGGAATCAGTATCTGTGAAGGATCTCGTTGTTACTCTGAGTCTGGACCCTGATCTCTCTTTTGACGAACATGTAAAAAAATTTTTTTGAAGACCAGCTTTTTTCCATCTTTGTAACATTGCAAAAATCGGAAACTTTGTCCAGACATGATGCAGAAAAGCTAATCCATGCTTTTGTCACTTCAAGATTAGACTAATGCAATGCTCTACTCTCCGGCTACCTGGATAAGGCACTAAAACCTCAGCTAGTGCAAAATACAGCTGCTAGAATTGTGACTAGAACCCCAAAATTTGATCATACTGTATTATTCCAGTGCTAGCCTCTCTACTGTCTTCCTGTTAGGGCTAGGGCTGCTTTCAAGGTTTGACTGTTAACCTACAAAGCATTGTATGGACTTTCTTGTACTTATCTCTCTGTTTTGGTCCTGCCGTACATACCTACAAGTATGCTACGGTCAATAAGATTCCTTATTGTTCCTAGAATTTCTAAGCAAACAGCTGGAGGCAGGGCTTTCTCCTACGGAGCTCCATTTCTATGGAATGGTCTGCCTATCCATGTGAGAGACGCAGACTCGGTCTCAGCCTTTAAGTCTTTACTGAAGACTCATCTCTTCAGTAGGTCCTACGGTTGAGTGTAGTCTGGCCCAGGGGTGCAAAGGTGAACGGCAAGGCACTGGAGTGACGAACCACCCTACTCTCCACTAAGAACCTTATTACGGGGGCTGAGTCACTATTTTGCTCTCACTCTCCCATTCTGTCCCTACCGGAGCGCATCTTGTCATGCCAGGCTTTTTTCGCTATACTCAACTCCCTTGGGTGGGTTGAGTTATTGACGTAATCTTCCTGTCCGGTTCTCCGCCCCCTCAGGCTCGTGCGGTGGGGAGAGATCTTTGTGGGCTATACTCAGCCTTGTCTCAGGGTAGTAAGTCAATTGTCTGTTGATATCACTTAAAGGGCAACTGCCCTTCGTGATTTGGCCTCGTTTTAGATTTGGTTCATTAAGAAATGGTAGTGGCCATGACTGAATTCAAACGTGAGTTTCAAATTATTTTGCCAATTGGCTTTAGCCAGCTGGTGTGCGACCATGGCAAAGTTGGTTTGACATTGGATAGCCTATCTCCTGGGGATAGTTAAGGACCGTCAATAAATTACACAATGTAAATTAGACAATATTTTCATGTTTCACACCTTTTACTTTTTTTCATTCAATGCTTTTAATATTTGTATATGAATTTCTACAATTTATCATTGGTTTGAGGTTTTTAAGTAATTGAAATTTGGAGATATTGGAATTTTAACATATTGTCCCATGTACATTGTGTAATTTACCAATGGTCCAAATTAGCCCAATAGGCAGCTGCAGTCCAAATCGATGATTACTTGTGTAATGCCAGCTGTGGGCATGTGGGCAGGATTGTAACAAACCCAACCTTCATTAAAGTTGTGATGCAGTCACGACCACAATTCTCACAAAACTCTAAAAAAATTCTTATTTTCACTTTGTAGTAAATTTTGACAGTAGAATAAATGTTTGACTCACATCGATGCCACATGGGCTGTTTTCTAAATGAGAAGTCGGTTTTTAGGGGCAGTTGCTCTTTAAGTGGTGTGGGTTCTGTGCTTTGGCAAAGTGGGTGGGGTTATATCCTGCATGGTTGGCCAGGGGTAACTTTGAACGGGGCTACAGTGTCTTCCGACCCTCCCTGTCTCAGTTCCCAGTATCTATGCTGCAATAGCCAAAATTATTGGCACCCTTGATAAAGATGAGCAAGGAATACAGTATAAAATTAATAATACAAATACTGAGCTAAATTGTATTCTCCAAAAATGTATATTATTTTATACTAATACAATTGCTCAGAGAAAGAGATTTTGTTAACAAGTAACAAATCAAAAAATGATAGGGGTCAAAATGATTGGCACCCCTGTTTTCAATACTCTAGCACCCTCCCCTTGTGAGGATAACAACACTGAGCCTTTTTATAAAGTGTGTTATGAGATTGAAAGAACACATTGGGAAGGATCTTGGACCATTCCTTCATACAGAATCTTTCCAGATCCTTGATATCCTTTGTCTGCGCTTATGGACTTCCCTCTTCAATTCAAACCACAGCTTTTCAATGGGGACTGAGATGGTCATTGCAAAATGTTGATTTTGTGGTCAATTAACCATTTATTTGTGGAATCTGATGTGTGCTTGGGGTTATTGTCTTGCTGGAAGATCCACTTGCGGCCAAGTTTCAGCCTCCTGGCAGAGGCAGCCAGGTTTTTGGCTAGAATGTCCCGGTACTGGGTAGAGTTCATGATGATGTTGACCTTAACAAGGGAAAAGGGCTTTATAAAATACAATTGATTGATTGATATCATTAGCTAGGTTTCCCTTTAATTGGCGACAGATTTTCACCTGAATATTCAAAATGTTCCCACAATAGATGTTTCCATCAAAGTGTGCGTGATGACGTAGTACACATGAAAATAACTTCTGCAGTTAAATTCCCATGTACCGAATACAAATTGCATTTTAAACTCTACCGATGGTTTTGTCACAAAAACTGTTGCGTTAAATTATAGCAAATGTGCCCACTCTGGTCTTGGCACCTGCGCTCTAGCCAGCAGCTCGCAGATCAAGAGCGGGAGCCTAGCGTACATTATGATGAGATTATCTTGGATAAGAGCGAGATCAGTTGATATTTGTCAAATGGCAGCCATGCATCGATGATCATGTCACCAGAATAAGACCCTCAATATTTATTGGAAAGGAGTATCAAGATCATCACCACGCACTTTCACCACCCTGTGGAAAGTTCATCAACGAAGTTCATTTGTAGCCAACAAACAGCATGCTTTCCCGAGTCATAGTGGGAAGACCACACAACATGCCATCTCGTGACTCAAAACCTGTGTTTGAATACCCATACTATCAAATCAAATCATTATTTGTCACATGCGCTAAATACAACAGGTGTAGACCTTGCAGTGGAATACTTACTTACAAGCCCTTAACCAATTTTTTTTTTTAAAGTAAGAGATCAGAAAAATGAATAATTTAAGAGCAGCAGTAAATAACAATAGCGGGGAAAGGAGTCAATGTGTCAATGTGCGGAGGCACCAGTGTCGAGGTAATTGAGGTAATTATGTACAAGTAGGTAGAGTTATTAAAGAGGCTATGCATAGATAATAACAGAGAGTAGCAGCAGCATGGGGAGGGGGCAATGCAAATAGTCTGGGTAGCCATTTGATTAGCTGTTCAGGAGTCAGGGGTACAAGCTGTTTAGAAGCCTCTTGGACCTAGATTTGGCGCTCCGGTACTGCTTGCTGTGCAGTAGCAGAGAGAACAGTCTATGACAAGGGTGGCTGGAGTCTTTGATAATTTTTAGGGCCTTCCTCTGACACCGCCTGGTATAGAGGTCCTGGATGGCAGGAAGCTTGGTCCCGGTGATGTATTGGGCCGTACGGACTACCCTCTGTAGTGCCTTGCGGTCAGAGGCCGAGCAGTTGCCATACCAGGCAGTGATGCAACCTGTCAGGATGCTCTCGATGGTGCAACTGTAAAACCTTTTGAGGATCTGAGGACCCATGCCAAATCTTTTCAGTCTCCTGAGGGGGAATAGGTTTTGTCGTGCCCTCTTCACAACTGTCTTGGTGTGCTTGGACCATGTTAGTTTGTTGGTGAGGTGGACACCAAGGAACTTGAAACTCTCAAACTGCTCCACTACAGCCTCGTCGATGAGAATGGGGGCGTGCTCGGTCTTCCTTTTCCTGTAGTCCAGAATCATCTCCTTTGTCTTGATCACGTTGAGGGAGAAGTTCTTGTCCTTGCACCACACGGTCAGGTCTCTGACCTCCTCCCTATAGGCTGCCTCATCGTTGTCGTTGATCAGGCCTACCACTGTTGTGTCATCAGCAAACTTAATGATGGTGTTGGAGTCGTGCCTGGCCGCGCAGTCATGAGTGAACAGGAAGTACAGGAGGGGACTGAGCACGCACCCCTGAGGGGCCCCCGTGTTGAGGATCATTGTGGCGGATGTGTTGTTACCTACCCTTACCACCTGGGGGCGGCCCGTCAGGAAGTCCACGTGTCTCTGTGTGTGGAGTAAAGGTGATCTCTAATTTTTTCCCCTCTGGTTGCACATTTAACATGCTGATAGAAAATAGGTAAAACTGATTTAAGTTTCCCTGCATTAAAGTTCCCGGCCACTAGGATAGCCGCCACTGGATGAGCGTTTTCCTGTTTACTTATAGCAGAATACAGCTCATTGAGTGCGGTTTTAGTGCCAGCCTAGGTCTGTGGTGGTATGTAGACAATGTGTAGACAATTTAATTACGCTTTTTTTGCCGATGTTTACTGACATCGGCCATATTTAACGGGTGTTGAGCGCTCGTAAATGAATTATTCTGTGCTCTGGTACACTCAGACAAGAGTCCTCCGAAATTGGAGTAGACAGCCAGCGAATTTACGAAAGCACCCGAATATCCATTGAGAACGCACAAAGACTATACCATTTAGCTAATAATAACGGGAATAATCAAGTCAATAAACGTTGGGTAGTTAGTCAGACAGCCTATAGTTAATATACTGGCAAGTTTGAAGTATAAGTAGCCAACTAACATTAGGTAGCTAGCTAACAACATACCTGTACATACTGCTGTAATGATATGCTATGTGGTTCTTTTGTAATGTAATGTAATTACAGTTGAAGTCGGAAGTTTACATACACTTAGGTTGGAGTCATTAAAACTCGTTTTTCAACCACTCCACAAATTTCTTGTTAACAAACTGTAGTTTTGGCAAGTTGGTTAGGATATCTACTTTGTGCATGACACAAGTAATTTTTCCAACAATTGTTTACAGACAGATTATTTCACTTATAATTCACTGTATCACAATTCTAGTGGGTCAGAAGTTTACATACACTAAGTTGACTGTGCCTTTAAACAGCTTGGAAAATTCCAGAAAATGATGTCATGGCTTTAGAAGCTTCTGATAGGCTAATTGACATCATGAGTCAATTGGAGGTGTACCTGTGGAAGTATTTCAAGGCCTACCTTCAAACTCAGTGCCTCTTTGCTTGACATCATGGGACAATCAAAAGATTGCTGCTGCTCCAGTTTCAGCTGTTCTGCCTGCGGCTATGGAACCCTGACCTGTTCACCGGACGTGCTACCTGTCCCAGACCTGCTGTTTTCAACTCTCTAGAAACAGCAGGAGCGGTAGAGATACTCTGAATGATCGGCTATGAAAAGCCAACTGACATTTACTCCTGAGGTGCTGATCTGTTGCACCCTCGACAACTACTGTGATTATTATTATTTGARCATGCTGGTCATTTATGAACATTTGAACATCTTGGCCATGTTCTGTTATAATCTCCACCCGGCACAGCCAGAAGAGGACTGGCCACCCCTCATAGCCTGGTTCCTCTCTAGGTTTCTTCCTAGGTTTTGGCCTTTCTAGGGAGTTTTTCCTAGCCACCGTGCTTTTACACCTGCATTGCTTGCTGTTTGGGGTTTTATGCTGGTTTCTGTACAGCACTTTGATATATCAGCTGATGTAAGAAGGGCTATATAAATAAATTTGATTTGAAATCAGCCAAGACCTCAGAAAAATAAATTGTAGACCTCCACAAGTCTGGTTCATACTTGGCAGAAATGTCCAAACGCCTGAAGGTACCACGTTCATCTATACAAACAATAATACGCAAGTATAAACACAGTGGGACTACGCAGTCGTCATACCGCTCAGGAAGGAGATGCGTTCTGTCTCCTAGAGATTAACGTATTTTGGGGCGAAAAGTGCAAATCAATCTCAGAACAACAGCAAAGGACCTTGTGAAGATGCTGGAGGAAACACTTACAAAAGTATCTATATCCACAGTAAAACGAGTCCTATATCGACATAACATGAAAGGCCGCTCAGCAAGGAAGATCAGCAAGGAAGAAGCCACTGCTCCAAAACCGCCATAAAAAAACAGACTACGGTTTGCAACTGCACATGGGGACAAAGATCGTACTTTTTGGAGAAATGTCCCCTGGTCTGATGAAACAAAAATAGAACTGTTTGGCCATAATGACCATCATTATGTTTGGAGGAGGCTTGCAAGCCGAAGAACACCATCCCAACCGTGAAGCACGGGGGTGGCAGCATCATGTTGTGGGGGTGCTTTGCTGCAGGAGGGACTGGTGCACTTCACAAAATAGATGGCATCATGAGGGAGGAAAATTATGTAGATATATTGAGGCAACATCTCAAAACATCAGTCAGGAAGTTAAAGCTTGGTCGCAAATGGGTCTTCCAAATGGACAATGACCCCAAGCATACTTCCAAAGTTGTGGCAAAATGGCTTAAGGACAACAAAGTCAAGGTATTGGAGTGGCCATCACAAAGCCCTGACCTCAATCCTATAGAAAATMTGTGGGCAGAACTGAAAAAGCGTGTYCGAGKAAYGAGGCCTACAAACCTGACTTCGTTACACCAGCTCTGTCAGGTGTATACTTCATATTTTGGTGAATTTAGTACGACATCCGGGAACTTTTGGCATACTAACTATATCCATACTATGACCAATAAGCATACAATATACTCAATTCACGTCACAAATAGTACGGTTAGTGAGGTTAGTATGAGTATTTGAACACAGCTCAAGTTTACTTCGATATGGTGCTTATTATATCAATATTTGGGCATAAAGACGTGTCCACCTTAATTTCTCGCATCATTAATTTTACAGACAAAAACATCCCACCACGTCGAGCGAACAAATTGTTTATCAACAATTATTAAATTGTACCGGAATGTCCTGTTTCCATCAGCCCTGTCGTGACTTTTTTCATGCATCAGGTAATTCATGGATGGAAACCTGGTTAAAGTAAGCAGCTAGGCCAGTTGTCTTTTGGTGCTTGTGTAAAACACAACATCTTGTTCATCAATGAGAGAGAGAGGTGAATAATTAGATGTCTGAGAGTGGGCAGCGAGGGGCCGAAAATCAGTCTTCCTAGAATGATCAATACAGTAGTGTACTTGACCTACATAACCGCTCTTCTTCCATCCTGACCATCCAGCACTCAGCCTGCGAGAGAGCTGCTCTGATGAGGAGCTGCTGGTCC
Organism: Salvelinus sp. IW2-2015; assembly: GCF_002910315.2. Taxonomy (NCBI): domain Eukaryota; kingdom Metazoa; phylum Chordata; class Actinopteri; order Salmoniformes; family Salmonidae; genus Salvelinus; species Salvelinus sp. IW2-2015. Next base: position 10,222,141 of record NC_036862.1, on the reverse strand, counting down.
TACTGGTCTCTCTGAGTCATAATCCAACACATTCCTCAAAACATGACTCCATAAAAACTCCTCCTAATCCATAACGAAAACAAAGGCTTTCTTTTCAACAATTGGACTGGATGAGCTGACGGAACATTGTGACTCAGAAATCAGGTTTGCCTGACAGTCAGGACGAAGATTCAGCGCAGATATTTATTTATGCGGACCTTTATTTAACCAGGAAAGACCCTTGCGGTTAGAAACCTCTTTGGCAAGTTGATCTTCTAGTGGGGTGAACTATCAGCCCATATCTCCTAAATCAAACAGCGCAATCACAGTTATCACACAAAGTTTGCATACATGCCCCCCTAGCCCTTACTTCACCTGCTCTGGCTACTCTCCTGTCATAGTAAGGGGATTTATTGTATAAACTCCCTGCTCTAAACCGGTCCGGGTGGAACATTATGAGAATTAGGAAAGATAATTAAAATGACTTGATGAGAACATTCGAGCACAGGGCTCACGAAATCCTCTCGTGACATTAATTACAAAATCTGAACCTCTTGGTCCAATAGGCAACCCAGTTCCACTGTTCCAAGTCCAGGAGATTCATTCCCTCATTGATTGATAACTGTTAATTACCGAGAAGATTCCATACAACCTTTGAGTAAATGCAGATATGGTGTCAAACAACCGTTAGCCTCGATGCATCCTTCACTGAAGTTTCAGTACAGCACCTCGACAGCCTCTTTGCCTGCCTGAGCCTGACGCTAATTGTGATAGATGTTTGCGAAAGCAGCCCCGTAACAACAACAAAACAGCCTTGTCAAAGAGATTGGCTTGGCTGGTTGCGAAACAAATGTCCTCCTCCTTCTCCTTCCCACAGTGGTCAGCAATCAGGGCTAATCCCGTAAGTGGGTTAATTCACACTCCGCTCTCTAAGGAGAGGCCTCCTGAGTGGAGCAGCGGTCTAAGGCACTGCCTCGCAGTGCTTGAGGCGTCACTACAGACCCGGGTTTGGCCGGGATGTCCTTGTCCCATTGCGCTCTAGCGACTCCTTGTGGCGGGCCGGGCGCATGCACACTGAATTCAATCGGCAGCTATACAGTGTTTCCTCCGACGCATTGGTGTGGCTGGCTTCCGGGTTAAGTGAGCAGTGTGTCAAGAAGCAGTGCGGCCTGGCAGGGTCGTGTTTCGGAGGACGCATGGCTCTCGACTTTCACCTCTCCCAAGTCCATACGGGAGTTGCAGCAATGGGACAAGACTGTAACTACCAATTGGATATCACGAAAAAGGGGTAAAAAGTACCAATATTTTTCATTTTATTTTATTTACTCTCCATGCGTCATAGAGGGAACACAAGTCTCACGAGTCTAGTCAATGGGACACCTACCTCTCTGACAGTCAGTAAGCAGGTTTCCATCGACCCAGGTTTATTCGAATAAAGCAATGTCGCAAAAAAAAAAAATCCGAAATTTGTAATGGAAACAGCAGATATAGGAGACATTTTCTAAAGATTGACAACATTTTTATCCGTTCCACAGGGGTGGATTTTTCTTCTAACTTTCTTTATTGCGACCAATGATGATGGAAACAGTGTTTTTCTAATAAATTATGATTCCCGAAAACATTTGAAGGTATGCGGGGCACGTGATGTAATCGCGTAACTATAAGCTCCAGTCCTGATTTAATTCTACATGGCTACTGCTTGCAAAATCGATTCTTTCAACAACAAAGTTTCTTTGCAGGACAAGGATTATCCTGACTTTAAAGGCCTGAATTGCTTCGCCTTGCTTTTCTGGTTGGCTGGCAAGTTTCACCATCCAACTATTACAGATCTACGGGAGTGCAAGTCTCACCATGGCACGAACCATGGCGATACGTTGGCACATAAGAATGATTAGAATATGGCAAAATTAGTAAATTATTGCATTCTATCCATGCTGGCTTTTGCGGTCTACCTGAGACATGATAGGGGGGATATCATACAGGCGGTCGACGATTTATAAAATGCGCAATTTGCCTAAACGGGTCATTTTTTGTTGTTGGTATGACATCATTACATCCAGCTGTTTTTAACGACACACGATAGTTAAATAAATCTATTTTATCTACTTTTTTTTTTTTATCACTGGACAAGTTCATAGAAACATAGCTAGTGACACACAGACAGACACACAGCCTGTTTGGCTAGCCTGGCCCCACTGCCTTGCCAACCCCTATGGTCATTGTCACGTCAAACATGCAGGACCCATAGGAGTTGGCAATACAGCACAAACAGATCTGGGACCAGGCTATAGCTACGGACTCACTGAGGAACTTCCTGATTCATCACCATAGGGAGAATTTTAATTTCTGAAGGCCTTATGGAAGCTATGGCAACAGGAATGTTTACAATCTTACATACAGTGGCATGGAGATTTTGTTAAGCATGTTCTTGTCTCTGTGAGATTCATTTCCTTTCTTATAGGAAATAGACCTAATATAGCTAGCTGACATAGATGCATTTTCAAATTCAATCCTGTACGAATGAATGAATACTGTGACAATTGTGTAAGGCCTATTTTATACTGTATAGTTGAGTGACAGTGTTCCCCAACACAGGATCTTAGCACTGTACAGTAACTGTGCAGAGCATCTGTACTGACCATGAGTGCCCCCACATGGTGTCAGTCTGCCATGTCAGTGGCCTGAGAGGCTAAATCTAAGATCACAGCAAAACAGTTGAGCAAACAGAAGAACACTGGTCTTACCAGGGAGTCCCTGGTGAGGGAGCTGGATCGTCCATTGCTGCTGCTGTCGCTCCTCTCATAGGAGGAGCTGAAGCGGCTACCACCACCGCTCTTCAGGCTGCTGCTGCTCAAGGCCTCCTGTGTGGCGCTGTGGGACAGGCCATAGCTGGAGCTCTGCAGGCTGCTGTTGTAGGAGTCGGCCACATCGCTGGCCCTGCTCCGGTAACCCCTCAGGGCGCTGGNCGGCCACATCGCTGGCCCTGCTCCGGTAACCCCTCAGGGCGCTGGAGGAGGAGGAAGGGGAGGTGGGCTCGTTGAGGCCCAGGGACGACAGGTCCCGCGTCAGGTCACTCTGGCTCGACGACCTRCMGCGGSTGAGGGAGATGCTGGAGGCSCCYGGCGACGAGGAGAGGTAGCTGGAGCGGCTGGGCGTGGTGGAKGAGGAGTAGCTGCTGTAGCCAGTGTAACCGGAGCRGCCGCTCAGGCCCGACGAGCCATAGGTCTTCACCGGGGTGCGGCTCAGGCTCTCGCTGCGCCGGCTGCTGCTGCTCAGGAGGTCAGTGCGGGGAATGGGCCGGCCCCGGTCGAGCTCCYAGGAGGTGCTGTAGTTGCGGGCGCGGCTGGCGGCGCTGCTCAGGTAGCTGGAGGAGGAGTAGCCCGAGGAGGAGGCWGCYTTGCTCCTGTAGGAGGGCAGCCTGTCCCGGTCGGAGGTGTAGGAGCTGAGGGAGGAGGGCGTCAGGGAGGAGCCATAGGAGCTATAGGCACTGGTATAGGAGGAGCCGGTATAGGAGGAGCCGGTGTAACGCTTGGCGGTGGTGGAGACGCGAGACATGCTGGATTCTCAGCCACGTGTGATGCGGTGGAAGACCGCATCGACTGCAAGACGAGGGAGAGAGCAGAAATCAGTGCGTTTCTATTTTCAGACTGTGAGCGGGAAAAACTTCATTTCCAAAAATGAAAACTTATTTAGCAACATTTGAATCTTTATAACCACCAAATTCAATTGTATATTTTATATCATATCGGTTCCATCTTAGTTTTTATGGGTTAGTCTTGTCTGATCACGAGAGAGGTAGGATGCCATCTGATCACGAGAGAGGTAGGATGCCATCTGATCACGAGAGAGGTAGGATGCCAAAGGTCACTAGGGCATCATCCAACTCTTAACATATGGGTGCACTATTTATCAACGGGCTGAATATACTGTACCATGGCTCATTGCTCGAGCCTGAGGTTTTACTCGTGTACAGGATACAGACATTTGACAAGCAACGTTATGTGACCCTCCTTGGAACACATTACACAATATCAACACTGAAACACTGTTTACGCAACCAACTGGAAAGTCATGCTTGATAATGTGATGTACTGTCGTATCGATGGGTTGCACAACGTTGTTGCCAGCTAAACGCGCCCCTGGGGATCCTGTAATGGGAGAAGCAGCTAAACGAAGCACCGAATGTTTCTGGTGGCACAGTCTGTTCCTGAGGAGAGACAGGCAGTGCAGCGTCTGAATAAATAAAAGTATCTGGTGTTGTCGATCCGTGTTGGGTTCAGTGGGGGAGGCTTCTCTCTCTCTTTTATTTATATTTATATATATATATTTATATACACTGCTCAAAAAAATAAAGGGAACACTGAAATAACACATCCTAGATCTGAATGAATGAAACATTCTTATTAAATACTTTTTTCTTTACATAGTTGAATGTGCTGACTACAAAATCACACAAAAATTATCAATGGAAATCAAATTTATCAACCCATGGAGGTCTGGATTTGGAGTCACACTCAAAATTAAAGTGGAAAACCACACTACAGGCTGATCCAACTTTGATGTAATGTCCTTAAAACAAGTCAAAATGAGGCTCAGTAGTGTGTGTGGCCTCCACGTGCCTGTAATGACCTCCCTACAACGCCTGGGCATGCTCCTGATGAGGTGGCGGATGGTCTCCTGAGGGATCTCCTCCCAGACCTGGACTAAAGCATCCGCCAACTCCTGGACAGTCTGTGGTGCAACGTGGCGTTGGTGGATGGAGCGAGACATGTTGTCCCAGATGTGCTCAATTGGATTCAGGTCTGGGGAACGGGCGGGCCAGTCCATAGCATCAATGCCTTCCTCTTGCAGGAACTGCTGACACACTCCAGCCACATGAGGTCTAGCATTGTCTTGCATTAGAAAGAACCCAGAACCCAACCGCACCAGCATATGGTCTCACAAGGGGTCTGAGGATCTCATCTCGGTACCTAATGGCAGTCAGGCTACCTCTGGCGAGCACATGGAGGGCTGTGCGGCCCCCAAAGAAATGCCACCCCACACCATGACTGACCCACCGCCAAACCGGTCATGCTGGAGGATGTTGCGCAGCAGAACGTTCTCCACGGCGTCTCCAGACTCTGTCACGTCTGTCACATGTGCGTGTGAACCTGCTTTCATCTGTGAAGAGCACAGGGCGCCAGTGGCGAATTTGCCAATCTTGGTGTTCTCTGGCAAACGCCAAACGTCCTGCACGGTGTTGGGCTGTAAGCACAAACCCCACCTGTGGACGTCGGGCCCTCATACCACCCTCATGGAGTCTGTTTCTGACCGTTTGAGCAGACACATGCACATTTGTGGCCTGCTGGAGGTCATTTTGCAGGGCTCTGGCAGTGCTCCTCCTAATCCTCCTTGCACAAAGGCGGAGGTACCGGTCCTGCTGCTGGGTTGTTGCCCTCCTGCGGCCTCCTCCACGTTCCCTGATGTACTGGCCTGTCTCCTGGTAGCGCTCCATGTTCTGGACACTACGCTGACAGACACAGCAAACCTTCTTGCCACAGCTCGCATTGATGTGCCATCCTGGATGAGCTGCACTACCTGAGCCACTTGTGTGGGTTGTAGACTCCGTCTCATGCTACACTAGAGTGAAAGCACCGCCAGCATTCAAAAGTGACCAAAACATCAGCCAGGAAGCATAGGCACTGAGAAGTGGTCTGTGGTCACCACCTGCAGAACCACTCCTTTATTGGGGGTGTCTTGCTAATTGCCTATAATTTCCACCTTTTGTCTATACCATTTGCATAACAGCATGTGGAATTTAGACAGTTTGATTTCACAGAAGTGTGATTGACTTGGAGTTACATTGTGTTGTTTAAGTGTTCCCTTTATTTTCTTGAGCAGTGTATATTATAATATATATATATATAATAATATATATTATATATATATATATATATATATATAACAATAATTCAGCATATGGATCTGGAATAGGCAGAGCACTGAGCCAGGCCAAGACATACCGCTTTGTGCAGCTAGCTAGACCCAGCCGGAGCACTACTGCTAGGTTAGCCTAGCTAGGCCATGCCCAACCGAGCCTTAGGCTCTTACCAAAACCCCACTGTGGGTATAATAGGCCTCTGCCTATGCACCCTACCATTTCGCCTATATCCTGCGCAAAGATGGCTGGACTGTAAAGGTACACAGCTGATAAACATGGGCCAGTATCTCAAGTCAATTTACTGTAAGTCTGCATCACTATTGTTTTGTTAACCCCCCCCTAAATAAAACAGCTGTACTATAACACCCCTAGGTCCTAAAGTACGCAGACATAATGTAGCTTGTTTGTGATTCCCTGTTTTCGCTGGGATTAATGTTTTCAAGTCAACCTCTCTTAGTGTGTTGTTTAAATAGGCAGAGAACAGGTGATAACAAACGTAGAACCCTCCCTCCACCACACACCAAACAACAGTGACATGCCAATTTGCACTACAAGGCAAACCTGGCCAAGTGTCTATCTAAATGTACAAACCCGAGAGAGTGCTTGTACTGTAATCCCTGACTCCTACTTCCACCCATTCCTAATTGCCCTCACTATAAACATACACATCATTTAGGCTGCTGCAGGTGTCTCGTCCAAAAAATGAGGGCCTTGACTGAGACAAGTTCAGGCTAGCCTGGCGCGTCATTCAAAAAGAAAACGCAAACAACATCCATGGGGAATACAGCCTAAATGGACATGGGATTTGTAAGATGGCGGTAGCACAGCACTATTATGTTATTCACTTCTCAAACCAAAACACACAATATGCTAGTTGCCCTGCGTTTCAGCCTCCCAAAGGCTCTGTTAAACGGTGGTTTCATGACTACATGGCAACAAGCACCATTTGACTGCCACACAATCTCAGTGTCAAAACAGGAAAGCAGGTGTTGCCCTGATCCCATTGACTTCCTGATTCCCTTGCCCTGCAGAATATAAGGTCCATCTAGCTATAGCCTAGGGCCCAGTAGATGGGACTCTACTTGAGCATACAGAAAGGGCAGATAGTCTTTTCAATCTATAGACCTAATCCAAGTTTATTGCCGAAGAGGATATATTCCTGTTACCATCTTTACCTGAAAATCCAGTGATTCCCAAGCAGGTGTAGGCTATATAATTGAATAGGGCCTAAACTCTGAAACCTCACACTGAGCCACTCTTTCCCACAGTCTGTCCATTTCCTACTTCTCCCACTTATCACAATGTAACAGTGATCTTCTGATCTCTCAGAGAGAATGCCAAGCGTGTGCAAAGCTGTCATCAAGGCAAAGGGTGGCTACGCGATAATCTTTTATGGCTACTACATGATTCCATATGTGTTATTCATAGTTTTGATGTCTTCACTATTATTCTACAATGTAGGAAATAGTAAAAATAAAGAAAAAATCCCACTATTGAGATGGTAGGTGCTGTCCAGACTTCTTTGACCTCCGACTCATAAATAGTATATTAAGTAAATATAATATGATATATATATATATATATATATATAAGGTCATCTTACAAAACCAAACGCTATTGGGAATACTGTTAGAAATCAGTGCACGTAATGTACCTTGTTGGTTGGATCTTAGGGGGAGCTATATTTACCCTGAAATGTGAGCAGATAAGAGACTCGTGTCTGTGAGGTGCCACACTGACGCCAAAGCCCTAACTCGGCCCAACGGCAATCGCACCAAACTGTCCATGCCAGCTTAGTCTACATCACAACGCTATGCACAAAAAAAACTTCATTGATTCAATGTAAGGCAACCAGCTGCAATAGGATTGTGAGTTTGCTCAACATTTGGGCATATAGCTGAACCAGCATACATTCTGAATTTGAAATGTATGTTCACTCAATTTTTAATTTTGGGTTGAGCAAACATACAATTCAACTTGAGAATTTATTCTACCATATTTGCATATTTCCCAGTGTAAAATTAAATTCTTTATGACAATACAATACAAATATCAAATTTGAGAAAAGTCAACCAGTGCTGTTTATCTCATTTCAACCAGCGTTGTAAACATTGAAATTAGGGTAAAACTTCAACTTAAATACATTGACTTAACAGGTTGTTACATCAATATATATAATTTCAACATAATCATCAGAACTATGTATACGTTGAAATGACTTTGACAAATCTTTTTCATCCTATATTCAATTGGTTGGGATGAAATGATGTTGAATTTCATATTTGATTAGACATATTTCATGTGAACTTTTTTTCAACGTTGATAGTAAAATGGTTTGTCTGAATCCACATTGTTTCAATGTGTTTCAGCAACCTAAATAAAGATTGAAATAAAGTGTGAAGCCGCAATCCAACATCTACTGGTATATAGGAGGGGTAATGCATTTCAGTGAGAACTAGTCTACCATCCAGAAGCTCAGCTGAGCTATCATGCCAACACATTTAGACATTGATCAGCTTCCATACTCATTTACGTAGACTACTTAAATAACATTGAAAAGTTCAAAATTACTCCTACAGGACACCCAGAGATTATTATAATTCCCAACTACAAAATACTAGTTTTTTTTTTCTCAAAGTAAGAAAAGCTATTCAAGAATTGACTACATTTAAAAACAAAATGCACTCAACAACACATTGGGATCTAAAATCCATGATATAGTGATACCGGATCATTCCCCTGTATCATGCTTAATTACACCAACAGAAAATACGCTTAGCGACAGAATATGGAGAATGAATCTTCAAGACCCGAAATGTATTAAATACAGAAACAAAAAAATAAAGACCTTTACCATTACAAATGTAGACATAGAGGACAGAGAATAGCCAACACGATTTGGGAGGCTTTAAAGCCGTGCATTAGGGGAATGATAATCTCTTACTCGGCAAAAGTCAAATCTGAGTTCGAAATCACTATCTTAAAAAAATACCATAAAGAAATCTTTACATGGTAAAGAAAATACAATTTCTGAATTTAAGCAGGATTATGATCTTTTACTTTTGAAAGGAGCCAACAACTACAAACTCAAATAAAGCACAGTATTTAATGGCAAACAAACCTGGTAAACACCTCGCAGCCCTCACAAAACGAATACACGGCAAACCAGTTATCATTTTGAAAGATAAGGATACAAATGCTTTAATTAGAAAAAACAACACTATTAATTAATAACAATTTTAAAAGCTTCTTTGAAAATCTGTATCAATCAGAATGAAATAACAGTTGAACTGATCCTACAGCCTTCTTAGACTCGATAACCATGAAGCAACTTTCAGCAGATAAAAAAAGAATCACAAAAAATGGAAATCACCCCCCGCCCTCCCCCAAAAATGTGACACTGTAAAAGTGTATTATCAATATCATACATTTGGTATCCTATTTATAGGGCTAATGGTAACTACTTCTAAACTCCCAAAGATCCAATCAGCCATGGATGAATCAAAGTACCTAGCTCGATGTTGAAATCATGGTGTCCTTTGTTGGGCAGATCAGATGTTAATGTCAACCAAACCTCACTCCAAATGTACTTTCACATACATCTTGTGTAAGAATTAGTTCTTAACTGACTTGCCCAGTTAAATAAAGGTTACATGTAAGAAAAGTTAGAGTTACTTTCAACGCTATTTAGGTAGTCAATGCAAATGGAAGCTGATGGAAGCTGATCAATGTATACATGTGTTGACGTCATAGCTCAGCTGAAAATAACGCCGCTTATTCCAAAAGCCAAGCAGGGTACATAGAGGTAGGCATCTGGATGGTGGACTAGTTCACACTGAAGTGCAATACCCCTCATATACCAGTAGGAGTCCCTGTTCAGGAAGAAATCATTGGACTGTGGCATCACATTTTAGTTCAATTTAAGTTTTTATTTAGGTTGATGGCATGACGTTGAAACAATTGAGTTGATTCAAACATACCATTTTACTATCAACAATGAAACAAGGTCAAATAAAATATGTCTAATCTAATCTAAAATTCAACATAATTTCAACCACCCAATATACACTGAGCGTACAAAACATTAGGAACACCTGCTCTTTCCATGACATAGACTGACCAGGTGAAAGCTATGATCCTTTATTGATGTCACTTGTTAAATCCACTTTAATCAGTGTAGATGAAGGGGAGGAGACGGGTTAAAGAAGGATTTTTAAGCCTTGTGACAATTGAGACATGGTTTGTGTATCTGTGCCATTCCCGAGGGTGAATGGGCAAGACAAAAGATTTAAGTGCCTTTGCACGGGGTATGGTAGTAGGTGCCAGACGCACCGGTTTGTGTCAAGAACTGCAACGCTGCTGGGTGTTTCACACTCAACAGTTTCCAGTGTGTATCAAGAATGGTCCACTACCCAAAGGACATCCAACCAACTTGACACAACTGTGGGAAGCATTGGAGTCAATATGGGCCAGCATCCCTGTGGAACGCTTTCGACACCTTGTAGAGTCCATTGCAACTCAATATTAGGAAGGTGTTCTTAATGTTTTGTACACTCAGTGTACTGTATATTGAACATAGTAACGTAAAATATATTTTTCATCCTGTGTGAAATTTTCAACACAATTTCAACGTATACATAGTTCTGATAATTATGTTTAAATTAGATTGATGCAACAACCTGTTAAGTCAATATATTTATATTGAAGTTTTACCCTAATATCAATGTTTACAGCGCTGGTTGAAATGAGATGAAAACAGTACTAGTTATTAAATTTTTTCATATCCAATGTATTTTCCATGTTGATTCCATGTCACAATACGTTGACAAATTACATTGAAACAACATTGCTTCAACCCATGTTTGCCCAATGGGTAGTTACACCCTAATGCAGTGGTCTGAAACTACTGTTTTACATGCCACATCCAGCCTGCAAGTCACATTATTATTGGAGCTTTAAATCACCCGCAACCTGCATTGAGAATGACCGCCAAATTGAGCAAACATACATTTGTAATTTTACTCAACAAGCTTGTTCAAATTCAGCTCACTTCAAGCTGAGTTTGTTGATTCAACGTACAATTGTTAGGAAACCAGAGGCAATAGGGTTGTGAGTTTGCTAAACATTTGGACATATAATCTAGCTGAACCAACATACCTTCCAAAGGCAAACATGAATTTGTAATTCGCCTCAACAAATTTTTACACATTCAGCTCACTGTGAGCAAAGTTTGTTGAGTGAACAAACGTTCACACATTAGCTCAATTTCTTGTCCTTCTGAAGTGCACCCAACTCACAGAATAACGCTGATTAGGCAATTGGTTAAATTTGCTTTTTTACAGTCTACCATACACTTGTAAAGATTATACTCTGATATCATCCGATCAGCTGAGAGATAGGCCTACTCAGTTATAGCACAATTAACCACAACCCCTTTCTTCTGTTCGTAACTCAGATGAAAGCATTAGCTAAAAGTGACCTCAAAAATGGCAGTATGTGTGCGTGATTGATGCTCTAATCTCTGCTATAAGTGACTTCATTCCTTATCCATTGGCCTAAAGATTAGCTCAATTAGACATCATTACTATTTTAAACACTATCAATCCGTGCTCTGTGCCGCTGTGTGAAATGTTGTTCTGTACTGAATACTTAAAGGAAAATGGTCAACTCAAACGTTGTGTCTCCTTTAAAGAGGCAATCAGCAGTAGAAACAATAACAAAGCGTCTTCCCCGCCCCTGTTTCGGCAAAAAGCTGAGAAATGGGGTTGGAGAAATGTAACCACTCTCAAAAAACACTCTCACATATAGTTTTAACCGTGTGTTGAGGCTACAGTATACACTGTTTGTTTACATTTATTTTGTTCACAAACAAGTTTATATTATGGGTCCTGATGGGGTATGACAATCTAACTAAGCTCATGAGGAATTTATAGGTTATATTCTTCAAGAATCAATGGGTACATATCATTCATTTAGAAGTCCACAAATGGATGTAGCAACTGCTGATTGCCCGTTTAAGCCTCGTGTCTGCGTGAGCGTCAGAGCCACTGCATTCTTTAAACATGTTTTCACTACCAAAGTACCATCAGTCCTTGAGAAAGTATTGCCTCTCATCGTGTTTGTGAGATGCATGCTAAGTGCTGACCGTGTGTATGTGGGCATGTGCGCGTGTGTTTATTCAGTTATGATCACCTGCTTTGTATAGAGCGGTGTCTCTCAGTCCCCGCAGGCAGCGATAGAGTGGGGCCCGCTCATCCTAATGTACCTCACAGACACATTCACAGTCACAGGGACCTCTCACTGATCAGACCTGTGTGGAGACAGAGACACATCAAATGAGAGACACACATCACACAGCCATGCGGACATAACCTGGTCAAAAATGACTAAGGTAATGGATTTGCAGTCTCGCTAATGTGGACTTTGTTGGATGCCACTGCCATGAGGCTAGCAGATCCATGTTGAGCCATTAGAACATACATGTTCTAGCATTACTGATTCCATCATATCCAATTATCCTCTTCAATTTACACAGAATTCAATGAATTGCATTAAAACAACACTGCTCTATGACTGCTTTCTGGGAGGAGCAAAACATCCCACAACAAAAAAATCTACGGGTAGCCTAAAGTAGCCTAGGCTACACCTCATGCCTCCTCATCAACTGCATCACTTGACAGGCATAGAAATAGGTCCACGTGATCATTCACCACAGGTCTCCAGTCAACAAGTGGTCAGTATTTGTTTGTTGTCTGTTTGTTGTCAAATCCACAAAAATTATCTTCCTTGAAAACATGGTTTCAGGAAAAAAAGATTTTGCATGCCTATTTAAAGTCCTGTTTCAGAAATACTGTACTTGTTGAGTATCTTAATAATCCAGCGCTTGCGTCCCAATATGGTCCAAACACACCACACCAACAGACCTGCGTCCCCACAACCCTGGCACAGCCAATGAAGTTCAATGAATAGTCCTAGCACAGCCAACAGACAATTACCAATTAATAAATAGGTCTCAAGATGATTTTCTGAGAAATGTTATCCCTTGTCTCTTTAACAAAACAAAATATGGATAAGCAAAATGAAAAAAAACAGTAGGCCTAGCCTTCAAACAGCCAATACCACACACAACGATTGTCAGGTAAAATAACAGAAAGGTACCCTTGTAAAAGGGGAACAACGTGTAAATTGGTGGAGAGGCTCACCAGTGGCGTATCAAGCGGACAGGCAGAGTAGGGTGCTGTATAGGAGGCTGTAGCCTCAGAGTGAAAGGAGCCAGGGAGGGATTGTATGAGCACAGCGATCCAGAATGCCAGAGATCACGTTACAGAGACGGTAAATATAGCACTTGCCTATAACCTCCACAGGTCACTCAACACTCACTGGCATTCCAATTTGCTCTTAAAGGACTAGCATTAAGGTTTTTTTATAGGCCACAAATAGGCCATGAATAGGCCATGCAATGTAGGCCAGCAGCAACCACTGGGATGTGCTCTCTCTGTTATCTGAAGGTGTTTTCATTGTAGACCTACAAGGAATGGTAGTCAGTGAAATGTCCCCATAAATTTCATCCAAAAGTGGAGAAAGACTAATGGAAATATTGTTTATATCTACTAACCATGGCTAGTTTTATATTAAAAATATAAATTATACTTATATTATAATGGGTGTATGACACCATTTGGATACAGACAGGCAGCTATTGTCATAATTTGTGTTAGGCCTATTTTAAAAATGGGGGCAGTTCACCTGCAATATTACATAGTCTGGTTTGAAATGCACATCACATAATCAAATCAAATGTATTTATATAGCCCTTCTTACATCAGCTGATATATCAGTGCTGTACAGAAACCCAGCCTAAAACCCCAAACAGCAAGCAATGCAGGTGTAGAAGCATGGTGGCTAGGAAAAACTCCCTAGAAAGGCCAAAACCTAGGAAGAAACCTAGAGAGGAACCAGGCTATGAGGGGTGGCCAGTCCTCTTCTGGCTGTGCCGGGTGGAGATTATAACAGAACATGGCCAAGATGTTCAAATGTTCCTAAATGACCAGCATGGTCAAATAATAATAATGGATAGTTGAAAGTGATGAAAACTGAAACTCTGAGCTGACAGCTACTTTGAGTGCAGGGATGGGCGTGGGTGTACGGGGGCGAGGAAGCAGTAACATTACAGCTAGCTACTGTCAGCGCCAAATTCAATGAGAGCAAGCCTCTATGACACCGACCTAAAAAGTCAGCCAGAAGTTGTTTTAATAGGAATTCATGAATTATCTCGATTAACGGTTATGCATTTGCAGTGGATGAAGGACTAACGGTTAACACACTAGGAGCTAGCAGCTCCCCAAAATGATATACTGCAGCAGTTGGTCGGAACCTCGTACCACTCCCAGTGCAGGCAAGTTGGCTAGCTAGGCTAGCTAACTTGTTAGCAGAGCGTGCACGCGAACTAGTCAGAGCGCGGGCGTGTATTTCTTTTTATAAGGGGCAGAGGGGGTTTTAGCTAAGCACCTGAATGTGACTCAAGACCACCGGGTTTAGCTTAGATGCATTCATATTAAGAGATGAAGCATACACATATGAAGCATACACATCATTTTAGATAAACTATCCGAGTGGCAACAAAGCAACTGATCAAGGTTTGCCTGCAGCTACTGGCCACTGCATTTTCCACTCACCCCAGTCCGAGATCATCCCGTCTATTGTCAGTCCGGCTGGCAGAGCGTCCCCAAAGTGGCTTCTAGCTAGTCTATCGGAGTCGTTAGACCACAATTTTGAAAATCGGTATGCTGAACCGATACCATTTCACAGATCAAAATAGCTAGATACTTTTCGCTATCACTGCTTTTGCGTTTCAATAGTTTTTAGCTGACCAAGTAACGGACGTTTCTCTTTAACTGTGACGTTGGTTCAGCAAATAGCTGTCCTGGATTGGTTTATTCTTGTCCACGAACGTAAAACCAGAGTACCGCCTCCCACACGATCACCTTAGTGACGGACGTAAACAGCAAGCAGACCTTCACACTGATTCAGGTCCACACACTCACGTTCACATATGACCTGACATTGCTCACACAACTGGTTGCAAACAATTGTATATTTATCACAAGTCCCCTTGCGTCCCGTTGAGTTCTAGACTCACTCCCGTCGCTTTCCTTTCCTTTTTTTGCTGTTTGTGGCCAAGACCACACACGGCTGGGGAAAATAATCAAGTTAAAAAAACGACAATTCCGGAAGAGGGCAGTGTTGTGTCATAATGAGTGCCTGTTACGTCACAACAAAGCTTTTCTACAATCCATCTGGTCACATAACCACACAGACATTTTTATAGATGTCATGGCTAAGGATAAGGATAGTGGTTGACACTTCAAAATGTTTGATTTGGAATTCAGTAATAACACATCATTCACACACCCAACACCATACAATATTTAATACATGTTTAATGCAAGATTCAATGAGTTAAATTAAAGGTGCATGTGTGTCCCTTGGTTACAAATCCTTTAGTTTGTTTCACAGCTACCAAAGCTGATGAGAATAATTCAGTTATTTGCATTCTAGTTACTCACACTGCAGCGACCAATTGTCTTTTTTGTAATTCAGCAGGGGGACACAGATAATTCACATAATACAAATCATAAATCTACAATCTGTGTCATTGAATGTTTTATCACCTGCCCTGCCTCTTATGAAAATAATGGTTTAGAAAGCCAACATAATCTTTAACATTATTGTAGCAGCACTTCTATAAGTCCCATGCCCTAAAAAAATGTGCCACATTTATTTGGATTTATAGTGTTGCAATGTATTTGTGCTGAAATGGGGCCATTTTTTTGTAACTTCCACCAATGCAATTGAAAGTAAAATAACTGGGACTGGAAACAATACCACAGGCAACTTCATAATAAGCCAGCCTTACAAAATGGAGGCTGATAGCAATGACTGCATAGACAAGATCAATGTCTTCAACATCTCACAATCAAAGCAACAGTAGAATAATTGAATGCTACACTGTAAAAAGAACACGACTATTTATTCTTGTATGCATCTTTCTCTACACAGGTAAGTAATATGGAGTTCAGAGGAATTACATCAGTCTGCTCATTTACCATTCAAATTGCATTCGATCATGTAAACTCATAAAGCCATCGTTGAATGATCCATGTTCCATACTTGTATTTATGCCACACAGATATACCTTTTCTAAACATTTGCATGTAAGCACATTTGTACAGCACTGTTACATCCAGGAGGCAGACAATCAGAAAACAGTCTCTATACTGGTTGAACTCATGGAACACACACATATATCAGGTGTTTAGAATCATGCTAATTTCGATGTAGCTAGCTGCCCAGTTTACCTAGCCTGTAATGGCAGAAATGTTTCCGATTATTTTGCCGCACGTAAACCCATTCCCTTCAATAAAACAGTAAGTGGTACGTTACTTTAGTATTCCTTCCTTCTTCCCACATCTTACACAATGATGAGAATACACTGGGTTAGGTTGAATAAGCAGAAGGTTTCATACCTACAACACAACAGCAGGAGATATATGTACTGTACCTGATTATTGTGGAGCTGCATAATGGCTTTATAAATCATTTGCAGTTCAGGATAGGCACTGACCCACAACAATGATAAATCTTTTTACTACTCCGGAACAAATAACACATGAATGAATTCTAAAGCATTGGCTATTAAAGCCAGACAAGAGTGAGGTGGTGACATGGAATAGATCAAAGACAAATCCTTCACACTAAAACATACCGATCTTGAACATAACTAGTGCACCAATTCAGTGTGTGCTGACACTACTAGGGAAAGCATATCACACACAAATAAATCCATCAAAATGTATTACAAGTTTTTGCACTTCAAACATGTCAAACTCTAGCAGATAGAAGTTGATAACTTGATTCAGAATCCTTAAACTGTGCAATGTTTATGCTGATGAAACTGAAACAAAACCATTGCAGTAAGAACTGCACGTCCAGGGAGCAATGGTTACAGGCTCAGATGACTGTCGCATACCATTAGCCAATAGCTGATTAAATTTATTAAATTACTGTACTGTGCCACTCTCAATTATCACACTAAGCAGTGGTGCCTACTGCCTACACTAAAACGTTATTTCAGAAACCACGGGAAGCCATTACATCTAGGCCTATGACATTATCTAAATGTACATGGAGCCACGGCTCCAGATTCAAATGAATGTTTTATTCCTTTATATTTGATTAAATCTTTATCCCTTTATACAGTGCCACTCTCAGTAGTAACATTCATGCATTAAGTGTGCCTGCCAGTGCATGCTGAATCCATTAAAGCGTGAGTTCACTAACCAAGGGAAGCTGTCTAGACTAGAGTAGACCAAGTAGCCATCTAGGCCACATAAAAAGATTAGGCCTAACGAAAATAATGGACCCTTACTGCTTATTACTATGTAATGGCAAAATAAATACAACAAGCAGTATAAAATATATATGTTCAATCTTTTGAGAGATCTAACTCTGCTAAGTGCATCTTCCAATACTTTACTGTCTTCCAAATCAGACGATGACATAAAGCTAACAAATTCTGTAAATTTCAGGGAAACAAGCAGCCTGGAAATTTGCATTTAAAGTGGCGGTGCCCCTCAGCTGTGAAGTACCAAGCAATGCCTTAGTTCTACTGTCCCAGCTACTGACCTAGTGACCTTTGCCCTCGCGATGACAAAAATAACACCAAGCATGAGCCTCTACACACAAGGAAAATGCGTCAACAATGCAATGAATAGTACACAGAGTTCATACAAATCTTTGGTGAACACACAAAGTCTCTGTCTGCAATAGACCTAAAATACTGTGGCTCTGGCACAGAAGCAAACGTGTCAATAGGTGTTCAAACGTAACCTAGACCTAACATGTACTGATGGTCCCAGACATGGAAGGATCCACACGAATGCAAAAAAACTGAACACAAACTACATAAAAACATACTTCGCAAAGGACATTGTCATGCAGCACTATATGGTACATTATTTTTTCAGTCAGAGGCATCAATAGCCTAAAAACACTACGGTACAACTGGCCAAAGAAAGCCAATTTGAAAACTCAAGGTGATTTGAGTTTGAATATCAAGTATCCTCCAAAAATACTAATCTTACTGAACACAACTTAGAATAACTAAACCTAACTTAGAATAACCCATCAAAAACTATGGCTCGGTCTTGTGAGGAAGTGGAATGACACAGCGCAATGAAGACTTCCATTAGCTACAGTACAATCACCCTAGTACACTCAAAACAGAGTCTGTGGCACAGCAGTACACCATATCCTTTTATCAACATCCTCTGCATACCACAGGGTATGCAATGGGAGATTGATTGTCTTAAAGATAAAAGATACACTGGTTGTACTCTGCAATATCTCCTGTGCTCCTCCCCTGAAGATAATACTTTTTAGGAGTCAAGGGCAAAGGTGCTACACCAATACGAAGAGGGGACTCAGTCACACAGAATATGCACAACTTTAGAAGGCAGCATACAATACACATTTGTTGTGATTAGTTGGTGTGCGTGCATGTGTGGTGCAGTGAGCTGAAACACAACAAAGCCAGTCAGAATCAGAGTCAGAGTCGCTGTTATTCCTGATAGTGTGTCCCACACTGAATGTAGAACATAGGACGGGCGTAAGGAGGGGTGCAGGGAGTGCTTCAGACAAGATTAGGATGGGGAAGGGTATGAGCATAGAAATATAATTACTAGAACTGCACCCCCTTCAAATCAATGTGCCATGATAGGTGGACCGTTCTAGTAATTCTATTTCTATGGCGGGGGAGTTAAGGTTTTGGAGTTAAGGTTTAAAAGTGGTTTGGCAGTGGTGGTAGTCCCTCGGCCAGCCTTAGGCACCACCAGGAGTTCGTCCCCGTCCTGGATACTGTAGGAGTGGAGGGCTCTGGTGTGGTACTTCATCTCCTCCGGCCCAAAGACACACTCCTTGTCGATGTAGTAAAGACGCATCTGATTGGCCGACAGCTGCACCACTGTCCTCAGCTGTTTCTTCAGCTCGGCCACYGTCTGGTCCAGGCGGATACTCACCTCCMCCACRTTGTCCTCGCAGTGCACCTCCACCTTGGCGTGGCAGCGGGGTCGAAGGTCGATCTCAGCCAAGGGTTCCAGCTTCCCGTATTTGGTCACCAGGCAGTGATACCTAGGACGGCAGGTAAAGACAGGTTTAGCAACACACAAACATACTAAATATATTAGTCATTATTTTTAATGAACATGAAGATTTTATTTTGAATGTGCACATTTTAATAGGCACCTGATACTACAATTAAGCCAGTAAAGTATGTGCCAAATCCTATTGAATGGATATATGCAGTCTCATTGGACCAGTTAAAGGAGTAGCATAGTGTGTTATACCTGTAAGGTAGCTCCTCCTCTGGGTAGTCGACATGGTAACGGATGAAGAACCTCTCGGAGTCCTCTCTCTCCCCGTCCGTCACCACACTGCCATTGAGTGATGATACAGAGGGCAGGCTGCGAGGATAAAGGGTGAGCTTTTCACTATCTAGAGATATATGGCACTGTTGCAGTATTGTGTGTGTGTGTGTGTGTTAACGCAATGTCACAGTGAGTACGTTTATATGCAGAGGAATAATTTGATATTAAACTGATTATGGCAGTAGGCAGATTATGCAACAGTCATGTCAACACCTTACTCTGTTTAGCATAATTGGCGCAAGGTCAAAATCGAAGTAAGCATACACCGATTAAAACACCTGGTTTTCTGAATAATCTTTCAAATTATTAGGACATATAAACAACTTCATTGGCGTTCCAGCAGTGTCTTTGATCTACGCATGTGCCAGCACCAGCAGAGTGAGTCTCCCTCATTAGAGCGAGTGAAGTGAGTTCGGAACAAAATAACGTATCCGTCTTAGAAGTAGTTTTCACATACAAAATGTATATGTCCGACCTTCGGATGAAAATTGCTTCCCAAAAACAACATGGTTGCTGTGGTAGAATGTTTTTCCGAGTGCTGATTTTCTGCACTTATCAGAGTCCCATCAGGCAGCCTGATTTCAGATGTGTCCATGTAAACAGGGTTATTTGGGAAATTGTTATTTCCAGCAAAGCATGTAAACATTTGAATCAAACTATTATATTCATCTGACATTCCACAATAATCACATTATTGTGTGCATGTAACCGTACTCAGCCGAAAAATTATATCTTTCAACTATTTGTGTAGTGAGGTCTGTGTGGTTGCCTCACTCACCCAGTAGCTCCCAGAGAAACTTACTGTGATACCATGAGGCTCCGACGCTCTGTGTTGGTATAGGTCTGCAGTAAGGGAATCCCCTGCAGCCTCACATCTTCCAGTTTAGGAAACTGGTTCAGCTTCTCTATGTCCTCCCATCGGTTAAGACCTGGCACACACAGAGAAGCATAGCAGACCACACACCCATGCACATAAGCACGCACACACACCTTATTAAACACATTTCCATAAACAGTCAAACAGAATGATCTTTACATTTGTGCCCCGGCTCTGACACAAAACGGTTGAGATAGATAGAGAGATAAATATAGAGAAAGTAGAGGTGAGTGTTAGCGATCAGGATGTTGGGTAAACTTCAAATATTAATCTCAAGAACTGAAAGGAGTCCAAGGACAGTTTCCAGTGAAGGACACAACCCCAATAGATTCTGCTCTGGTTGATACCTGAGTTGTGCAGATTGATGCTGCGTAGGTTGGGGAAGAGGCGCCGCAGCATTTCTTCTGAGTCCTGAATGGAGCTCAGGTTACAGTTGGACATGACCAGAGTTTCCAGGCCGGGGAACATGGGGCCAATCTTGCGCACCTCGGCCCATTCCTGCAGGTTGTTGTCTGTGATGTGCAGTAGGCGCAGTGTGGTGCAGGGCACAGTAGAGGCTGACACGGTGGTGTACTCATTAAGGCACAGGAACAGCTCCTCCAGCCTGGCGGGCAGGGCAGGGAGCAACAGAAGGCTCAGTATATAGACCATTAACTTTTCTTAATGCTTCTACTGTAATGTACTGTTGGCTGCCAGCAAACCTGGACCTCATGACAGATGACCACTCACTACTCTCTCCAGTCCACAATACTCGAGAAAGACACAAAATCCCTCTCACTGACTTAGGAAAACACATATTTCTCTCTCTTGAGAAGTGAACAATCAGAGTTGCCTTTGATAAAAAGGCGTTTAAAAGCAGTGTAGCATCAAGGTTTATCTTACTCAGGCATCTCCCGTGTTAGTACGAGCACCGTGTTCCAGGACACTTGAGTGTTGTTGAGGACCAGGCGTCGGACTCGGGCAAAGGCCTTAGCACGGCTAGGCTCCAAGACAACCTCACTTAGCGGGTTGGAGCTCAGGTTGAGGAAGTCCAGGTTGGGGATGTTTGACACAATCTTACTGATCTGAAAAGAGTGGCTTGAAACTTAGTGTGACATCGTCAATATAATTATTCATACATACATGTAAATAGCTACAAGGATATGGGTGAGATTGCATACTGGTAGAGGAATTATTGTACAAAGTTACTATAAAATGTACCCAATTCTTGTACTCAATGTTTCCCATCTTGGCAGAGTATCCTAGTTGAGCCTACCCACCTCATGCCAGTCCTGGAGCTTGTTGTGGGACAGGTCAAGCTCCATCACGTGGGCACAGAAGGCTGCGATCTCTCTCTGCTCTCCCGCATGGCTGATTCCACAGCCAGCCAGGACGAGCACACTGGGAAGGTTCAAACGATCTGGAGAGAGAGAGAGCAGAATAACTTGAGTAAACCAGGCCTATCTATACCACCGCTCAATCATCAAAATCCTCATCATCATCCTAACTGAGCTGCTGAAGAGGAAAGAACCTACTCAGGGATGCCAATGGCATTTTTAAAACAGGGTTCAAATGGGTAAAACTGTGGATGGATCATATCGAAGACCTCACCTTTCATGGGCGAGCCTTGTGGGAGAGTTGGCACTACCACCACGCCCATGCCGGGCCCTCGGCGGTACGGGAAGTTCTCCGGGCTGTACTTCTCGCTGAGAACCTGCATGAAGGTGCGGCCCTCCTCCTCGGGTGGATCCACGGCCCCACTGTCCCACATCCCCTCTGGGTCGGCTGGGTCGCCGAAGTGGTAAAAGAGCCAAACACTCATAGAGATTAGCCTGGCAGGGTCAGCTGGCTGAGACAATAGTGGAAGTCATTCACCTTCACGCCCACATCCAATCCCTCGGAGGGGCTCGGCCATCACTGACATTAGCCTAGCCCGTTTCACCTTCTAAACACTTATGGTCATACAGTGCATTCGGAAAGTATTCAGACCCCTTGACATTTTCCACATTTTGTTACGTTATAGCCTTATTCTAAAATGAATTGAATTGTTGTTTTTCATCAATCTACACACAGAGATGTTCGATAGGTTTCAAGTCCGGGCTCTGGCTGGGCCACTCAAGGACATTCAGAGACTTGTCCAGAAGCCACCCCCGCACTGTCTTGGCTTTGTGCTTAAGGTCGTTGTCCTTTGGAAGGTGAACCTTCACCCCAGTCTGAGGTCCTGAGTGCTCTGGAGCAGGTTTTCGTCAAGGATCTCTCTGTACTTTGCTCCGTTCATCTTTCCCTCGATCCTGACTAGTCTCCCAGTCCCTGCCACTGAAAAACATCCCCACAGCATGATGCTGCCACCACCATGCTTCACCGTAGGGATGGTGCCAGGTTTCCTCCAAACGTGACACTTGGCATTCAGGCCAAATAGTTCAATCTTGGTTTCATCAAGACCGAGAATCTTGTTTCTCATGGTCTGAGAGTGCATTAGGTGCCAAACTCCAAGCGGGCTGTCATGTGCCTTTTACTGAGGAGTGGCTTCCGTCTGGCCACTCGACACAATCCTGTCTCGGAGCACTACGGACAATTCCTTTGACCTCATGGCTTGGTTTTTGCTCTGACATGCACTGTCAGCTGTGGGACCTTATATAGACAGGTGTGTGCCTTTCCAAATCGTGTCCAATCAATTGAATATACCACAGGTGAACTCCAATCAAGTTGTAGAAACATCTCAAGAATGATCAATGGAAACAAGATGCACCTGAGCTCAATTTCAAGTCCCATAGCAAAGGGTCTGAATACTTATGTAATATAAGGTATTTCTGTTTTCTATATTTAATACATTTGCAAACATTTCTAAAAACCTGTTTTCGCTTTGTCATTATTGGGTATTGTGTGTAGATTGATGACGGGAAAAAAATATTTAATACATTTTAGAATAAGGGTTTCTATACTTTCCGAATGCACTTTACAATACATACCAGTCTTCACTGAAAAGTACGCTATTCACATACGACACATTCCATTTTCATCCACAGTATTTCAATCAGGAATGTTAACAGATTAGATCACCTAGATTCTGGGGTGGCAGGTAGCCTAGTGGTTAAGAGTGTTGGGCCAGTAACCGAAAGGTTGCTGGATAGAATCCCTGAGTTGACAAGGTAAAAATCTGTCGTTCTGGCCCTGAACAAGGCAGTTAACCCACTGTACTCCAGTAGGCCATCATTGTAAATAAGAATTTGTTCTTAACTGACTTGCCTAGTTAAATAAAGGTTCAATTACATTTTCTTTAAAAAAAACTGTTACTATTTTACATGGTCATTCAGTTGATGCTGCTTGATATAAATGCCTTGGAGACAAAACAGCCAGAGCATAATAATATGTATTTCAATATGTATTTCCCTATAAGAGGCAAAAGGAGGCTCAGTGATAATACTAAAGAAGGGAGTGACGGAGGGAGTCGTCTGTCCTAAAGTCCTTATCAGTAAAACGCAGTGAGACTTTGCCATTTAAACTTTAAAGCCCTCTGAACGCCTGAGGAAAGGGTAGGCCTATCCCGGTGATTCTCTTTTTATGTACTTGAGACCAAAAATGAATTAATTGAAAAAGTGGATAGACTTCTGCTCTTTGACCATAATATTTCATGTTTAGCCAACTGAGCAGGCAAAGTTTGACGAAACACTGATGACATCATCTGGTGTGCATCATGTGATTTTAAACAACTATGAGCAGGCAAACGTTAGTATTGTTTGACCACAAAACATAGAAACCGTCATTTTCAAATATGTTGATATTGGGGTGGTGCTGGAGATGATGAATGAGGTTGTCAAGTGGTGAAATTTCAACAACAAAAAAGGCAAAAAGAACGATATTGAACTGTGAAAAAAACAAAACACATTTTTGAATGCCTCGCAGGTTGCCCTAGATAAACCATCATCTGCTGCTGGCTATATAAATAATGTTGAGGTTTTACTGAAATGAAAGTTATAGTATCATATTAAAGTACTTCACCGGCAGGTGTAGGTCACAGTAAACACTTTTCCCCTTTTTCTTATTTATTTAAACTCCTGTTGTACACTCATTGTTTCTAAGTCAGTGTTTATGGTCGTCACTGCGTGTAAATGTTTTATGTTCCAGTGTCATGTTGATAAGTGCAAGAGAACGGCAATGAAATGCTATAGAAATATTACCTATGATGACATGTTCTTCAACAGTGGAATTTTCCTATATCTGTTATACTACAACAACCATAAAAGGAAATGATAGATTACAGTATCCATAATATACTTGTCATTGTACAAAACTGACACGTTGTTATTAGGCTATTGACTAATATGATCAAAAGGATGTCATTAACATACATGAGTGTGAGGAAAATAATAGGTAGTATAAAGTACAATGATAATACAGGAACAAGTGTGCTCTGTAGTGTATTACCTCCAGCAATGTTCCTCTCCACCAGTCCACTATCACAGCTCATTGTGGGTTTCTGCAGAGAAGGCCTGTCAGAGGAACACAGTTTTTGGAATTGAGGGCCAGTCATGTGCTGGTGGGACGGACTTGCGAGTAACATTAGTATAAAAGGAAGTACACATTTCTCTTACTCCCATAGTTTGACTCTAGATGGATGAACCTGTTTTGGCATGGACATTGCCATTGAGTGCTTACGCCATTTTAAAGTAGTCAACTGGGTGGGACTTCATATGGGTTAAGGAAGGATCACGTGATTGTATCCAGGTCATCAGGATTATACTTGCGAGCAAACATTCCATAACTTTAGGCGGCAGTAAATCGCTAAACCTTGGCTTTATACCTGTTCATTCAAAACACACTCTAGGTGGCAGTATGCACCCTTTCAGTTTGTTTGCCAAAATGTACTACTTCAAAATAGAGATGCCTCAATGGAACCAAAGATATTTATAACTAACCCAAAATCTAAATACCAATGGGAGCAAATTAAGCATAGTGGGCAGAACAAGCAAGGAGGTGGGCAGAGCCAAGCACGAGCTAGAGAGATCCTATTGACACATTCAATCATGTATTTGCATATTTCCATTAGGGAACACCTTCTTTGAACAGTGTGCACTAACTCAATTTGCCATTGCACTCCTTGTAAACAATGCCATTTTTTTTTTTTTTGTCAAAGGGTCAAGTCTACAAAGCTTAGTGCACTCTGTTCACAACAGATTCTAGTTTAGGGAACTTCAAACTGTACTGAGATCAGGCTTTTCTTCAATGCGAAAATCAGCAGAATGTCGTCCCGGTTCCATCTCGGTCCACTGCCGGCCACTGGGCTTCCTGTCCTCACCATATTCGATTGATACATCTGATGAAACATCAGGCTCCTTGTTCTCTGTGATGGCGCTGCCTGTGTGCACACAGACACCATAATGGGACATTTATAAAGATGATATCGCTATCGTTCTCAATGCTTACTCCATAGTGGCTGGCTGGCTGGGCAGGGGAAGAGAGACTGAGCCCTCCTCCTTCAGACTTCTCTCCAGTGAGGGGCTGCTAGGTGAACAGGAGGGACACGCAGACACCACGTGAGAGTAGACACTGGAATCAAAACAAACCATATGCAGTTATGCATGATATTCAAATGGCGTTAGAGAAATCTACATAAATATATATGCATTGTTGACTTGTTAAAGCATAACTTTGAGGAGCAGGTAAAATAAATATCTGCATGAAAAGGAATTCAGATGGTAAATAGGCCTAGGCCTACTAACTATATTAGTTTGACTAGGCTATAGCCTAGTCCAGGGATCATCAACTAGATTCTGCCGCGGGCCGCTTTGTTCTTGAGGGGATGGTCAGGGGACCGGAACATCATTACAAATCATTTGTAGACTGCAAATTGACAGAAACAATCCCAAACAGATATAATATTTGACTAAAACATAATCATTTCAAACCTTGCATACATTTGTATACAATCACATGCTGTATCTCTCTATTATGATTGGGAATACTTTGGAAAAGATTTACAAAATTAAAATCTCTTCGGGCTGATTTGCTGGTGCTTTCAGTCTTTTATGTCCAACATTGAAAAAAATGGTTGGACATTTTGCACAGAAAAATTGAGGGGCCAAATAAAATCACCAGCCGGCCGCCAGTTGGGGAACCCTGGCCTAGGTTATGTCACTAACATTTGATCATGTTTTATGAATATCAAGTGGCACATAAACTGTCCATAATATTGTGCTGTTAGCTTCAGAATAGAGGGAATAGAACGACCAAATTACATATCTGAACCTCTGTTAAAAAGCTATGGTCATAAGATAGGTTTATTGCCAATTACATTTCTGTCATTGTCTAGCCAAACATTATGTTTGTGCAATCCATGCCAAATACCTGTCACTCATTCTGTGAGAATAGCTATCTAGCTAATTTACAGCTCAGATTTTGCTCAAATTAAGTCTTTGATATACTAGCTAGTACTACAGTACAGCAAATGTACATGATGAGTACTGCAGAGAGCTAGCTAATAATATGCCAATCATATCAGGGACAAATACGTGCAGATTGACTCGAGCACGAAAAAGAACACGGAACAAGAACCGTGAACGGACAACGCTACGTCAGAAAATAAATATGTCAAGCGTGAAACGTATTTTATGGCTAGGATAAACGTCGAGGTTGATTACGACACGATTTCATAAACGTTACACATAATCATTCTGTACAATTTGACTGTAGCTTTCACCTGCTAGTTATCTGCAGGATCAGTGGTTTGCAATCTTGCAATTTATTACGGTTACACTAGTACGATTAGCAAACTAGATTAGCTAACCGAAACGTTACATTGCATCTTCTCCTCTACGAATGGTCAGACTGGTCCAGAATCCACACTCAGCATCATTGAATGACCCATTGTAAAGACAATGCATCAACATGACACAACTACTATTGTCATAATACGATTGCATTAGCTGGATATAATCCAAAGTGATAGACATACATTTAATATTTTCGCATTTCCAAACTCACCTTTATTGACCTACTCTGTGTAAATGTCTTGTTGTTGATCCAGCTGTCATTGTCCCCCTCTCATCCCGGAAATTACGTAGCTTAATAAAACGTCTGGATATTTTCCCTGGATCGTAGATGCGCAGCTTTATACACTACATGTACACTACATGTCTTTGAATACATAACTGGTAATAATAACCCATTTACAGTCATAGGTAATGCTACTATAGCTGACTAGACTTAACACTGGTAATGATGGAAAGGCTTGACAATCAGTTTGCTGACGAAATATGTTGCATGTCGGTATCTCTGCTAAAATGTGTTCAGGGATATACTTCCTTCTCTTCTTGCTGTTGCATACAAATACAAATTATGAATTAAGTTTGATGACTTTGACTGGGCAAAACCTAGTACATTCACTTGTTCACGACAAGTGTCACTGAAATTCCCCTGACTGTCAATCACTTTCTTTCCCTGTCCTGCACCGCCCTCTCCTGGTAGAGAAGCTTATTGTTTTGGTTCAACACGAAGAGGCGCTGTCTCTACTGTCACTGTACTGGCGCTATCTCTACTGAACATCCCAGCCTAGTTTCATACTAGACGTAACATAGTAAATGTAAATTCGAGACACTCAAATGTTATTTTTGGTATGGTTATATAAGGCAGATGGTTACTTAAGGCAAAAATGAAAGGAGGATGGTTGGTCAGGGTGGATGTGTAACGCAAACGTCTAGCAACCCAAAGGGTGCATGTTCAAATTTGATCAACTTTTCAACTGTTTAATAGTTTTTAGCAACTTTACACCTACTTAGCATGTTAGCTAACCCTTCCCCCAAACCTAACTATTCGTAACATATTGTAGGTTTTGCAAATTCGTAACATTTTTTACTTTAGCAAATTCGTAACTTAACATACGAATTGTAATTTGTAACATATCATACGAAATGGATGATGGAAATCCACAAATTACTATACCCATATGAAACGTAACATAACGTACTAAATGGAGTGTCTCGGATTTATGTAAAGAATAATACAAAATACTCTGAGACAAGATTGAACATTGAAATGGAGTAGAAGAGAGCCAGGGCCTGGAGAGCCACCACTGTGTACTAAACACACAGCATGCTCAAATGGTTGTTGTTGTTTTTGTTGTTAAGGTAAATTACTGGTGTTACCTTACATGAAAGTGTAACAGAAAAGCTTCTTGGGAAAAAACGACTACAGGAAGTTTCCTCCCACTGAGTGGTGTAAATTTGGCTCAACTAAACATTTTATTTTGCCACCTAGTTGGACAACAGGAAAGCTCTGTTTACTGAAAAATAGGTCCTATACTCCTGAACTGACCAAGCACTTTTCCCACATTGCCCAAATACACCACCTACCCATATGACCCACCCCGCTGTTTTCTTTCAGAAACCAAGCTTGAGTCTCGTCTCTGTAACACCCCTGAGTAATGAGAGGGGGACTCTTTGGGTGGATGGGTGGGAAACAAAACAGAAAGAAATAGCATTGTAAAACACAAATAGATGCAGACCTACACACAACAGTTGTGCTGTAGCTTTCTGACCCTGTAGTTAGGTGCCAGAAAACAGCTATGGCAGAGGACTCCATCCAGACAGCGCATGGTAAGATCTGTCTGTGAACCTTGTTTTCCATTCAGGTTGGTTACCCAAGAATTGTCAGCTCAGGTCTGTCAAGGAAAACGTTACATGATTGGTTTAACCCTCTCTCATCAATGAAATAAAGGAAAGTAAACAGCAGGCCCTTCAAAACACAGAGATGATTTGGGAGTGAGGTCCCATCAATATCCCATCCTTAATGGTCATTTAAAACAAAGCCAAAATATTTTATCTCTGTTGTCGTTTATTCTCATTTAATTCGATGATTTATGTACAATTTCAAGGTAGATCGATTATTGCATCCAGCTGTTCAATTATGGAACATCACAGGCAGGGTGAACCGATGAAACGTTTTAAATCAGTGTGTGACCAAAGAACTGGTGGAGTAGTCTCAGTCCACAATGTCTGCTTGTTGATAAAACAATTATAATAATAAGGCTAATAAAAATCAAATAAAAAGGTGCAGTATCAATCTAATTATCTGAGGATTACAATATTTAGATGATCAACAATCATGAATAACAGTAATTATTAACTGTTTAATTTACAGAGGTAAAAAAGTACACAGCTGAAAACAAAATGTATCTTAATCTTCGATGATGGCTGTCAGATTATTTTAGTCAGGGTCTCAGCATTTGACAAAACCTGGGGAAAACACACGCTTGAAATGACTACACATTCGTTTGACTGGGATTTAGAGTTTGACATTGATTACAAGGCAATCAAACCACACTACAATAAATACGTTCATTGGTTGGTACATAAATAGGCAGTTCTGATTTCATCCATTCACACAGGCTTCAATCGTCTCTTGAGTTGCTCAACATACATTAGCCCATATACTGTATGTCACAAAATGAAAATAAACTATGAATCTTTTATTTTAAATACAACGAAAATCAGCACAGAGATGATAGATAATAAAAATGATGTAGTACCTTAGATCGAGCCTTTATCATGTGCAACTGTAAAACAGACTCCAACTTTACCCATATCAATGTCAGCACGTTATGGGATTATATGTGACATTTTGATTTATTTATTCCAAACAGTGCTCTTGATCAGTAGTACTGATTTAAACCATAGTTCCTAATGTAACCCTCATAGTCACATGCAGTATTAAGAATCTTCCCCAATAGGTTGCTTGTGTCTCTTTCCACTGCCCTTTGTCAAAAGGAGTCAATACCAACAAACCACAGAGATTCAAGTCCACAAAGTCCTCTTAAATTGGTCTTTTTAAATGTGCACTTATGAAAGCTCTTCCCCAGTCTTTCTCTAGATGAGCAAGGACTAGGCAATATCGCTCACAAGGGAAACAGCCGTCACACTTTCTTTATCTAGGTGGCTGTGAAAGGTGAAAGGTCACAACATGGCTATTCTTTCCATGTGTTGTTCCACTTCCTCAATGTGTTGTGCTGTCCGCCCCTGGTATCGGCACCATGTGCAGAACTTGACGACGAGCTCCATTGTGACTTGCTGTTAAACAGCTGTCTGTCTGCTTGAGTCATCAGAACGTTTCCAGAGCGGTTAGGGCCGTTAGAGCATGTCGTCGTACGCCTCTCTGACCGGGGCCCTCTTGGTACGGCGTGGTCTCAGGCTGGAGAAGCAAGAGGAGGCAGTGAGGGCGATGCGGCTCAGGCCCAAGTTCAGGCAGTGCACCTCGGATGTGACGGGCACCTCGGAGAAGAGGGCACGGTCGCGGGACAGCCGTGTCAGTGTGTCACTGTTCTCAATGTCCTTCACGATATTCAGGATCTCCTGGCGCTCCGTCTGCCGAGTCATCCCCCGGATGTTCAAGATGGCCGACACATGTTTCTTCCTGCAAACAGAGGAGTCAGAGTCTAGTTCAGAGTCTAGTTCGTGTTTTGATCTACCAATAAAAATTGATATGCAACAAAGATGTCATATAGGCCACATCTAGCCAATAAAGATTGAGTTGATTTGAGAAGAGTGTATCTTGCATCACTGCAATGGCAGTCAATCATCACAAGGACATGATAAGGGTAGGAATAAAGAGAATCATGAAAATACATTATAGAGAGGGCAGTCGGCCCTGAGGCAAGTCACTAAGGAACAGGGAAAATTGGACGAAAGAGTTTGCAAAATACAGTTAGTTAGAGAACATTCCCAATGGTTGGGTCACACACTTACATACAAACACACACACAAAATGAATAAAACATCTGTCCCTGTTCGAGGGTGCCTGACTTGGCCTCTGGAAGTCTCCCTGCAGGAAAGCAGGAGCTGCTCTGATGCCGCTTCCTGTCTGTGGCGACACAAGCTGAGCAGCAGCACGAGGCTGAATGACAACCAGCTCTGAAGACTAAAAGCAGCCCTAGCCCTGGGACGGTAGTAACTCCACCTTACCTGACACCCTAGACCCACTACCTTCAACACCATAGTGCCCTCCAAGCTCATCACTAAGTTTGGGGCCCTGAAACCCTCCCTGTGCAACTGGGTCCTGGACTTCCTGACGGGCCGACCCCAGGTGGTGAAGGTAGGCAACACCGCCTCCGCTATGCTGATCCTCAACACGGGGGCCCCACAAGGGTGCGTGCTCAGCCCCTCCTGTACTTCCTGTTCACCCATGACTGCGTGGCCGCGCATGTCTCCAAGTCAACCATCAAGTTTGCAGACGACACAAAAGTGGTGAGCCTGATTTCCAACAATGACAAGACAGCCTACAGGGAGGAAATGAGGGCCCTGGCGAAGTGGTGCAAAATGAACGAGATAATCGTGGACTTCAGGAGACAGCAGAGGGAGCACGCCCCCATCCACATTGACAGGGCCGCAGTGGAGAGGGTGAAACGCTTCAAGTTCCTCGGCAGGCACATCACTGACCACCTGAAATCGTCCATCCACACAGAAAGTGTGGTGAAGAAGGCGCAACAGTGCGTCTTCAACTTCAAAAGGTTGAAGAAATTCTACAGATGCACCATTGAGAGCATCCTGTCGGGCTGTTGCCTGGTACGGCAACTGCACCATCTGCAACCACAGGGCTCTCCAGAGGGTAGTGCGGTCAGTCCAACGCATCCCCGGGGGCACACTTCCTGCCTTCCAGGACATCTACAGCACCAAGTGTCACAGGAAGGCCAAGAAGATCAACAAGGACCTCAGCCACCCGAGCCATGGCCTGTTCACCCCTGCTACCATCTAGAAGGCGGAGACAGTCCAGCTTCTATCTCCAGGCCATCAGACTGTTAAATATTCACCACTAGCCGGCCTCCGCCCAGTACCCTGTCCTGAACTTTAGTCACTGTTACTTACCGGCTACCACCCATACTCAACCCTGCACCTTAGATACTGCTGCCCTATGTACATAGTCATTGAACATTGGTCACTTTAATAATATTTACATACTGTTTTACCCACTTCATATGTATATACTGTATTCTAGTCAAGGCTCATCCTATATAACTACGGCTGTACACACCTTTTCTATTCATATACTGTCCATATTGTCTACAAACACTATCAAATACATTTATATTTATATTCCGGACAAAGACATTGCTCGTTCTAATATTTCTCAATTCCTTTCTTAATTTTTGGGGGGGATTTGCGTGTGTTTTTTTGTATTGTTAGGTATTACTGCACTGTTGAAGCTAGGAACATTAGCATTTCTCTACACCCGCGATAGCATCTGCAAAATATGTGTATGTGACCAATAACATTTGATTTGACTTTGATGATGGAGCCTAAACTCAATTCCCACCACGACCAGTGATTATCATCCAAAAGAATACAACGATAAAGGGGTGGGCATCTTGGCTTCCGGGAAACGTGCATTTAAACTTTATTTTTTGCTGTTAGCTAGGCTTAACTAGCAGTTACTAGCAGTTACATGAAACCAGTTGATTGCAATTGGTCTTTGGGAGCGAATGATGTCATAAAACCAATGAGGGTATTATTCTACATAGTGTATAGGATAGTTTGAGACTCTGAAGGGTCAATGCCTGGCACAGTTGCAAACATCAGGTGTGTACTTTACAGAGGGATTTAACACTGCAATATGTCAAGGATTGTACGGTACAGTTCCTGTTTTCAAAAGGAACTGGGAGAACCCAGAGGACAACGGTTAGCATTCTCCAGATCCAAGTCAAGATTCCAAACAATACATGTGGGTCTGTTATGAGTTAAGGATGGAGACAAATCTTAATTTAGAAAAGATTCCATTGAGGACTGCCTCCTCACGCCTGTGTGTTCCTACGGGACTCTTTAGTAGCCGACTGCCAACGCCAGGTTATGCTACACAGCTACCATGTCACGCCTGGGCAGGAAGTCCGTGTTTTTGCTTCGTCTTCGCCCAGGACCCGAGACGGACAAACGGACAAGACCCCCCCCGTCCCCCCCCCCGTCCTTTCATGTGCGCCAGCGACGGCCAAAAAGCTCCCCATAAAAATAAGGAAACGACTCAGCTCTTGTTTGCTTTTAACAAGTTCCTCATTTGCCATCCACAATCAAGACAGAACAGTAGTCATGTTTGTTTTGGGGTGTTTCAGTCAACCTGAGCTTTTGGAAATGTTGGTGATCGCGTGGCACGATGGAAGTCCTGAAAATATGACTGTCATTCCGCGTAGGTGATCGCTGCCTCCCGTGTTCCTTACCGAATGTCTGGGAACTCCCTCACCAGGACCCCCACCTCCATTTGGATGGAGGGGATGTCTTCCAGGAGGATGATCTCAGAGAGGTGTGGGATAGCACTGTCCAGCCAGGAGGAGGGAGATTCCTAAAGGGGAGAGATAGATAGAGAGAGGTGTGATCAGAACAGATCCTCTACACAGCACAGATGAGGATACAACAGTATTAACAGGGCTATTCATGTTCAAATACCTCTGCAGCTCATGACAGGTCAACTGGCTATTCTCTGACTCAAAGCCTTTGAATCTAAGACCTTGGCAACGGATTAAACCCAGAACTAGATTACGTGGTTTCAAGTCTTAATGGTTACAACTAGATTGGTGATGTTCACACATTCGTTTGACTAGAGGGAACCATCAGATAACATAGACCCAAAACACCAAGGTTAGAAGTACACCGACAGTACTGAGCATGCAAACTCAATTACCTGAGCATCAAAGTGACCCTGTTATTCTGAGAAGACTAAACCGTGTGGTCGACCAGTCCATCCTGGTCCTCCACTCGACCCGAAAGGCCGGTCAGGGCTTCTAAAGCCCAGGGCAGGATGCCAGACCACTCGTCTCTAAACAACGCTATCCTGTTGTCCAGAGAGGTGACAAACGGATGTTTTATCTAGAGCAAGGGGCGGACGCCACAGGGGAAGGATAGGGAGTGGGCTGGGGTGAGGTGATTGCCCACTTGTGCATACGGCCTGTCTGGTCATTCATCTCTATCTCGGCTACAGTATCCATTCTTCACTTGTCTCCTTTGTTCGAACTCATCCGGAGTTGTTTCAGTAACCCTCACAGACAGGCCACATACCAGTCAAACGTGATTAATGAGCACACACTCGTGAGTGCAAACACACACACACTCACACACGCACACTGTCCGTTGCGTCATGTCACAGGCAGCACCGTTGCTCTGACAACGCTTCTCTAATATAGTTGTTCTAGAATGGCTCACCAGATCTTTGAAGAGCACTTCCATTTGCTTGCCCTCGTCGCGCAGTCGTCCCGCCATCCTCTTCCTCATTCTGAACGACGTGCAGATGATCCTCCCCCTCATGATGGAGCGCAGGTATTCCATCAGAACCCGTCTATGCACCTCTCCCACCAGGACCTGGGAGAACAAGGGAAAGATTAATTAATTCATTCTATCAACCAATCATCCGTTCAGTCAATCGATAAAAAAAAAAACATGTTGCTTAGAATTAAAAACAGTACCAGAACTTTGAGTTATTAGTGTACATTGTGCCAGAGGACCTTAGCYCCTCCCCATGTTTACATGGCTCATACTTGCTGTGTCTCTGCCATGTACCTGATAGGGTGGGCTGTCCARCCTGCGGAACTTCTTGAAGTGTTCCTTAATATGGGACTCGATTTGCTCATAGGTCTCTGTGTTGTTCAGCCACTTCCTCTTCACCAGCTTGTCAAAGAAGGGCTAAATATGGCCAGGAGAGGGAAAATGTGAGTGAGCAAGAGAGAGAGACAGGAAAATGGGGAGAGAATGAAGAAGACAAGGAAGGGAGGGAGACAGAGAGATGTGGGTGTGGAGACGTCCATGTCACCTGAGTCAGATCCGTGTT
This sequence comes from Salvelinus sp. IW2-2015, assembly GCF_002910315.2. Lineage (NCBI taxonomy): Eukaryota > Metazoa > Chordata > Actinopteri > Salmoniformes > Salmonidae > Salvelinus > Salvelinus sp. IW2-2015. The sequence continues at coordinate 10,187,109 of NC_036862.1, read as the reverse complement.
TTATCGCTAACTGAATCCCCCTCCTGGGTTTGTGTCTTCCTATGAGGATGTGTGGGCCGTTTAGACCAGTCATTTCACAGATTGTGACTTCCTACCCAACGACAACAGCATAAAAAGCCCCAGCTCGGTCAAGAGGATGCGACATGCGGCTCTGTGCCCCTGGACGACTGGCACTGCCCGTCTCTATGGCGGTTACTGAAGAGGAGCGGAACTGCATAGCCTGCCAGAAACTATGTGGCATGCTGCCAATCTAATCTTATTTAACCATGTTTGTCACATTGGCAGCGTTTTTTTGAGGGCCCTCACCCCTGTTCCTCAGCACATCCCTGAGAACTTTGAGGCAAGCATGAGGAGAACACTGATAAGATTGCTTTATATTCTGGGACACTTGGCACCAGAGGGACGCTTGAGGGTGTGAGGGGGGGGGGAGTGTAAATGTTTCACTATTTTTGTGAGTACCAGGAGTCATCATAAGAATAGTAAGCAACTAAAATTCTGAGAAGTGAGGACAAAAAGGCTATTTGGGTTTATGTGTTAGGTTTGGGTTATGGTAAGGGGTTAAGTTAGGTTAAGGTAAGGGTTAATTTAGTTAAGGTTAGGTTAGGGAAAATATGATTTTGAATGGAATCAATTGTTGGTCCCAAAAAGTATAGTAAGACATAGCTGTGTGTGTGTTGTGTGTGTGTGTGTGTGTGTGTGTGTGTGTGTGTGTGTGTGGTGTTGTGTGTTGTGTGTGTGTGTGTGTGTGGGTGTGTTGTGTGTGTGTGTGTGTGTGTGTGTGTGTGTGTGTGTGTGTGTGTGTGTGTGTGTGGTGTTGGGTTGTGTGGTGTGTGTGTGCATGTGAGGTTGTTTACATGTTGTTTTGGAAAGCTGTGACCATGGGTGTGTTTATGAATCCTTTGTGTGAGTGTGTGTATGTGTGTGTGTGTGTTCGCCTGCGTGCGTGTGTGTGTTAAGAACACTTACCCTTATCGCCTCATACAGTCTGTCGCTCAGCACCTTCACTCCCTGGTTGACTATTCGGTCCAGAAGTGTTTGCTCGCCTGGCTGAGTCCTCACTGATGCAGTCGCACTGCACACAGCGCTGGACAAAACCCCTGCACACACACAGTCACAGCAGACTAATGAATACATTGTACACTTACATGATTTATGCATGTTTTAAGGAATACTATGATGCAAAACACATCATCGAGACAGTTTTTGCTCTGTACTTGAAAACTTGACGGCTGATATGCACCATTTGGCGATTGTATTAACAGTGGACTAATGGACAAATACTAAAATCTTGTTTTTGAGTATAGTAGTTAAAAGAAAACTCCACCCAAAAACAATTTGGTATTTGTTTATTAGTCCATTGTTGATATAGTCTCAGGATGTTTTGCATGTCTGCAATCCAGTTTTCAAGATATATAACTTAAAAATATTGTCAGGTTTTGGCCAGGACTGTTCAGGTTTTGGTCACTAGATGTCCCCATTGCACCTTTTTGTACCTTTTGTTTTTCCTTGCTCTAATTATTGTTTGCACCTGTGTGTCGTTCCCTTGTTAGTATTTAAACCCTGTGTGTTCCTCATTCTTTGCTCAGTGTTTGTATGTTAGCACCCAGCCCCAGCCTTGTTGTGAACATATTTCTCTTATTGGATTTTCCAGAGGTTCTCTGGTTTAGTGCTTGTGTATTTTTGAGTAGTCTTTTGAGGTTTGTTTTTCCCTGCTGTTTTTATCACTTTGTGGAGTTTCTTTGTATTTTGGAGATATCCATTTTTGCCTCTTGGCTTTATTTTTGGACGTGGTGGATTATATTCTTTGCCTGAAGATCTTGTCCTTTTATTAAACCACCATTTCTAGTACTGCTGAGTCTGCCTCATCTTCTGGTTCTGCGACTATTAGTGACTGTTTCTCTCACCGGGTCCTGACAAATATATCGAAAGGATGCTGCGTTTTGCATCATACTGGCTGTATTTCTGTATTATTGGGAAATAGACCTACTATAACACAATGCAGGCTACTCCTGCTACAACAGTCCTACCTGAAAGGGGGACAGCAGTTGACCAGGGCGATGGTCTTGGAGACATATCCATCCTCGTTATCCCCAACCATGTTGACCAGACCTCGTGGAACATCTCCACTTTCCTTTGGAAGCTAAGCAATATTAACAGTATTAGAATGTCTCATAGAGATCCTTCCATATTCCAGTTGAACTGGTTGATTCCAGTTGATATTCTAGAATTATTGCACAATAAAATGTTGCTGGCAGTGAGGAAACTATAGGTTTGCCCTGTGTCATTCTATGAAGGATGACAGAGACTTTGTTCTAGGCCTTAGTATGTCATATGTAATGATACAGTGTGTCTAGGCCTAGTATGTAATAATACAGTGTGTTCTAGGCCTTAGTATGTAATATGTAATGATACAGTGTGTTCTAGCCTTAGTATGTAATATGTAATGATACATGTGTTCTAGGCCTTAGTATGTAATATGTAATGATACAGTGTGTTCTAGGCCTTAGTATGTAATATGTAATAATACAGGTGTTCTAGGCCTTAGTATGTAATATGTAATGATACAGTGTGTTCTAGCCTCATATGTCATATGTAATGATACAGTGTGTTCTAGGCCTTAGTATGTCATATGTAATGATACAGTGTGTTCTAGCGCTTAGTATGTAATCGTAAATGATACAGTGTGTTCTAAGCCTTAGTATGTCATATGTAATGATACAGTGTGTTCTAGCCTTAGTATGTCATGTGTAATGATACAGTGTGTTCTAGGCCTTAGTATGTCATATAGTAATGATACAGTTGTTCTAGGGCTTAGTATGTAATATGTAATGATACAGTGTGTCTAGGCTTAGTATGTAATACTAATGATACAGTGTGTTCTAGCCTAGTATGTAATCGTAATATACAGATGTGTTCTAGGACTACTACAGTGTGTAACATGTCATTCTACAGTGTGTGGTCCTCTCACCTGTACAGGAAGTCGGCTAGACCATTCAGACTGCACTGAGCCACACGGGAACCCAGGTTTCTGTTGATGCAGCTGACTGTTCAAGATCTACCTGCAGCCTCTGCGCGCACACACACACACACACACACACACACACACACACACACACACACACACACAACCCGATGTTACGTTGGCAAATGTGTATTATGTGTGAAGTGCTAACAGACGCTTTCTTTTTCTCTTCCACGGCATCTGTGAAACATGAACTGACGCATGAATGACGATGATGCATAGAAAGTGTGTTAGTATCAATCATGGCCACTAGAGGCCAGTGAAGTGACTCTAAAAGAGTGAGCTGTGATGGAGTTCTAAGGGAAGTGTCTGTATTGACTTTGGCTGCTGCTTGAGGAATGTTTTCTCTGCTCCACCAGATGGATGAGCTTATCCTCAAAATACAAAATACCACATTTAGCAGCAATACAAAACAATCAGGACCAGCCTCATCAAAATCAGGGAAGAAATCAGTTATTTACATAAGCTCCTGATGTGTGTGTGTGTGTGTGTGTGTGTGCGCGTGTGCGTACCTGGATGACGGTGCCGACCATGCCTGATACTCCTCGATGTGCAGCGTCTCCATCCAACGCTTCTCCTCCTCGTCCAGCACCTGAGACAGCTCTGTGGTCACCTTCTCCTGGAACGCAACCAGACCYCYRGGTCAGACACAACWCAACCYTGCACTGAACCACTGTGAGCTCTGCAGCCACTAAGCATCAAAATATTCCCAACTGATGCCGTCAAGACATCAAGATGGATAAAGGCGTAGAATCACAGATAATACTGTAAATCTGGCTTCATTTGTTCTGATCTATATCCCCTTTGTAAACATCCCCTTATATTTTAGGTGAAGGTTTCCTCCCATTGGTGGATGAGCCCGCAGGGGCATGATTGATTGCCAGCCCACAGGCCACGCTGCCAATAACCCCAGTGCTCTTTTTCCTCTGCAGGATTTACTTGTGGACTACTAACTATTATGTCTACATACATGGACCCTGGGCCCTGGGCCCTGGCTCTCCAACAGTGAACAGAGTATCACACACACAACAGTGCTCTAGCTTACCTGGACTTGACTCGCAAGTGAGTTGCGTAATGACCTGAGCTAAATGGCCTGTTGTCTGGCTTCCATTGTGTGGTGTCCGTCGTAGACAGGAAAACCCACGAGCTGACGCTGAGACGGTGCGCACTGATTGGCTGCACTGGTCAGAGTGATATCCCTCCCTTTAGGTGGACAGGAAGGACCATAGGAGCACCCTTTCGGGGCGCACCAAATGAGGAGGGGTGAGGGGTGGATGGTCGGCCCTTACCCTGACAGAGTTGAGACAGTCCAGCTCCAGTTTGTCCACGGTCTCCGAGGGCAACAGTGGCCCCAGCTTGGACCTGTTGAAGGGCATCGTCATGCTGACTGTTCCAAGGACGTCCCTGGAGCGATTACAGTAGGAGGCCAGAGTCAGTGGCATACCCATAGAGTAACACTTAACTAATAAACGACTGTTTATGTACAGTATAATCGACAGTATTTATGCACAGTATTACGTACAATAACATCACACCACCTTGTAACATGCTTTACCGTGAAAGCATAAAGTGAAAATGAAATGAAACATTTCTGACAAGTTTGTGGTTCATGCAAGTTTGTTACAACCTGACATTTAGCTATATACTTTTGTTCATTCCTTTTTTTGTAATGCAATTCTGCTACTTACAAAATCTAATATGTGTAAAATCACAAGTTGCAATACACAATTATTGAATGAACTATTCAATAGTCTACACTCAGTGGCCTTTAAGATGGACACCCACTTGTTATAGATGTTGTAGAGCCAGTCCAGCAGAGAGTAGATATCTGTGATCAGCAGCTGGTCGTCAGTGATGCTCTGCAGTCTGCGGGCCACCGCCTGGTGGTAGCTCTGTAGGTACACCTGGAAGGGTTCGTACTCCTCTGGGTACACTGGCACCACATTCCTCTTGGCCGCCCCCAGGTCCTCCACCACCCGGGTCCGCACCCTGTCCAGGTAGTCCGCCAGCTCCCCGCCCTGGGCCTCGTTCCTCTGGGGCAGGCTCCCGTTTGCTGCCTCCGCCAKCGCCTCCTTCCACRGCTGCTTCAGCTGCCTGGGTCTGGGGCCTCCGGGSAGCGCCCCCTCARCCTGCGCCCAGTCCCGGTCCYRCTGCTCCTCCTGCTGCAGAACCTGCACCACCAGCCCCAGGTTGGGCCCCGCRGTGGGGGAGCGCAGRGACTCACGCACCACCGCCCACAGCTCCTTCTGCAGGGCTTCGTACAGCAGCTCCACGTCTTTGGCTTTGCGCCTGCCGCCGTCTTTGCTCCCGGGGCTGTTGAGGTCCTCTGGGATAGCACCACCTGCTGGCGATGAGGGCAGGGTCGCTGCGGCCGCCTCGTTACACTCCTGCTCCAGCTCCAGGATGTGTGTGTCAGCCAGGAACAGGTCTCTCTTAGTCACCAGCTGCAGAATCTCTAGAACTAAAGGAGAGAGGAGGAAAATTCATGATTCAACTCCACATAACACATGATAAATCATGCGTAGGCAATACAGCTGTATTAAGTCAAAAGGTATAATGGAGACACGATCCTAATGGAACGATCTGGGCTCTCACCTGTCTATCTGTTATGGTACACAACCCACGACCTGGTCAGATGGTCCTATGTAAATCCAAGACCTACTCAAATAAACATGACTATTCTTTGCTTTGAACGTGTCAAAGAGCTATGTTTGTTTTCACATCAAGCTCAAGGCTAAGCCACAGTGTCACTTCCAACACAGGTTCCCACGTCAGATCCTATCCATATCAGAGGCTCCAGGCCTGAGAGACAGATGTTGTTTGTCCCCTTTTGGCGTGTTGTTTTTGGGCAGATTGGAAACGGTTAGACCGATCTCTCTGGAGGTGGGTTAGTTTCATCTCTACTTCAGTTGCACACTTCAAAAGATCCCATCAGGGACATATGGGTGCCAAACATAAATCATCCTACAGTAGATTCCCACAGAATGGCTAATCGTGTGTCCACTCACTGTCCTCTCCTTAGACGCTTCCATATCAGTTTGAGGCCTCTTATACGGCTAGCATAGCTATGGAATAGTATTTAACAAAAGTACACAGTGCTTTGCATTAAAGTGGAGAAATTATATTTCTTGTGGAACTCCATCTTGGCTTCAGAGAGTTCCATTAAGTGTATATAGACTTTTAGAGCCCAGTCTCACCCACTGAGGTGATCTCATCATCTCTTACTCTGATGTGGTCTGAGAAAAAGTTTTAAAATTAGTACTTAAACCAGTGATGAAGTCGACCATTTCCCATCGAAGTCACCAGACACTCCTCTCTGACATCACCCCTCGCCCTCTGGGAGGAGCAACACAGCCCGTCAAAATCAATGAAGTCTGATTGTCAAGTCCAAGCCCGTATTTTATGTCTAATAGCCCTTTTTGATTCAGTTCACAGAAAAGTCTGTTTGTCAAATCAAATCATATTGTATTTGTCACATTTACTGAATACAACAGGTACATTTCACCGTACAGTGAAATGCTTACTTACAAGCCCTTAACCAACAATGATTTAATACGTTTTAAGATAAAAAAAAAAAAGTGTTAAGTAAAAAATGGATAAGTAAAAAATGTAAAAATAAAAGTAACAAATAATTAAACAGCAGCAGTAAAATAACAATAGTGAGGCTATATACAGGGGGTACCGGTTCAGAGTCAATGTGCGGGGGCACCGGTTAGTCGAGGTTATTGAGGTAATATGTACATGTAGGAAGAGTTAAAGTGACTATGCATAGATAATGAACAGAGAGTAGCAGCAGCGTAAAAGAGAGGTCTGGGTAGCCATTTGATTAGGTGTTCAGGAGTCTTTTGGCTTGGGGGTAGAAGCTGTTAAGAAGCCTGTAGGTCCTCAACTAGAGGAAAACACAAAGTAGATTCGTCATACAAGAGCACGTGCGCGCTCAGATTTGTCCAGTTTAAAAAAAAAAAAATGATGATATCCTTTGGAAGGCAAGAAGGGTTCTTTGGAAGGCATTAAGTGTTGTACATAGAACCATACCTGTACATCATATCTTCCCAGCATGCTCTATTGCAGGGTGATTTAAAGAATTGTTTGTTTTAAAATCTGTGTTTTTGCTTATACGTTGATTGGTTGAATAATTGTTTGCTACACAAAGATAAATAACATATATTTTTCTAAACTAATCCAATCTGTTAGAAGTTGGGCTTATTGCATCCGTTACTGAGATGGTTGTTCCAGTTTAGATGATTGAGTTAGTCTCAGTATTCAATCTTCCCTACCCTGGCAGTCATTCTGAATGCAGGTTGCCAGTGATTATAAGTTAAAATTGTTGGATATCCTAACTCTAGCTGGATTCCAATAGGAATTACACTTCACTTTGCAAGCCAGCTTAATGTGACTTGCAAGCATGATGTGGCCTGTAAACCAGGAGTGTCCTAACACTGCTGTGTTAGGGTATAACTAGGCCATCAAAGAAAGGCCTCTATATATATACAGTGGGGCAAAAAAGTATTTAGTCAGCCACCAATTGTGCAAGTTCTCCCACTTAAAAAGATGAGAGAGGCCTGTAATTTTCATCATAGGTACACTTCAACTATGACAGACAAAATGAGAAAAAAAATCCAGAAAATCACATTGTAGGATTTTTAATGAATTTATTTGCAAATTATGATGGAAAATAAGTATTTGGTCACCTACAAACAAGCAAGATTTCTGGCTCTCACAGACCTGTAACTTCTTCTTTAAGAGGCTCCTCTGTCCTCCACTCATTACCTGTATTAATGGCACCTGTTTGAACTTGTTATCAGTATAAAAGACACCTGTCCACAACCTCAAACAGTCACACTCCAAACTCCACTATGGCCAAGACCAAAGAGCTGTCAAAGGACACCAGAAACAAAATTGTAGACCTGCACCAGGCTGGGAAGACTGAATATGTCTGCAATATGTAAGCAGCTTGGTTTGAAGAAATCAACTGTGGGAGCAATTATTAGGAAATGGAAGACATACAAGACCACTGATAATCTCCCTCAATCTAGGGCTCCACGCAAGATCTCACCCCGTGGGTCAAAATGATCACAAGAACGGTGAGCAAAAATCCCAGAACCACACGGGGGGACCTAGTGAATGACCTGCAGAGAGCAGGGACCAAAGTAACAAAGCCTACCATCAGTAAAACACTACGCCGCCAGGGACTCAAATCCTGCAGTGCCAGACGTGTCCCCCTGCTTAAGCCAGTACATGTCCAGGCCCGTCTGAACTAGAGAGCATTTGGATGATCCAGAAGAAGATTGGGAGAATGTTATATGGTCAGATGAAACTAAAATAGAACTTTTTGGTAAAAACTCAACTCGTCGTGTTTGAGGACAAAGAATGCTGAGTTGCATCCAAAGAACACCATATCTACTGTGAAGCATGGGGGTGGAAACATCATGCTTTGGGGCTGTTTTTCTGCAAAGGGACCAGGACGACTGATCCGTGTAAAGGAAAGAATGAATGGGGCCATGTATCGTGAGATTTTGAGTGAAAACCTCCTTCCATCAGCAAGGGCATTGAAGATGAAACGTGGCTGGGTCTTTCAGCATGACAATGATCCCAAATACACCGCCCGGGCAACGAAGGAGTGGCTAGCCAGTCTCCAGATCTCAACCCCATAGAAAATCTTTGGAGGGAGTTGAAAGTCCGTGTTGCCCAGCAACAGCCCCAAAACATCACTGCTCTAGAGGAGATCTGCATGGAGGAATGGGCCAAAATACCAGCAACTGTGTGAAAACCTTGTGAAGACTTAGAAAACGTTTGACCTCTGTCATTGCCAACAAAGGGTATATAACAAAGTATTTAGATAAACTTTTGTTATTGGCCAAATACTTATTTTCCATCATAATTTGCAAATTAATTAATTAAAAATCCTACAATGTGATTTTCCTGGATTTTCTTTTCTCATTTTGTTCTGTCATAGTTGAAGTGTACCTATGATGAAAATTACAGGCCTCTCTCATCTTTTTAAGTGGGAGAACTTGCACAATTGGTGGCTGACTAAATACTTTTTTCCCCACTGTATGTATATATATATATATATATATATATATATATATATATATATATATATATATATATATCATAAGGCCTTTCTTTGAGGACTTATATATATACAGTACCAGTCAACATTATGGACCCACCTACTCATTCTAGGGTTTTTCTTTATTTTTACTATTTTCTACAAGGTAGAATAATAGTGAAGACATCAACATTATGAAATAACACATATGGAATCATGTAGTAACCAAAGTAGCCACCCTTTGCCTTGATGACAGCTTTGCACGCTCTTGGCATTCTCTCAACCAGCTTGGAACCACCTGGAATGCTTTACCAACAGTCTTTGGCTGCTTTTCCTTCACTCTGCGGTCCAACTCATCCCAAACCATCTCAATTGCATTGAGGTTGGTTGGTTGTGGAGGCCAGGTCAGGTCTGATGCAGCACTCCATCACTCTCCTTCTTGATCAAATAGCCCTTACACAGACTGGTTGTCCTGTTGAAAAACAAATGACAGTCCCACTAAGCGCAACCCAGATGCGATGGCGTATCACTGCAGAATCCTGTGGTAGCCATGCTTGTTAAGTGTGCCTAAATAAATGAACTCTAAATAAATGACTGACAGTGTCACCAGCAAAGCACCCCCACACCATCACACCTCCTCCTCCATGCTTCACGGTGGGAACCACACATGCAGAGATCATCCGTTCACTTACTCTGCGTCTCACAAAGACACGGCGGTTGCAACCACAAATCTCAAATTTGGATTTCCACCGGTCTAATGTCCATTGCTCGTGTTTCATGGCCCAAGCAAGTCTCTCCTTCTTATTGATGTCCTTTAGTAGTGGTTTCTTTGCAGCAATTCGACCATGAATGCCTGATTCACGCAGTCTCCTCTGAACAGCTTATGTTGAGATGTGTCTGTTACTTGAACTCTGGGAAGCATTTATTTGGGCTGCAATTTCTGAGGCTTGTAACTCTAATGAACGTATCCTCTGCAACAGAGGTAACTCTGGGTCTTCCTTTTCTGGCTCATGAGAGCCAGTTTCATCATAGCACTTGATGGTTTTTGAGACTGCACTTTCAAAGTTCTTGATATTTTCCGTATTGACTGACCTTCATGTCTTAAAGTAATGATGGACTGTCATTTCTCTTTGCTTATTTGAGCTATTGTTGCCATAATATGGACTTGGTCTTTCACCAAATAGGGCTATCTTCTGAATCAAATCAAAATCAAATCAAACCAAATCAAATTGTATTGGTAACATACACATGTTAGCAGACGTTAATGCGAGTGTTGTGAAATGCTTGTGCTTCTGGTTCCGACAGTCCAGTAATATCTAACAAGTAATCTAACAATTTCCCAACAACTACCTAATACACACAAATCTAAAGGGGTGAATGAGAATATGTACATATAAATATATGGATGAGCGATGGCCGAGTAGCATAGGCAAGGTGTAATAGATGGTATAAAATACAGTATATACATATGATATGAGTAATGTAAGATATGTAAACATTATTAAAGTGCCATTATTTAACGTGGAATTGTTTAAAGTGACTAGTGATCCATTTCTTAAAGTAGCCAGTGATTGGGTCTCAATGTAGGCAGCAGCCTCTCTGAGTTAGTGATTGCTGTTTAGCAGTCTGATGGCCTTGAGATAGAAGCTGTTTTTCATTCTCTCGGTCCCAGCTTTGATGCATCTGTACTGACCTCGCCTTCTGGACGGTAGCAGTGTGAACAGGTGGTGGCTCGGGTGGTTGTTGTCCTTGATGATCTTTTTGGCCTTCCTGTGACATCGGGTGCTGTAGGTGTCATGGAGAGCAGGTAGTTTGCCCCCGGTGATGGGTTTGGCAGACCTCACCACCCTCTGAAGAGCCTTGCGGTTGAGGGCGGTGCAGTTGCCGTACCAGGCTGTGATACAGCCCGACAGGATGCTCTCGATTGTGCATCTGTAAACGTTTGTTAGGGATTTGGGTGACAAGCCAAATTTTGTCAGCCTTCTGAGGTTGTTTGTATAGGTGGGCCATTTCAGTTTGTCTGTGATGTGTACGCCGAGGAACTTAAAACTTTCCACCTTCTCCACTGCTGTCCCTTCTATGTGGATAGGGGGGTGCTCCCTCTGCTGTTTCCTGAAGTCCACAATCATCTATTTTGTTATGTTGACGTTGAGTGAGAGGTTGTTTTCCTGACACCACATTCTGAGTGCCCTCACCTCCTCCCTGTAGTCTGTCTCGTCGTTGTTGGTAATCAAGCCCACTACTGTTGTGTCGACTGCAAACTTGAAGATTGAGTTGGAGGCGTGCATGGCCACGCAGTCGTGGGTGAACAGGGAGTACAGGAGGGGGCTGAGCACGTACCCTTGTGGAGCCCCAGTGTTGAGGGTCAGGGCGGGTTTGAGACCCAGGACCTCCAGCTTGATGATGCGCCTGGAGGGTACTATGGTGTTGAATGCTGAGCTGTAGTCAATGAACAGAATTCTTACACAGGTATTCCTCTTGTCCAGATGGGATAGGGCAGTGTGCAGTGCGATGGCGATTGCATCGTTTGTGGACCTGTTGGGTTGGTATGCAAACTGAAGTGGGTCTAGGGTGGCCGGTAAGGTGGAAGTAATATGATCCTTGACTAGTCTCTCAAAGCACTTCATGATGACAGAAGTGAGTGCTACGGGGCGGTAGTCATTCAGTTCAGTTATCTTTGCCTTCTTGGGTACAGGAACAATGGTGGCCATTTTGAAGCATGTGGGGACAGCAGACTGGGATAGGGAGCGATTGAATATGTCCGTAAACACACCACCCAGCTGGTCCGCACATGCTCTGAGGACGCGGCTAGAGATGCCGTCTGGGCCAGCAGCCTTGCGAGGGTTAACACGTTTAAGTATTTTACTCAGGTCGGCCACGGAGGAGTAGAGGGGGGCCCAGTCCTTGTTAGCGGGCCACAACAGTGGCACTGTATTATCCTCAAAGCGGGCAAAGAAGGTGTTTAGTTTGTCTGGAAGCGTGACGTGGCTGGTTTTCATTTTGTAGTCCGTGATTTCCTGTAGACCCTGCCACATACGTCTCGTGTCTGAGCAGTTGAATTGCAACTCCACTTTGTCCCTGTACCGGCATTTTGCTTGTTTGATCGCCTTGCGGAGGGAATAACTACACTGTTTCAGCCATATTCCCAGACCTCTTTACATGGTTAAATGCGGTAGTTTACGCTTTCAGTTTTGCGCGAATGCCGCCATCCATCCARGGTTTCTGGTTAGGGTAGGTTTTAATAGTCACAGTGGGTACATCATCTAAAATGCACTTATTTATGAACTCACTCACCGAGTCAGCGTATAGATCAATGTTGTTCTCTGAGGCTGACCGGAACATATCCCAGTCGGCGTGATCAAAATAATCTTGAAGCGTGGCTTCCGATTGGTTAGTCCAGCGTTAAATGGTTCTCGTCACTGGTACATCCTGTTTGAGTTTCTGCCTATAAGACGGTACGAGCAAGATGGCGTCGTGGTCGGATTTGCCGAAGGGAGGGTGGGGGAGGGCTTTGTATGCATCGCGGAAGTTAGAGTAGCAGTGATCGAGTGTATTACCCCCGCGCGTAGTGCAATCAATATGCTGATAGAATTTAGGTAGCCTTGTTCTCAAATTTGCTTTGTTAAAATCCCCAGCTAAAATAAATGCAGCCTCAGGATATATATATCCAGTTTACATAGAGTCCAGTGAAGTTCCTTGAGGGCCGTCTTGGTGTCTGCTTGAGAGGGAATGTACACAGCTGTGACGATATCTGACGAGAATTCTCTTGGGAGGTAATATGGCCGGCATTTGATTGTAAGGAATTCTTGGTCGGGTGAGCAGAAGGACTTGAGTTCCTGTATGTTGTTATGATTACACCATGAGTCTTTAATCATGAAGCATACACCCCCGCCCTTCCTCTTCCCAGAGAGGTGTTTATCTCTGTCGGCGCAATGCATGGAGAAGCCCAGTGGCTGAACCGATTCCGACAACATATCCAGAGAGAGCCATGTTTCCGTGAAACAGAGAATGTTACAATCTTTGATGTCTCTCTGGAAGGCAACCCTTGCTCGAATTTCATCTACCTTGTCAAGAGACTGGACATTGGCGAGTAGTATACTTGGGAGCGGTGAGTGATGTGCACGTCTACGGAGCCTGACCAGGAGGCCGCTTCGTCTGCCCTTTCTGCAGCGCCGTTGTTTTGGGTGGTGGTCCAAACAGAGGATCCGCTTCGGGAAAGTTGTATTCCTGGTCATAATGTTGGTAAGTTGACATCGCGCATATATCCAATAGTTCTTCCCGGCTGTATGTAATAAGACTTAAGATTTCCTGGGGTAACAATCTAAGAAATAATACATAAAAAAACAAAATACTGCATAACTTCCTATGGACTCGAAGCGAGGCGGCCATCTCTACGACCACCCCTACCTTGTCACAACACAACCGATTGGCTCAAACGTATTAAAGAAGGAAAGAAATTCCACAAATGAACTTTTAACAAAGCACACTTGTTAATTGAAATGCATTCAATTAACAAGTATTTTTACATAGTGATTATGGCTGTAGATTGCATGAAAAAGCTTTCGTCACATACTTCTCTAAAACAAGCCCTACTTTATGGCTTTGATTCAATCTGTGGTTTTGCCGCCCTAATGTAATTGGCTTATATACTATAAGGCTCCTTGAGTCCTTTTCACTTGACCTCACTCACTGAATGCAATTGTGAAATGGAAAAGACCCATTTTTAGGGATATTGTGCAAAACACTGTGCCTTATTTACATAGTTCATTCCAATAAACAGTCTTAAGTGCCATCCTTTTACAGGTACTGATGCTTTTCTAGAGCAGAGAGCTTTGAAATGCTCTTCTTGTCTGGGTCCCATGAACTGTATACTGCGATAACATTTTAGACCAAAGTTCAATCAGTTTTTATCTGATGGCAAAGTACCCATGTTGATTAACTTATTTGTGGTTATGGGAGTTGGCTGGCAAAAGTGCCACTCTCTGCATTTTTTTAATTGAACCTTTATTTAACTAGGCAAGTCAGGTAAGAACAAATACTTATTTACAATGACGGCCTACACCGGCCAAATACAGACGACTCTGGGCCAATTGTGCGCCACCCTATGGCACTTCCAAACACGGCCGGTTGTGATACAGCCTGGATTCAAACCATGGTGTCTGTAGTCTCACCTCTAGCACTGAGATGCAGTGCCTTAGACCGCTGCGCCACTCGGGAGCCTATGGTGGGACCCGGCGGGTAACAAAAGCATAGCAGAAGTTCAAGAGGACATTAGGACAAATGGGGAACGGTCTCACATTCTAAGTTGCTTATTAACTGACCAATCCAAAGATCAGCCATCGACAGAGTGTTCCCAGTACCTGAAAGTTTTCCCAGTACCTGAAACAGGTGGATGGAGGAAGCTTTCCAATCATACCTACAAAGCAATAAAGCTAGCATTATGTATATTTCAATACAGACATATTTAAAGCTTCTAAGCTCTATACAGCAAGGAACACGTCAAGGTATATATTACCATGTTTTACCGCACCAATAAACCAAACCGTTTTATGACTTACAAAGAACTAGTTGTGGGTCCAAGCTATCAGAGTACAGGACAACTACACCGATATAAAGCCAACCCTTCCATTCAAAGCAACTAACTACAGTTTGAAAAAAAACTATTGAATGCTTGCTTGTGAAACATACAGTTGAAGTCGGAAGTTTACATACTCCTTAGCCAAATACATTTCAACTCAGTTTTTCACAATTCCTGACATTTAATCCGAGTAAAAATTCCCTGTTTTAGGTCAGATAGGATCATCACTTTATTTCAAGAATGTGAAATGTCAGAATAATAGTCTAGAATGATTTCTTTCAGCTTTTATTTCTTTCATCACATTCCCAATGGGTCAGAAGTTTACATACACTCAATTAGTATTTGGTAGCATTGCCTTTAAATTGTTTAACTTGGGTCAAACGTTTCGGGTATCCTTCCACAAGTTTCCCACAATAAGTTTGGTGAATTTTAGCCCATTCCTCCTGACAGAGCTGGTGTAACTGAGTCAGGTTTGTAGGCTTCCTTGCTCGCACACGCTTTTTCAGTTCTGCCCACAAATGTTCTATAGGATTGAGGTCAGGACTTTGTGATGGCCACTCCAATACTTTGACTTTGTTGTCCTTAAGCCATTTTGCCACAACTTTGGAAGTATGCTTGGGATCATTGTCCATTTGGAAGACCGATTTGCGACCAAGCTTTAACTTCCTGACTGATGTCTTGAGATGTTGCTTCAATATATCCACATAATTTTCCTGCCTCATGATGCCATCTATTTTGTGAAGTGCACCAGTCCCTACCGCAGCAAAGCACCCCCACAACATGATGCTGCCACCCCCGTGCTTCACGGTTGGGATGGTGTTCTTCGGCTTGCAAGCCTCCCCCCTTTTTCCTCCAAACATAATGATGGTCATTATGGCCAAACAGTTCTGTTTTTGTTTCATCAGACCAGAGGACATTTCTCCAAAAAGTACGATCTTTGTCCCCATGTGCAGTTGCAAACCGTAGTCTGGCTTTTTTATGGCGGTTTTGGAGCAGTGGCTTCTTCCTTGCTGAGCGGCCTTTCAGGTTATGTCGATATAGGACTCGTTTTACTGTGGATATAGATACTTTTGTACCTGTTTCCTCCAGCATCTTCACAAGGTCCTTTGCTGTTGTTCTGGGATTGATTTGCACTTTTCGCACTAAAGTACATTCATCTCTAGGAGACAGAATGTGTCTCCTTCCTGAGCAGTATGACGGCTGCGTGGTCCCATGGTGTTTATACTTGCATACTATTGTTTGTACAGATGAATGTGGTACTTTCAGGCATTTGGAAATTGCTCCCAAGGATGAACCAGATTGGTGGAGGTCTACTTGGTTGATTTCTTTTGATTTTCCCATGATGTCAAGCAAAGAGGCACTGAGTTTGAAGGGAGGCCTTGAAATACATCCACAGGTACACCTCCAATTGACTCCAATTATGTCAATTAGCCTATCAGAAGCTTCTAAAGCCATGACATCATTTTCTGGAATTTTCCAAGCTGTTTAAAGGCACAGTCAACTTGGTGTATGTAAACTTCTGACCCACTGGATTTGTGATACAGTGAATTATAAGTGAAATAATTTGTCTGAAACAATTGCTGGAAAAAATACTTGTGTCATGCACAAAGTAGATGTCCTAACCAACTTTCCAAAACTATAGTTTGTTAACAAGAAATTTGTGGAGTGGTTGAAAAACGAGTTTTAATGACTCCAACCTAAGTGTATGCAAACTTCTGACTTCAACTGTACATGGAATGCTATTGTGTTACAATAGTTTACTCAAAAGAAAACTCAAAGAGTTGTTTACACATTCTGTGTGATAAGTGCAAGGGGGTAGGTCTGGTATTTACAGTCATTACACAATGTGATTAGAGGGGTTAGAGTAGTGAATCACTGTGTCCTAGAGTGTTTGGAGATGCTTGTCTCAGCATACCGGCCAGCCCAAGTGAGGTGACTGGAGCATAGCACTTGGAGGAGAAGAAAACTGTTGGATGAGAACCAGGAGGAGTCAGCCATGTCTCTTACTATCTGCTAATGATTGGGCTGCTGTGTGTCTCGGCATCAGGTGTCAAACTCAATAAGGCTCCCGATCTGCTTGCATAGCTCATTTGTGGCTCTGGGCAGCCGGATAGCAATTCACATGCTGTTGTCCTGTATAGCCCAGCAGCATGGCAGGATATGATGTAATTTCCTACTCCTCCAGTCCAGTGGTGTGGTAACTGAACACAACGACCCCAGGAAAAGGGGCAGGGAGGTGTGGGGCTGGGGCGGTGACATGACACCACTTTGGGGACTCTCTCTTATAGGCCTACGAAGCACATCGCACCACTGATATGGTGCGTCACAGATCAGCTGTGTAAATAACCATCCCTCTTTCTCTGTTCGGGGCACCGCGCGGCTTCCAGGAGCCTTTGCAGTGCTGAGTTGCCCGTTTAGAGGATGCGGGGCCGCTCCGCTTCCGGCCTGCCGCCTTGCTCATCCTTCCCTGTCCCGCTTGAGGAAGAGAAGTAGCGCCCAGCGATGCCATGGCTCCGCCGATACCCCTCCCCCCAACAACACTCCATTATGGCCAAAGTTGCCTGCCAACGCAGCGGAAGGACATCTAAATATAAAACACAATGCAGCCAGGCACATGTCCCTTAAAGAGAGTGGGTGGTGGAAAATGACTGTTCTTCCTCCCTTTAGGAGGACACCACGTCTTCCACATGATGGGTGTCTCCCCCCAGACAGAGCCCTCAGCCTGGGCGTTACCTGTCACATGATGTAGCTGGTGGTGACGTGTCACAGAGGGTGTAACTGTGTCACCCACTGGGACGATTAGTCCGCCGTGGCTCAGCCTGCGCCCAATCACCACGTTAAGGTGAGAGGTCAGTGGCCCTCATGTTTAGTAGAGATGGGGGAATTTTTAGAGACCCAAAACGCACCAGAACTGGATTGCCAGATGTTTGAGGGCTCTGCACAGAGATTTGACGGCCTATCCAGGAGTCATTAAAAGCACGGATTGGCCTGGAATGGGCAGTTCCACAGATGCTTAGCTAAGCTACACAGAACAGGGGAACACTTGTCTTTTGTTCCAAGGCACTTGCCCTCTAAGCCTGTCATAAGCAACAAACCCAGCTAATGTATAGCAGTGGCACCACCCTTCCTCAGTGAAAACCACAAAAGGTATAATGTTGCGAGGGCTGCCTATGGGATCTATGAAGGCTTACATATTATGTAACTTTACCTTGAGGAATTTAGGGAGAAATGTTGGGCTTTTGTATTCCCAAAGGGAGTAAAATAAATTCTTCACTCAAATAAAAGCACTGACTAAGCAAGATATGTAGTGTACTCTCTTTTCAAATTATGCAGGGTATCAACGCACCTGCAGAACTGCCATCGAGACGCTCTCCAGTCATGCTGCTCAGAGCCTAGCAGCACAGAGGGTTATATTGTCCGGGGGTGTCAAACACAAAGTCAAATATGAGCCTCCTTCCTGGATGGCAAAACCACAGTTCTCTCTGCAGTGAATTCAAAGCAGCATCATATGTTCCCCTTAAACTGTATGTCTAAGATCGAAGAACCCCATCTACGCCCACCACCTCCCCAGTCCCCTGCAGGCTTTCTATGGGTACTGTATGTGGACACCTGAGCTGTAGAACCTCACCTCCCATGCTCTGGTACCCATTCAGCCTTTATCTAGACAGAAGCAGCCTAGCCTGGTCCCAGATCTGTTTGTGCTGTCGTAAAGCCAACTGCTATGGTTGTTGTCAATGCCAAACAGACATGGGACCAAGCTAGAGGCAGCCTGCCCGCCTTCACATCTAAGCGCGTGCGATCCAAAAGCAAAAAATCAAATAAGCAGAGGAGCATCCAACAATTTTCCCACAGCTCCACCAAAATCCCCCATATTCCTGCAGGCACAGCTGGGTCAAATCTGTTCCCCCCTTTCCTTCCTATCCTCTCCTTCCATCCCTTTCTCCACAATCCTAAGCTCAGCCACAACAAAGCAAACCTGGCCCTGACCTGGCCATGTCCTGAGAAAGCCTTTGGTCCCAGGCAAGCCCTCCAGGCCTCGGTTGTCCCTCTGGATGGAGAGTGACATGGCGTCCATGTGAAGTGAGCGGCGGCCCAGAAACAAAGAGGCCTCCTCCCCAGCCACTCCCTCCCGTCAGCACACGCCCCGGCAGGGCTGGGACTGATCACATTAACTCATCCTGGGAGTCAATAGTGCACTGTACTCAAATTCCCCTTTCTCCTCATTGCTCTGGACATTCAACTGACACTGACAAAACAAACACTAATCGGATCATAGGAAAAGTACACTGCCTGGGTTGTCACTCCGGCAGAAAAGGCAGCTCTGCCCAGTTTTTTTTTACCAACTGATTGCTCGTTATACTGTTTTTCTATTTGCTGCCATAGTGAGGTATGAAAACACGTGTTACTTTTGGCACACGGAAACTTGAAACTGACTGTGTTATAGCTGGTGTGTTTCAAGGTCATATATTGAATATGAGAGGAAGCAGCATGCATTTCATCATGGCTAATATAGCCATTTGTTGCTAGGATCCTGACCTGGACACAGTTTTCACAGCAGTTACTGCAGGACATGAGCCAGTGCTAGTTACGGTTTTATGGTTCAGGGGCCTTGGGGTTGTCATTTGGCAAGGCCTGGAAATCATTCACTAGGCTGTGGCCTGCACCTCCTATATGGCCCTGTTATCAAGGCGCTCTCGGATGCCGTCTGGACCTCTGTGAACTCAACCCAATGTGGACGCACCCAGCCAATCAGAGGGGTATGACACACAGAGCCTACGACTACCATGTTAGCTGGGTAACCAGAGAGGGCTGATGATGATGGGGAAAGTGGGTTGGAACAGGAGGCTGTGGGCTGAGGGCTTGGTCAGAATATGTTGTAATCTGACCCTAGCTTTCCGAATACCTGAGGCCAGGTTGGTTGCCACACTTATCTGATTGGAAGAACACTGAAGGGGAAATCCCATGCGGAGGTACAGGGAGCAGTGTTGAGGTTGCTGTAGCTTTGTGCCCTTTCACACTATACATATGTAACTGCTTTACTTTCAAGGTACAGATGGGTTGCAAGACGTGCTGTGGTTTCACATATGAATATGTGTTTCCTTAGTTTCAATACCTATCATGGCTGCATTCTCTTTTCTATATTCTGTCTTGAATTATTTAGCATCAACACGCTGCATCTTTGATTGAGGGATCATTCAAACGTAGCTTTCAATATGTCTGAAACAGTTGGCAAATAGTCTGAATAGTCACTCACTCTCCATTACTGAGGTATTTCCTGACACTTGAGCACAGCCACACAGTCGACTTAGCCGAGCACAGACTGTTTTCTTTCTGGAATGAATGCCACAGTACTGATGTCCGCAAACGTACACTGTCCGTCCTGTTTTCCTTAGCTCCTGACTCTTTTTTTAAGGACCAGTCTAGAAACAAACAGCCTCAAGGAACAAAGACTTGTCCCATGTTGAAGGAGGGCCCAACTCTTTACAGAGGGATGGCTTGGTGAGAATGTTACTGCTACTGCTTGTAAACCATCTTGTCTTAATTGTTTTATTCAACTAAGCAAGTCAGTTAAGAAGACAATCATTGGGTTAACTGTCTTGTTCTGACACGACTTCTGCCGAAGTTGGTCCCTCTCCTTGTTCGGGTGGCGTTCGGCGGTCGACGTCACCGGCTTTCTAGTCACCACCGATCCATGTTTCATTTTCGTTTTGTTTTGTCTTATTGATACACACCTGGTTTCCATTCTATTAATTAATGTTCCTTATTTAACCCTCTGGCTTCCCTCTCTGTTTTGTGCGTTATTGTTTGTCATGTGGGTTCGTTCAGTTGTGCTCTGGTATATTGTGTTTTTCCTTGTTGGCACATTTCTTATATTTTGAGTAAATTCGGATTATTACTCATATCTGTGTCCTGCGCCTGACTCCGCATTTTTCCATTCACCAACAACCTCACATGTTCAGGGGCAGAACGACAGATTTTTGCCTTGTCAGCTCGGGGATTCGAACCAGCAACCTTTCTTTATAAGACCATGATGGTGTTAATAAATATTTACCAGCTTCAACATAACCCTGAAAAGACCTTTAAAGTAGAAGTTTCAGTTTTGTAGAATGAGGAAATGAATCTAACAAGCTATGACTGAAAGAAACAAGAGTTCCCTACTGGTCATGTCTTTTTTATTTAAGCGGGTTAACAACCACCGTCACTGTTCTGCTGCACAACAGTTTGTGCTGACAGCTGAGAGAACAATGCCAGAAAGAGCCATGTTTCCCCCTAACAAACACGGTCAAATAAACAAATATAACGCCTCTTCGCTGTGGGTCAGCTGGAGGGGGGGGGGGTTCATCCAAGAAATAACACACATGGTTGAAACACACAGAGTGGAGCACGCATCCCATTCCTCCTCTGTGGATCCCTCTTTCATCACTCTCTTCGTACGGCACTCATGCATGGGTCCCCGGGGCGAGTTGTAATGGTGTAAAGCTTTGATATGACAGCCCGTATGGCTGAATTTCTAAAGGCGATAAGGCCATTCTGTCCTGCTTCACTAGTCTCAGATATGTCATGGGGCCCAGTGGTGCAGGTAAAATGGCATGAACATGGAGAAGCAGCATCTATATAAAGACTCAGAATGTGTGACATGTCCTCTGGGTCACATCAATGGAGCCATGAAGCCAACAGCCTGTAAACCACACATCTCAGTGATATTTTGAGCGTGATACGATGGTATTTGGACTGCTTGCTTAGTGAAAGGCCAGGACAAAGAGCGAACATGTCTGATCCTGAGCTCTCAGCAGTTTCTATGTGCTGTTGGTGAAGCTGGTTAAATGGACTTGTGCATTCTTTATAAAAAACATTTTTCTTTTTTTTAAATGGGGCTGTTGCTACCACCTTTAGCCTTACCTTTACTCTTCACACAGAGAGACAGGCACATCCTGTTGGTATTAAACATGAAAGCTGATCTCTAGCCATGCTGACATGGTGGAATACCGTTACTGAGTGCCCTCACGCTATCCCGAACGTTAAGCTCTGGATTATTTAATTCAGACTCAAGGAATCAAGTTCTATGCTTTATAAAGATTTAAAAGACCTATCGTTAGAAAATGATTAGTGTATAATAAGGATTCAATAAAAAAAGTCATTTTCCAGCAGTGGTTATTCTAAGCAGAATGGAGTACATTTTCCAGCAATTGTGTTAACTGTAGTCTTTCATCCTGGAGATGCAATTTAATGAACAAAGGTGTGGGACGGAGCAGCACATATTTCATGGAGAGGAAGGCCAGTGTAATAGTGAGTAAAGCCCCACAGCCCCGTCTTACTTCAAATATTTCTGTGGGAAACCCTTTGGTTGGTCCTCCTGCATGGGAATGACCGCATCTCTCAGCAGTGGCCCAGTTGGACCTGGTCTCCTCTATCCCAGCGACATCTTTCTCCCATTGTTTCCAAAGTGTCCAAAAATAGCCCAGACATTGAGACATTCATAACATCATCTCTGTTGTGAAAATAGTAACATACTGCAGAGAATATAGCGGGAATGATTGTTTGCTGGAAGGGAGGCTGACACTGTTATATGATAGACCTGTGAAACATGGAATGCTCAGCTGAACTGAAGTAAACCTTGGCCATAACCATCAACTAACTGTTTGGGTTATTATCAGCCATGATCTCCATTAATTTGAGCAGTATCTTATCTCTTCAAATGTAATGGGGAGATAGCATAACCTTACTGGTTCAGTTACCAATTAACAGTCATTGAAATTCATCATAAGACCCCTGTTGGAATCATTCAGAGTGGATCCCAGTGCATACTGGCTAACCCTTAGTAACCCAGAGCTCCACTGAGGGCTGTCCTTACCTGAGAGGGGCTCCCTTGGCTTCACCTCCTCCACCACCTCCTCCTCCACCACTTCCTCTTCATGAGACGAGTGGTCGGCCATGGACTCCCTCTTCAGCTTACCCAGGCCCACCATCTTCATGAAGGAGAGCCGGCGGCTGGAAGAGTCACCCCCTTCGCTCTCTGAGCACAGCTCCCCGTTGGTCAGGCTTTCCTTGCGAAGGCTCTCCCTGCACTTCCCTGCAAATCTGTGCAGAGAAGAGGTGAAGTTAAGGGTTAAGGGGTTATGTTATAGGAGATGTGGGCTGAGCTCAACATCCTCTACTAAACCACTCCTCAACAGCTTTTCTCTACACCTCTCGTACCTGAGTAAGCTTCCTTCTGAGCTCCGTCGGCCCTTCTTCTTCTTCTCTGAGGTGGGGGTGCTTGCTACGGACCCCTGAGGGGAAGGGGTGGCAGTGCCCTTACTGCGGCCTGACATACGGAGCCCCTTGCCCAGCTTGCCCAGAGTCTTCAGCGGGGACACGCCTCGGATGCGTTCCAGGGTGCCCTTGAACGAACTCCTCCCTGAGCCGCCACGTCTCTCCTCGTTCGCCTCATTCTCATCCTCCTCGTCCTCGAAGGGGTTACGGTCTCGTGGCGTGCCCCCGTCCAGGAGTGAGTGCGCCTGAGTCCATTCCTCACTGTCACTGGGCACCTCAAAGGCGCTGGATTTCAACTTCAGGCTCATCTTGCGAAGGATCAGCTCGCCACGCGTGTTCTCCAACTCCCCGTTCACCCTGCTGCCTCCCTTCAGCCGCGCTGGGAGGTTCTTGAGGATGGGCATGCTTCCACTTGGGGGTTAAACTAAGGAACAGAGAGAGAGAGAGAGAGAGAGAGGAAGAGATGTGGAATGATTACATGGGACCTCTTCCAAGAGATGCTTCCATTAAATTGGACCTGAATGAAACTGATAGCACAGTATGTCACACATCTTTCTTTGTTCATTTTAGTAGGCTACCTAATAAGATTTCGTCTGATACAGCTAACGGGGATAGTTGCTAAAGTAACTCAGATATACAGTTTAAGATAACAGTCATCTGTTCACCCAATGTTATCGCCCCACCCTTGTGTCAGGTAATGGGAGAGTTCAGATATAGGATGGTTATCAGCAATCATTAATCATCTTTAAAGAGAGAGTCATCTGATAAAACATTAACAGGTAACCTTCTGCCTTACCACCCAAACAGGAATCACCATGGAAACCCCAACCCTGCTTCCGTTTGGGTGGGAAGACGGTTGTGAATAGATGTGCTATGCTATCATAGTCATGTGGCTGAGGTCCAGGAACTGGGCCTGTTTTATTAGGTTTCAGATCCTTGTTCTACTTGTTTATGCGCTACAGTCTTTGATGCCCTTTGACCCTTTTCAAGAAAACATGTTTGTCCCTCTTCATGGTCTTCCTGCCACACCGAGCGCCCTGGGATATTTACGGCTGGTGACAAGGGGAAGGGACAACGCTGAATCACTTCCTCCTTATGTGTATGTGTGTGCTCAACAAGCTTTGGGAAAATGAAGGAGACCGCTATTTCCGTGCCCTTATTTTGGGGAAATTGAAAGTGACCTCTGAGAACATTTGAGTGGAAAGTCCTGAATTGATCACTTGGAAACTCAAGAGACCTCTGCTCACCAGTTTACAATGTTCTCCTTCCTCCTCCTACTGATACCTGATACAAACATAAAAAGTATTGATTTTGTTCTAATGAATAAAAATTCCTTGATGAATTCTGGGTAAACTATAAACTAAATCAAACATTATGAATGATTCGCTTGGATATAGCATATTCTAAAACACATTCCATATTAGATTTAAAAAATTACTTGATTTATGATGTTTCACAATAACGTGAATGGCTTTACACAAATTATTATGGTCAGGGCATTTTAAATTCCTAAAGAAGACCTATTGTTTTGTAGCTTCCCTAAGTGTTTTAGAATGACAGTGCTTCTGGATGCTTTTTCCATGTGGGTAGCTGGGCATTCAAGGTTTCCATGGACAATCAGAGAGCCAACCTTCAGGGGAACCACACTGAGAATATTGTGATATTGTACAGGAGCTTTATACACAGCTGAACTTATTTAGACCAGGTCGCCGGCTTGGAAAAAGACCCACCTGTCTAGAGAGGGGACGTAACCATGGGGCAAAGGAAACTGCTACGACTGAAACGTACAACTGATGACTGGTTTGTGGCAAGGGATATTATATAACAGTGAACCCTTTCATTTTTGTTTACACAACATGAACTTAGCCTATACAATGGCTATATGAGTCCAATAGATGTGACCGAATAGGCATGTACATGAATCTGGTTATAAATGTGTTATTACACACCCTTACTAATGAAGTTAGATCTTGTCCATTTGGTTCCATGTCATGACTTGCAGAAAACGCATATGAGCAAACAACAAGAAGCAAGCGCAACTAGCGGCAGGACAACAAGGAAACAAAAAAGATAGCGAATAGTTCTGCAAAGAAAACGACAGGCCTATCCTTGACCTTTAGTAGTCAACACAAAGCCTCATGAACAATGGCTTTCTCAATTCACAGATATCAACGTGGAACGTGATGTTGACAACCCGAGTTACGTAAGCATGTGGCATTGCAGACAGTTGGTGACACCAGCGACACGGATGTCTGATAAGCTTATGAGAGCGGCTGTAACAAGTGGTCCCGTGGACAGCCCTCCCTGTTGTTTACCCCCTGCTCTCCCACACCTCCTCATCTACTCAGCTACTAAAGCCACACTGCAATTCCTGCTCTAATTATAACCTAATCAGAGCTGCCATTATGAAAGCAGCGGTTAGATCACTGGGGGAGATACGGGGACCACTTTCCCAGACTAACTCCACTTCCTGTCTCGTCCAGGACCAAGTAGCAGACAAAAGGGACAGGTCTCCGTTGGTCCCCTCCTCTCCACCTCTCCAACAGGCCAACAGCACAACTCACCAGCCAGGCCAGACATCTCTGTTTCGTTAACACACACTATCGTGGGTCTCATCTCTCTTGACACAGATACACTTAAAAAGCTTGTACATCATGTCCTTCTGGATTGGCTGGATATGTATGATGCCAATGTGTTATTTTTTAGCCATATCAACAAATAACACAATTTAATCTCATGTCTTGAATAGGCCTACACTCAGGCTTGACCTCCAGCTATTTAACATTTTAGAGACTTAGAAAAAGGCTTAGAATAAGTTTGAACTGTTGAACTGAACACAATAGTGTGTAATTAAAGACTTCACTGGGTCCAAAGTCCCCTCTCTGCAGACATCTTTTCTCTTCAGACGGGAGAGAGCGGGCATCAGGCTACTGCAGAGAGGCCAGGCCTGCCGTCAAGATGTGTCAGATATGAGGGGCTCCGCTGCGGCTCCATTCTGGCCTAAGGCCACTCACTGAAGGCAGTGGTTAGAGGACAGGCCCAATATTGTTGGAAGGGCCCCAAAAACATACAGTCTTGTATAACTTTCGTTGAGGACAGAAGCTGTTCTGAGAGTGACAGTGTTATGGAGACTGGCGACATGGGTAGGTGAATCCAAGAAAACATATTAGCAGCATAGGAAATACCTGTATGAGTAAGTACGATTACTTTGGAAAGGCTGCTTTTTTTTCTCAATTATTTCCTCATCTATGAGGTAAAATGTATCAACATGTGATTTCGCCCTTCAACGTCCTTGATTGGCCAGATTTCATCTCAATCAAGGCTTCCAATCTCAGTGTTGGCTTTGAACAATGAGCTCTAATACCTTGCCAATCATCAGGATCATATTAAAGGATGAAGCAAAGCAGTTCACTATCATATCAGCATTGCTCAGTAGCTGCAACAGTTAACACAATGGCTATGCGTGCCCTACAAGACTTCTGCAAAGATTGTGTTTTTTCCATGACACTTCCCTTATTTCAACATATTTAGGGCAGTAAATTGTTAACTGACACAAGGCTGGCTGTGAGAAGAGCTGAAGGGGGAGAGGGGGTAGATCTAAGGGGGGGGGGGGGTTCTTTTTCAGGAAGTTTTGGGATTTTCTTCTGCAGGAAGAAAATATGTCACAGTCAGCTCATTTAGAGTTCAGTTCTCCTGAGAGTACAGAGGAATACATCATGAATCTCTTGAAAATGCTTGAGTTTATAAAGAGAGTTAATAAATCATATTTATTCGACAAAGGTTTGGCCTGAGTTGTCTCAGAATGAATATGATTTATTAACTGATCAGGTTCGTCTCTAACGCAGAACCCTGAGCTCGACTCTCTTTAGAAACTCAAGCATTTTCTACAGATTCAGGAATGAGTCACATCCCTCAACTAGCTACAGATTGTAACACCAGATAATGTGTAATCATTGTTCAATTGTCTAGTATTACAACCTGTAGCTAATCCCAGACCAGAGTTGGTCATAGCCTACTGCCACAAAAAATATAACACAAATGCTAAAAATCGGAGATGATATCTGCAAATACCTTTCAATTAAAGACCCCCCCAAAATATAGCACTTTATGTTTCATCATACACAACATAACAACACTGAAAACGAATTCATACAATAACAACGTCTAAATGTATCACATTTCCCTAGACATTACTGTTTGTAGGTTAATGCCATTTGTCAATGTCATCAGTGTCAGTCCATTAGTGACAAAATCATAATGAATATCCAATAACAATCTGAGAAACACACAACAGATTAATCTACTTACATGATTCATGATTAGTCGCTTATTAAAAACATGCACCAAAAATACAAATAAAAGTGAAATCCTTGAGCTAGTCAAAACCAAGATAAGGTCGTCTCGTCAGGTGAGAGACTGCTGCGCTCAGTGCGCTGCGGAAAGTTTCATAAAGCTTCCACCCTTTATTTTCTGTGGGCTGGTTTCTGGACTCCTCGCCTATCGCTGTCACTCGCAGCAGCCGCGTTGGCATCGCGCAAAGGCATTGACAACTGTGCGACTGAAGTCTCCAGAGCTGCTGTTAGAATCAAGTTCCTAAGTTTTATCTTACAGACTTGTCATGCCACTCTGTCTTTTCCGCGCGTTTCCATTAAAATAGTATACATCCGCGTAATGGAAGAAAAAACATAGATGGGATTCCCCTTGAATTTCCAATTAGGTGCTACAGTGCTACAGTAGGCTACCTGTCACATTATGACCCAGGCTCAGCCAATATCATGAGCTTCTGGCAATCATCCCAACTGATGATTTATTAGGAATGTAGACAGTTTATTCACGAAAGAGATGCAGTATGAAATGTTATGTGTTATGCATTACATTATTGTGTTATGCAAGCCTACCTATTATGACGAACATTGATGGCAATATTCAATGACGGATATTGTAGGATAGGTGTTGCCATAGAGTTAGAAATTAATCCTAACAGGCTCCCTACACATATTTCTCCAAAAGAAAATGTCCATGAACCTCCACAGGATTGGTGGGTCCCCGCGGGACAGTTGAGCTAACGTAGGCTAATGTGATTAGCATGAGATTGTAAGTAACAAGAACATTTACCAGGACTGATATTGCCAGAAAGCTTAAATTCTTGTTAAACTAACTGCGCTGTCCAATTTACAGTAGCTATTACAGTGAAAGAATAACATGCAATTGTTTGAGGAGAGTGCACAGTTATGAACTTGAAAATGTATTAATAAACCAATTAGGCACAGTTGGGCAGTCTTGATACAACATTTTGAGCAGAAATGCAATGGTTCATTGGATCAGCCTAAAACTTTGCACATTCACTGCTGCCATCTAGTGGCCAAAATCTAAACTGCGCCTGGGCTGGAATAATACATTATGGCCTTTCTCTTGCATTTCAAAGATGATAGTACTACAAAAAAACGCATATTTTATTCTTTGTATTATCTCTTACCAGATCTAATGTATTATATTCCCCTACATTCATTTAACATTTCCACAAACTTCAAAGTGTTTCCTTTCAAATGGTATCAAGAATATGCATGCCCTTGCTTCAGGTCCTGAGCTACAGGCAGTTAGATTTGGGTATGTCATTTTAGGCGAAAATTGAAAAAAACAGACGGATCCTTTAAGACTGAACGTAAAAGTTCACCTTGTGCCTTGTGAAAGAATGGAGCACACCCCTCAACAGGTCAATGCCCTGTCTCTGCCCTTCTCTCTGGCCTCACTGGCCTGTAAGTTGTCCAGAACAAACGGCCTCAGCACGCGCTGAAAGGAAGTCACTCAAATACAAATCAGTTCACTCTCAAAAAGACAATAGGAGTTGTGTACGAGTGCGTCTGGACGGGATACATTTCATTTGTGGCTGCCAATAAGGACGCCATTGTTTGGAGCCGTGTTGGACGAAGCACCCCAGACAACATAAACTCCCGTTTTCCTCGCAATTCTGGCACTCAATATAAACACTGAGAAATCCGTTTGAGCCTGGGAGGCTGAGAGTACGGTAAACAATTGGGTAAAGCTTAGCCGCTGATGTATTGATGCATAAACAAAGGATGGTCCGGAGAGTACCCTTTCAGCCTGGCTGACCTGGAAAACCATCTTAACATTCTACAAGGTTAAGTCATGGGGGCAAGTCAGAGAGTCTAATACACATTCATTACAAATATTTACTCTCCATAGCTGGTGGACACTTTAGAACAGCAATGGTTTCTTCTAAGTGTTTTTTGCACAACACTCACCAAACAAGCATCAACCTTTTAGGGATTTTGACTTTGAAAATGGATGGTGATACTGATTAACCTGGGCTGCCGCCGGACACAGACTCTGAACCGGAATAATGAGTGGCACCACCAGTCACCTTGGCTAAGGCAGTTGGCCTGCAGTTCTGGACAGTTGTGTACTCAGTTACCCCACCTCACATAGTGCCAAGTCATGGTGGAATGCCATTATGCACGATAACTTATTTGTCAGGACCAATGAGTTGCACGAAGATACACTACAGCAGGGGTGTCAAACTCATTCCTTGGCGGGCCTGGTGTCTGCGGGTTGAGAGTACTGCATGGATGAGAGTTGGAATGAAAGATATCATCTTTGCCACTTTTCAGCATTCCATTGAGTGAGTCCCCGCACGACCTGTCCCAAACAGACCGAACTAATCAATTACAGAGCAGCGATTGGATCTGTCTGAGTGGAAGCACTGTGAGCACACCACTAGTCAGGTCTGTTCCTGTTGATTGCCATGGGGGTGGCGAGAGGGACAGGAAACATGGCTCCTGGCAGCACATCTAAGGCCTGCCGTGAATACAGAGTGGCTATTTCACTGTGTGCCTTGGCTTCTATATGGAGGAGCCTGCAATTGGAGTGTATTTCAGGCTTTAGGGAACAGGAAATAGCAACGCATAAGATTGCCTTCTTCATTGTTAAGTGCAACATTCTCTTTCTGTCTCTCCATCCCTTTCCACAAGCTGTCACCACAGTCCACCTTGGCAGCGTTTCAACGGTTTCGCAACGGCCCCCAGCAGACCTGTTGGTTCATGTTGGATCCTAAAGGGCCAGATGTACTATTATTTTGGTTTTAGATAGTGAGTTATCTTCAGGTCATCTTCCTGACTGCGGAAGATAGGTAACAGAATGAGGGTAGTTCTAGTTGCTCAATACTTTTTGTTGTAGAAGTTCTACCACTGAGGTTGAGGAATTCCTAAACGAACAAGATTATATAATGTTATTAGAAAAGGGTTCCATCTTTTGCGTTAACTTTCACATTCTCAAACTCTGCATAAATGGGCAGGTAAACATTTTGCTACTGATAAGCTATAAGATACTAAAAACAAATCCAATCAGGACATTTTTGTTGTTTGTCGCCATGGTTATGTAACATTCCCCAATGCAGCACCTGTGTGTGGGGTCAACGGGGGGCGCTCCAATCATAGCCTGCCTGCATCCTGTACTGATCGCCCCACACGGGCCACAGGAAGCCCCCTCGGAGCACCTCTACCACCCCTCACTGAGTGAAGGGCCCCTATTGAATGCCCTCGGTTCATCAGTCTCAGTGCATCAATCTGTCCCCTGTCCCACTCAAACACACACAGCCAACAGCACAGGAGGAATTAAGGTTATTCTTTATTTGCGCTGACTGCAGTAAGTAGCATCCTGGTGCTTCACGATTCACCCATCTGGGGAGCGGATAGACGTCAAACTCGTTCCCTGACCCGAAGAGGTTCAGAGTGTTCTAATTCAATGCTAATTCAGGTGGACAGAGGAGGAAGGTAGCCAGCCTATCACTCAGCAGGCGAGTCATTTGTAATGTAGACTGTAGGAATAAGGGGATAAAAAAGGATCTCACAGAACAATTTTTGGTCACCAAAGGGTGTGCTGTAATGGCTTGGTGACAAACATAATTATGTACAGTATACTCCCACACATCCCATGTTTCTCTCTCTGCCTCAGTTTTTCCTTCCTGAGTTCAACTCTTTTGTAATCATGACATTGGTTCCGCTGACCTTGGCAACATGGCCATGATGTCCTTAGTTTGGCAGGCCTTATTGTTGACAATTAAGTCGCTCTTTGTTTGTCACGTTTGTATTGCTTGCTTTTGTTTACTGGTCATAGTACACTGTGAAAATAGAAAGACTCATAACACCATGATTGTGTATTGAAACCATGAAAAGTAATGCCTCTAAGCTGAGATCTGGTGTTCGGAGCATGCTGGAATGTAAACCCAATGTACAGTCAAAGGTTTGGACACACCCACTCATTCAAGAGTTTTTCTTTATTTTTACTATTTTCTACATTGTAGAATAATAGTGAAGATATCAAAACTATGAAATAACACATATGGAATCATGTAGTAACCAAAAAAGTGTGAAACAAATCTAAATATATTTTATATTTGAGATTCTTCAAAGTAGCCACCCTTTGCATTGATGACAGCTTTGCACACTCTTGGCATTCTCCTTCAAGTTGGTGGCAGCTCAGTTGCCACTAGTATTGGCGTTACAAAGCAATTCATTTTAACGGTGTAGCTATCCACTTAACACACTTTATCGTCTGAAAACATTGTATTATCTCTCATAAGGTACTGTGACTGCTATATCTCCTGCATTACTGTACTGACTACAACATTATGTTATATCACACCATGTAGCATCATTTAGGCTAGACAGAAACTTTTACATGGTAAGTTTTGAAGTACTGGTCAGATCGTTCAATGTTGAAATCCTTAGTGGGAACAGGTCTTGTTCCCTTGAACTGTCCTAACTTTAATTGTCTAGGTGTACCTGTGCCCACAGTTGTATTAAGGAGTGATTAATGGGGGCCTTGGTTGCATGGTTCCTCACTATGAGACATCTCACAAGAAGGCTTGTACTGGCCACTGTACATGGGCTTATATTAAGCTACTGTTCATATGTTGCATCTGTCATGATGTTGCCCTCTTTGGGTACAGCAAGCCCCATCCCCCTCTCCCTGCCTCTCCCTGCCCCCTACAACTAGGCTGCTGTGGTCAGTGAGGTCTTAAATTCCTAGGGAAGACCCTGCCTCATGGCCACACAGTATAGAGATAGAGTGAAGTTTCATAGAGAACAAAGGAATTTCTTCCACCTCACAGAACTTGAGGTCCGAACAACGTTTACGTTCCGGAGAAGGTATAAAAGATCGGTGAAGAATCCAGCTACGAACTGGTCCAGCTACGAACTTTGTTACAACTTGGGGAAGCTCATGGGAGACGGTGCGGCGACATTACCATAACGCTGTTTATATAATAGCCTCAGATATGAGGTTTACATCTAATTGTTGTCTAAGATGAATGAGTGAGTATGATACTGTTTGTAAAATTGTGTAATGTGATTTTGGACTGTTTAATGAAGGAAACTCCAATTCCCTTTTGAGTTGAACTAAATCAGAGGACCGCCCATGAACCCAGTTAGGGTCAGGCATCCTGGGACAGCCCCTTTTCTGCAATTCCGAATAAAGCCCCAATCTTGAGAATTCCTCAAGTAGACCAGCTTACCTCGATAACGAGATGGCCAAGGTTTGAGACCAGACTGCTGAATCTTTTAACCATACCACGTGGTTAAACTCTTAGACTATCGATACCGACAGAATAAGAACAAGTCTTTGATATTAATTACTAGTCTACAGCTAGGAATTCGGTATCATTGAACGCGAAGAACATCAACCGCCGAAACCTCCATTCTATAACGATATGAATGAATGTCACTCTGAACAATCCATCCTAACCATGACAGAGAGAGAGAGAGAGAGAGAGAGAGAGAGAGAGAGGACGGAAACTCTCCAACAGAAACTAACTTTTCAACAGTGATCAAGACGACACACTGAGCGTAAATATATATATTGATTGCAGTTGTTCCTGAATGAGTGAGCGTTCATGTGCAAAGGATTAGCATTTCAATTGTTATAATTATCAGCTCTGTAGTGACTTCTCAGCTGACCCCCACTCCCCGTTTTGTCCACCAAGCCGCGATGCCGGTTTAGCCCACTAGGGCACATTCCCCTATCATTTCTTGTAACCATATTTACTTTGTTTGTTTGTGTGTGCATTTCTGTGAATTACTTAGTTAGTAAATAAATGATTTAAGACAATTGATGTATGGATGACTCATAGTGAAGACTGGGTTCGTGCAGATAACCAACAATTTARGACGTTTGGAATGAGACTAACGTGAGGTAAAGTAAATAATTCATTAATCAGAAGACTATTGATCAGATATGAAAATATCTGAAAGGTTATATTAGGAAATTATAACTTTGTAATCTGAATATTTTCCTTGGTGCCCCGACTTCCTAGTTAATTACAGTTACATGATTAATCAGTTTAATCGCGTAATACTAATTACAGAGAATCTTTGATAAAAACTAAAAGTCTTAATTTAATGATAGTAAAGACACGACACATCTTTAGACTCCTGTGACTGTGCGTGCATCACGAACATGCAGGGATAAACAATACAGACAACAGAGATTCCCTGAAGGACACTCAGATAACCATCAGTGACTCATCAGATTGCTACTCCCTCAACACTGGACATGTGGTCAGCGGTCAGTGTAATTCAAATCTGCTACACCGCATCAAACAAGGCTTTTATACCATTGAAACATTGATTAAAACGGCACCGAAGTCAGAGCTTCACCCACAAAGTTCTGTTTTAAAAAAGTACAATGTACTCTTCACATTTCATCCATAAAACATGATAAAAACAGCCAACAGATGAACAGCTGTGGATAGTCAACTATGTGGGCTGTTTCTAGAAGGACTAAAGTTAAGCAAATCTGCTGTTATGTACAGAGCATTCAGAAGGTCATCAGACCCCTTTACTTTTTCCACATTTTGTTACGTTACAGCCTTATTCTAAAATTGATTCAATTGTTTTTTTCCCTCCTCATCAATCTACACACAATACCCCATAATGACAAAGCAAAAACAGGCTTTTAGAAATTATTGCAAATTTAATTAAAATACTTTGTACTTTGTTGAAGTACTCAAGTACTCAGTACTTTGTTGAAGCACCTTTGGCAGCGATTACAGCTTGGGTATGACGCTACAAGCTTGGCACACCTGTATTTGGCTGTGTGCTTAGAGTTGTTGTCCTATTGGAAGGTGAACCCTATTAGATGTTCCAGAGCCCCAGTCTGAGGTCCATCAAGGATCTCTCTGTACTTTGCTCCATTCATCTTTTCAGAGTGACCATCGGGTTCTTGGTGACCTCCCTGACCAAGGCGTTTCTCCCCCAATTGCTCAGTTTGGCCGGGTGGCCAGCTCTAGGAAGAGTTTTGGTGGTTCCAAACTTCTTCCATTTAAGAATGATGGAGGCCACTGTGTTCTTGGGGACCTTCAATGTTGCAGACATTTTTTGGTACCCTTCCCCAGATCTGTGCCTCGACACAATCTTGTCTCGGTGCTCTACTGACAATTCCTTCGACCTCATGGCTTGGTTTTTGCTCTGACATGCACTGTCAACTGTGGAACCTTATATAGACAGGTGTATGAATTAGCAAACATTACGAAAAGCCTGTTTTCAATTTGTCTTTATGGGGTATTGTGTGTAGACTGATGAGGATGTTTTATTTTATTTAATCCATTTTAGAATAAGACTGTAACATAACAAAATGTGGAAAAAGGGAAGGGGTCTGAATACTTTCCGAAATGCACTGTATATTCATGTAGTTATCTATGCATGGCTTTTCCTGATCCACAAGGCTTTGGAGCCCTGTCTGTATTATAAGTGCTGCAATACATACTAACAAAATACTGATCTTGGCAGAAGTTGTATTTAAATTATGTTATTCTATAGGCCCTAGTAGAGACACAACAGCAGACACATAACAGTGATATACTGTATGAGTCTGAAGAAAGCAAACAGAACGTTATCCACTGAATACTGCCGCTCTCTGGTCTCTCATTGGTCTCCGCTCTGACCAATACGGAACCCAAGCCCTGCTCTCTATGAGTGGGTGAGGACACATGCTTCTGAGGGGAGCTCTGACTGTAGCCAAACCAAATCAGGGGCACCTGGACAACATGAAACTGAGATGAAAAGTCTTAAATGGCTTCACCCGGACCCAGAGTCCAGCTCTTACCTTGTTATGCTGTTAAGAAGAGGATCCCTGTGGTTCTCACAGCAGTGGCATCCCTGGCCACACGGGCAATGTAGCTGGTCGAAGTGGGTGTGTGAGTTGCTGTGTCCTCGTAGGTCCGACAGCTCAGAAGTAATGCCTGCTTCTCTGTTCCAGAGGCTCGTCTGGACTCCAGGGCTGGCGTTGGCCATTTCCTGGCTATAGCGCAAGATGCTTTTTCCTGAGGAAGCGGGCCATCCCATTTTTGCCCCCCCATCCCTGCCTCCTCCTCCACAGCGAGCTACAGGCCCCTCAGGGAGAGAGGCTGATTATACTAATTGCCTTTGGGGGGGGGGGGGGGGGTTATTGTGGCTAGACTTTCATTTAGTTTATTAATTTGCTTGTTTGTTTTAGACCCATATGTATATTGGATCCCCCCACCTCATAGAGATGATCTATTTTAAGTAATCTACCATAGGCAACCCCCTATGCCCTATCCACCGGATCTAGGATTTGTTTTGGAGTATTCTCCCATTACCTAGTTGTTTTGAACTTTGTTTATGAACGTATTCTGCAATGAACACACCTACACACGGATGTGGTCATGGAGTTCATGTGTACGCTCTTTGTTTGAGGCCCATGTTTGTTTATGTGCTTTGAGCATCTGTGAGACTTTGGGATGTAGTGATGCTGTGGAACAATGCACTTGGAATTCTAACCCTTTACTGTAACAGGGTTGATGATTTCATCTTAAAACAGAGGTAAATCCCCTTGTGATGGGGGGGAATGGAAGTTTGTTGTGCGCAACAGGGAGAGGCGATTGAAATTAAGCGTAACAATTTTTATTTTATTATTTATTTTGACATTTACAGCCTGTCTAACTACGGGTAACAGGGTTGACATCTTATGTTCGACCCGCTCATTTCCCCACCACAAAACACGAGAACATAGCCAAAAATAGTAGAACCAGCTCACCTGCTTGTACTCTATGGTTTGACTAAATGTTCAATGTTTGGTTAGATGTTCAATGTTTATTTTGAGAGAAAAGAATATTTGAAAAGGAATAGTTTCACCACATAAAAACGAGAGTTCAGTTCACGTTACAGGGTTGACTTTCAAATGAGGTAGACATAAATTATTCACTAATCACATTAAAGAAATCATCATTTTCAGAAATGACTTTGACTTTGTCAAAGCAACAAAATACAATGATGTGAAAACTTGGGAGAAATTTGCAGATTAAGTGGGTTAAAATCTTCCTAGAAGTCACAGAGGGTACAAGGAGGGACATGTCAAAATGCAGAATTTTTACACTTTAGCGAGTCTTAATTTAAAAAATCTGATTTTAAATAGGAATAATGTATGTAGTCTGTATTAAAGGGGCATTTATTAATATAACCGGCTTTTAAAATGCAATAGTTGTGGACAATTTCTACTTCAAATATCAAAGGGACGCAGAAGGCAATCATTTTGTGGAACGACCCTTACAAGGTCTAAATGCATACGCATACCAAACCATCATGTCAACGGGGAAAGGTCACTTCACAAGTCCATCTGATTCCATGATCATGACACACGAAGACATTTCGAAATGTGCACCTTTCAGACCAGAAGTCCTTAACGCCGGGTGGAATTTGTCATGTTTACTTCACAAACATAGACAAAGGTGTGTTGAGCCTGGTTGGTCTGTGTCTAGTGGAACAGCGGAGCTTCAGCAACAAACAGGCATATACATACACAGAGCGTTTTTTGAGCAACGGAAAATTCCACAGAAAATTGTTAAATTGAGGCTAATGTCCGTAGCATGAAGCTGAGCTAAAAAGAGATGCGGCATGATGTACTACAGTACCCGTAATGCTCTGTAAGCGGTTGTATCTTACTAAAGACGTTCCTGAAGCTGACTATGGTGTCCTTAATATAACGAGAAAGTAAATGTTGACTTGTGTTCTCCTGCCATCTACAGGTTATTCCAATGAACCATGACAGTCTGTCAGATTAGATAGTATTGGATTGGTTTGAGCAAGAGTTCATGCTGTAGGATTGCTATGATAAAGTTATGGGTGCGTGAAAAATCTGACCAGTCTCTGATATTACATGCATCCTCAGGCTGACACTTCAGTTAGCATCATATAGGCTTCTATCTATCTACCTACCCTCAGTCACACCCTAGCAATCTATTTACAATGTTGGTAAATGGGTTGACCCCTATGGGATTAAATAAACACCCTGTTTATCAAATGCGTGTAGAGTACCGTCATGCCAAAATGTAATGTTGTAAATTATTCAGTACATTTAGCCAGAAGAGGGCGCTGTTTATCCATACGACTCATAGCGTAAAAAAAAATGTTTTAAACACGGGCCTTCTCTATGGTACAGCAGCAGGGAAATACAGCCTTTAATCTATAAAACACTATGCTGGTAATGATTCAAAGTTACTCTAGAAAACATTGAATTCAAAATGTACTTAAACCAATACAACCAACCGAGATCTACACATTTACAAACCGTGTTGAAACTCGTGTAAAAAAATGTTTTTAAACATTAGGAAACATTTGTGTACCTGAGGTGGCACATAGAAGTACAGTAAAGCAGTTGGGTTTCTATCCTTCAGCTGACTGAAAATCCTCTACAGATATACAAACATTTTGGTAAGAAATAAATGACCTGGTGTTCCTGACAGCTTAAATGTTATCTTAAACTATCCTTAATAGCAAATCTAAACCATCTTTGAGTGGCAGTTGACAACCTACCAAGCCATATTGCTTGGTCTTCATAAAAAATATCCTTTGTAGTATTATCTATATGGTCATTAAAATCATTGGGAATATCACAACAATATTTCTCCCCTTTTTAATATATATATTTTTTTTCAGTTGACCTCATGAGCTATTGTCTCTTATGTTACTGGATGCAGTTTGAAAATATGGTAGACCTGCTTGTAGCGAGGAACCGTTGACTAACCCATTGGGGTATATGAAAGCTCTCTAGAGTTTATTACCTTCAGACTGACATTGGTATCTACAGTACATTGCTGGACTCTTTGGTTCTGGTTTATGAGCTAAACAGAATCAGAGGTGCATCTCACAACATAAGACACACTGACCAACAGTCGATACCCTAATGACTTTTCCAATAAAAGCAATTCAAGGAAACACAGAA
The DNA here is from genome assembly GCF_002910315.2 of Salvelinus sp. IW2-2015. Lineage (NCBI taxonomy): Eukaryota > Metazoa > Chordata > Actinopteri > Salmoniformes > Salmonidae > Salvelinus > Salvelinus sp. IW2-2015. The sequence continues at coordinate 10,148,946 of NC_036862.1, read as the reverse complement.
CACAAGTAGCGGTAGCGATCCAACAGAGAGCAGCATGTTTCAAACATTTCGGACACGGAGTTAACAAAAATAAAACTGAATTCATTTGACATCGTAGAGGTACAAATGTTGCAGGGACTGCCTGTGCATTGTGGTTGTGTGTGTGGACAGAAGATAAGGTGTCTGCAAAGTTTGTGATAAGTTGTCAGATCTGGCTAGCTGTTTGATGTGTATTTGACAGTGTGTAGAGCACAGTGTAAAGACCAGCAAGACCCCATGTTTTTCAGATGAGGTCCGTGGCATCAGGCTGAGGAATGGGGAGTCGGGTTCTGGGGTTGAAGGGTAACATAACAGGGCCTTCAGATCACCTCTCGGTCTGCAGAGTTTTGCCGGTTGGGGAAGATGTGTAGCTGGGGTTGTTCGATGCCATTGTTGTGGAGGTCCTCCTGTTTCTGCAGCCCGTGGAGTTTCAACACCAGCTCCTTGATGAAAACCTGTGTGTGCAGGGAAAAGGGGCAGGCGGTCAACATACGAAACATGCTCAGAATGGATACAGTGAAAGGCAGTGACACACAGCGTTGGTAACGTTGAATACTTCAGTGAAACAACAAGGAAACATGTTTCAGAGATATCACTTCATTTCGTGTGTATGATATCAATGTGTGTGTGTGTGGGGGGGGGGGGGGGGGGGGGGGGGGGGGTCAACATAGTCTGTCAACAGACAGGTTGAGTAACACTGACTATGAAGGAGTACAGGGACAGTGTGAGAGAAAGACCTCGCATATGAGGGACAAGACTAGCATTGTCAGCTACTATATGTGGAGTCATCATTGGCTACTTCTGTTCCTGAAAGAAAGAGCGAGGTGATGATCGAGAGCGGGAGAAAGGCAATGATGTAGTACTTGAGTTTAAGACCTGGACTCAAGTCACAATTTTCATGAATTGTGACTATGAATTGTGACTCAACTCAGACTTGACCAGTGGTGATTGGTCCTTCTATAATGACATCATAACCCTGTTCTCTGATTGGTCCCTTCATAATGACTAGGGTTGAAAAATTCCAGTAACCTTCAATAAATTACCTGGTTTCCTCAAAATCCCAGGTTGGAGGATTTCCCAAAATCAGGAGGGAATAAGAAAAAAAATCCAGAATCCTCCAACCAGGACAGTTTTGCAACCTTTATAATGACATGGTCATAACCCTGTTCTCTGATTGGTCCCTTAATAATGACTTCGTAATCCTGTAATCTGACTGGCCCCTTCATAATGATATAGCCCTAACTGCTCTCTGATTGGGTCCCTTCACCATGACATCATTCTGTATAGTCAGTCTATGGACATAAATGGCATAAAATACTACCCAAAACAATCTTAAAAACACATGGTTAGATATTACTCTTTTATATAGATTACCTCACTTACCTCTGTGTTATTGCACGTGAGAAACATTTCCTGGAAAAAAATCCCCAGACCAAATAAGATTTTAGTTCATCTGGCCAGCCTGCTGCTGAAACAATATATTTAAAATAGCAACCAAATATACAGCTATTACTGTTATTCCCACAATCAAAACAGTACAACTTGTTCACACAGCGTTTAATTGATAAAATGATCAAGTCCACAGATGATTTTGCTAGTGAGTAGTACAGTTCACCTGGAGCCTGTGCGTTCTCTCCTCGTCACTCTTCAGGTCTAACAGCTCGTCAATGTTCACCTCCTCTGGCATCTCCTCCTCCTGGGGACACAAGGTGACCGAGTGTCAGTCAAACTGTCCACCCATCTGTAGGCATCCTCCACTACACTCCACCCAGGGCAGTATCCTAACATACAACTATCACATACCCCATATGAAAAGGGACAGGCTCAGATACAAGCATATAACATACGTCAGTCGCAAAAAAAGGACAAATCAGGTCTTGCCATGTTCTGAGTTGCGTGGGTCTTACAGACACAGAGGAAGAGCTGTGCGTGTTTTTAGCGTGCAACACACAGATTTTCTGTGTGTGTGTGTAAGTGAGCGTCCATGGTGGCTGTTGAGTCAACATATGCATGATGCTTGGGCTGGCAATTAAGGGCTAGGGATGATTGGGGGGGTGAAATATTATTTAGATGGCTGTGCTGTCTTGGAATCGGTCAAGTGCCTCCATAATCTTAGGATTTAGTTTCAGTAGGAACACTGCATGTGAGGAAATGCCTTTGAGGAGAAGGGAGAGGAGAGAGGAGAAAGAAGGGGGGGGGACGAACGAACCAGGCTAATACTAGTCTAGGTATGCTGCAAGGACGGAAGCCACCACCAATGCCAAATATTCTCCATCACAGATAATGAATACTATGCTTTCTCACGGCCTCCTAAAATTGGTCATACTCAGTGCCTTCAGCTCCCCCCAAGTCTCAGAGAAAAGCAGAGACTATTTGTATAACAGTCTATGCACTTAATGATCTGTGAAAATGTCCCAAATGAACTACACTGATTTTTTTTTTTTTTTTAACACAACAAGCAACAATTTCAAAGAATTTACTAAATCTATTAAAATTAATTCAGTAGGCTATAATCTATGGATTTCACATGACTGTGAATACAGATACTGTATGCATCTGTTGGTCACAAATACGGTACCTTTAAAAAAAAAAAGGTAGGGGCGTGGATCATGGTGTGACCACCATGTCTCATGCAGCGCAACATCTCCTTCGCATAGAGTTGATCAGGCTGTTGATTGTGGCCTAATGAATGCTGTCCCACTCTTCAACGGCTGTGTGAAGTTGCTGGATATTGGCATGAACTGGAATACGCTGTCGTACACATTGATCCAGAGCATCCCAAACATGCTCAATGGGTAACATGTCTAGTGAGTATGCAGGCCACGAAGAACTGGGACATTTTCCAGCTTCCAGGAACTGTGTACAGATCCTTGCGACATGGGGCCGTGCATTATCATGCTGAAACAAGAGGTGATGGCGGCGGATGAATGGCACGACAGGATCTCGTTTACACTGCATCTCTGTGCATTCAAATTGCCATCAACAAAATGCAAATGTGTTCATTGTCCATAGTTTATGCCTGCCCATAGCATAACCCCACCACCACGGGGCACTCTGTTTACAACGTTGACATCAGCAAACTGTTCACCCACATGACGCTATACACGCCATCTGCCTGGGACAGTTGAAACCGTGAAGAGCACACTTCTCCAGAGTGCCAGTGGCCATCGAAGGTAAGTATTTTCCCACTGAAGTCGGTTACGATGCCAAACTGCAGTCAGGTCAAGACCCTGGTAAGGATGAGCACGCAGATGAGCGTCCCTGAGACAAATTTTTGCACAAACTGTCAGAAACTCTTTGGTTGTGTAAACCCACAGTGTCATCAGCTGTCCGGGTGGCTGGTCTCAGCTGATCCCGCAGGTGAAGCCAGATGGAGGTTCTGGTCTGGCATGGTTACACGTGGTCTGCAGTTGTGAGGCTGATTGGATGTACTGCCAAATTCTCTAAAAGGACATTGAAGGCAAAGTGGCCTTTTATTGTCCCCAGCACAAGGTGCATCTGCGTAATGATGCTGTCTATGCTGTTTAATCAACTTCTTGATATGCCACACCTGTCAGGTGGATGGATTATCTTGGCAAATGAGAAATGTTCACTAACAGGGATTTAAACAAATTTGGAACATTTCTGGGATCTTTTATTTCAGTTCATGAAACATGGGACCAACACTTTACATGTTGCGTTTATATTTTTGTTTAATATAAGATGTAGTCGCCCCGAACACACCCCGTTTTCAAACTGCTTCTCTCATTCTGAACAGGAAAACATTCCACAATGGCTTCTGGCCAAACACGTCTCATGGTGAGATTCCACCTTATTTATTTTTCCCTTGGGGCAAGTCTGCTCATTGGCACAAACAGCAGATTCAAAGGGAATTATTCATGATGTGCTGCTATCAACATAGTGAGCCAAAAATGAACCCTGATCGTTTTTTTATTGCCCTTTTTGGTAATGCAGAGATTCTTTGAATAACATATGGCAATTGATGAAGACTGCAAATATCACTTTAGACTAGATGGGAGGCTGTTTTCAGAACCTAATCTGAACATCAACCACAGTACACAACAAAGACGCGCGCATGTGACATGTTGACTAGTGACACTCATGCAACAGGCCATAGGAGAGTTCAGTCTGACCTGAATGCTCAGCAGTAAGGCTAACCAGCCCCGTTGGGTCTGTCTGTGGGTGCCGTCGGGGCGGAGGGACTTAGTGATTCGGATACCGGTAGTGTAAAGGTCCGTCCAGGCAGATCCAAGCAGTCCCTTCCTACCCAGGCATCCCTGACCTTTCTTTCAACTCCAAATGCCAATGAAATACTGTCTCATTCTGCCCACACACACACAGGCATATATAAAAAATTGTCACGTGAGCAAGTCCACAATCACTCTCATACCACACAGACAATGTAATACATGGTGTTGTAATATAAATATGCAACAAAACGACACGTGCACAACAGCAGATCTATTCCGTAATCTGGCAGGAGCTGGTAAAGAAAATCTGAATTCAAACACTAACATCAAAAATGATTATTGTAATGCTCAACTCATGCTGGGGATAATGAGGCTCAGTAAGCAGCTAAAAATCACATTCCTGGCAGGGTTGAGTAAACACAGCCTCCATCGTGAGACAAACATGATGACTCAGGCCTGTCAGGATGCGTTAAGTCACTTCAGGCTGATGCAATGCTTTAAAAAAACGATTTAAAAAAAGAAAAGAAATGGGATTCAACTGCTTTCATTGTCCATGTCTGGATTTCACATTATGCTTAGACCAAATTAGTTTTCTGTGAGGGGATGTGTGATGTCAGGTGGGCTAATGTGTCCCATCCTTTTTCCTATCATACTTGTGCAGGAGGCTAATAGTAAAGGTGAGCAGACAGGTGCAGATACAGCCCTCTTATGTAAAAAAAAGAAAAATAAAGTGCCCTTTTGTTTGGTGGCATAATATATATATATTTTGTCTCCGTTCTCTCGTAACTTTGAATGCAACGAATTGGCCATCAAAGTAGACCATTTCTCAAACATATTGCTGCACTCTTCCTGCATACACGAGTGCGCAATTAATTCCACCAGTAGGTTACAAGCAAAGACTAGTTCGCAAGCATAAATAACTGATTCGCGATGATCTGACGATATAGCCCACCCCAGTATGTTTAGCAGTCGTTGATTTCCAGCAACGATAATTTTAACAAACTCCCTTTCATTTGTGGTTTTAGTTTAGCCTGCACTGTGTGATGACTGTGTTTTAGCAGAACATTAAGGCCTGTTAAAAAACAAAAATTGGCTAAAGGGGCAGTACAATTCTATGAACGCAATTAAAAAGGTGAGAATGTAACACCAGCAATAATATCATGTATAGGTGGTACTTTGAAATGAGTATGGCTGGGCCCTCACTCCTCTGTAGCAGAGACAGAAAGAAAATGGGAGCGAGTCATTCCACCCAGTTTCACATCAGTCGAGGGCTCGAAACGCAGCAATTTAGTCCACATCACTTCCAGGCCAGTGGGTTGAGGGTAATGTGTTTTTTGTTTGCTTGGGTACTCTGGGTGATCCACTGGTCCCTGTGTCAGTGTCCAGCTGTGCACCTGTGTCCATGTGTGTGTAATGTTTTCCATAGCCAACACCCTGATACAGTAAGTGGTCTGTCCCACACTGGTGACAAAAGGAATCTGGGTCAACATACCCTGTCAGGTTGAACTGAAGACTAATGTAAAGTAAATGCATTTATAAAGGGAAGCGACCACACTTTAAAAATGCACATTAATTACCATAATCCATTGAGGTGGAAGGTCATAATTTATTAAATAATTTAAACCAATCAAAATACACATAAAACATTCAGCCTCAATACATTTCACTGATGATGAGCCATTATACTGCACTGACACAAATTATTAGAAATGTCTCATCGTTAAAGTCATTGTTGTGGGTCAGTTTGTGTACACCATGTTAACCCTCAACTGTTGGGTTTACTTTGGAGCCTGCAGTATTGACAGACGCTTATCTGGCTTGACTCAAGTTTCCAAACCACCATTTCCTCCAACCCCTTTCATTCTACCATTGCATATCCTGTAACAGGCCGACTGCTAAATGCAGACCCACTACAATATCAATTTTTCCCCCCAATACATAGCATGTCATTTCCAGATTCATGATTGTTCTTCTCCGTTTAATATTCATATCCTCGTTACTGCCTGTATGACATGCCATTACACGTTTCCTCTCTTCTACCGTTTCTCACACCTTGTCTCTCTAGGCCATCCCCTGCTGTCACATCTTAACAAGTCATTCCTATTCAAAACATCAGCATAACTAGTTTTCACCAGGTGCTTTCCCACAGTTACTTACTGCTACAGCAGATAGATTCTACACCTGCATTGCTTGCTGTTTGGGGTTTTAGGCTGGGTTTCTGGACAGCACTTTGAGATATCAGCTGATGTAAGAAGGGCTTTATAAATCAATTTGATTAATATGATCTAGTACAGGGGTGCGGAACCTGCAGACACTCGTCCCGCCGTGGAATGAGTTTGACACGTGATCTAGTATTAATTACAACAGTATTAGCATGTGGTCAGAGCACTGGCAAAATGTATCAGTCAAAAAAATGGCGGTTTAGCGCCGTCAGTGAAATCATGGTTATTGATTGGGTGGGTGACTTCATTTCCAAGTAAAAACCATAATGATTGAGATGTATGATCGGCACGGATCTCCAAGAGGTTCTCTCTACACCAGGAAATGGGCCTGTTCCTCACGAGATTGTTGACTGTTTCATCTACATAGGCATGCAAATGAAATGCATTTCCATTAGATGGTTCATTTATCACTAAATTGTGGACAGCTGTTCTGGTTCAAGACATACACAATTATGTGATGTTATGCATGTGATTTATATATTTGATGAGTCTTATGAGATTAAGTTCCATGTCGTCGACAAATTGCATACGTCGGGGAACCAGCTGTTATAGATCAGTTACAATAGATGTTTCACATCCATTAGATATTCATTGTTCCTACAAAAGTAAACAATTGCACTCTAAAAACCTTAGTTCGCCGATGCTTTTCTCTCCCAGTTTGCAGTGGTAAATTGCATAACAACTGGCTGTCACATCTGTGTGGCTTAGTGGGCAGTGACGACTCAATAGAATAGTTATAAATGGCTGGGTGTAGGGGTGGGACTAAAAGTGAAAAGACCTCGAGCCTCGCAGACAATCACGCAGATAGCAGAACACTGCGGGGGTCTTAATCTGGGCCTCCGATTGAGCGTTGATAGAGTGTTGATAGAGCGTTGATACGAGACTAATTGCCCGAGCAATGTTCTACATTCAATGCTTTGAGCTTCAAAAACAGGCTCTGTGATGGGGGGAGGTATTCTCTTTGTGCTATTTGGTGACATATGGGACCTTCACTTCCTCCAAACCCCCCATCCTCCCATTCATAAGAACCATCCCAGGAGACAAAGATGTCATCGATCAATAACTGGGATAGTTAGCGTCCATTCAGGCCTGGTCAAGGGGTTTTCACGTTGCAGGGGCAGCCAGTGTGAGCTTTGGTCTAGGAGGAAATTAGTATGGGGGATATCTGATTACGCCATCATTACACATGCCTGTTCCACTATCAGCACAGCAATTAACTCATTAACAAAATATATAAAGCTGTGGCCATGTGTTTGTGAGAAAGCATAAACATAAAAAGCATCCACAAGAAACAGAATGGTAACCTAGGTCAAATTGTCATGAACACTAAATAGGATCAAAAGCTATATTTATCTATTCTCTATTCTTTAAGTGGTTATAGAGAGACCCTATAAAAAATATGATGGCTCACTGATGCAGTTTTTACTGTCATTGTATGTGTCAGGTGGTGGTCTTTGCAGAAGAGACATTGTTTTTACTACAATGTTTCATTACTATGTTATAAATTGGATGTCGAGAGTAGATGCTGAAAAAAAAAAACACCCAGAAGGCTGTGGACTCAAATAGGTCTCCACACATCATACAAACAGAATTTGACACAGGGCGTCCAATTTCTATAGTTAAATACATTCTGAGCAGGAGATGGTTGTGTCTGATGGAGAGATTATTGGTATGGAATAATCCCAACATCTGTACCATAGCACTGACCCCATCCCTACATCAACCATCCTCCCCAACCCAACGCCCACCAACATCCTTTGGCGGCCCATGCCCTCGCTGGTGATGCCACACACCGCACCTGGTCCCCCAGGATCCTCCTGTTGTGTCCACCAGAAGCCATAAACCCTCAAGGCTGTCCATGTAAAGCAACAAGCACCAAGCCACAGACCAGTTGTTTCTGGGAGCACTTTCAATTGGACCTCTGATCTTTCCGAAGTCACCCCTGGCAGCGAGACAGCATTTCCCACTCACAGGGAGTATACTGACCCCTCCATGTCTTCCAATGACTGTCCATCCCCTTACATACAACAGGAAGGGAACAACATGAAAGGAATCTACCATATCTACATTTGTATTTTTCCTTGGATGCCAAGTCTATTTTTTGTGCTAGATCTTTCCACTCTTTGCTAATATTAGGAAGCATGCCAGGCAGGTGTATAACACCTTGGCTGGTGCTCTTCCTACAGCAGAATAAACCTGTTCAACTGTGGTGTGTGAAGTGTGATAGATCTTCGTTCAGCTAATAAAATACACAGACAACACCCTCATTTCCTTAATGACTGTAGAGAAGGATGACATGCTAACAACATTGATGTCATAGGCTAACAAGGGTGTAAAGGGAAAACAAAGCTTGACATGGTTAACCTTATTGTCCTCTGCACGTGCTCCATGGCCTTGCTAATAATGGCTTTGTAGACAATTCTAATCCCGCTTCTTCTGGCGACAGAGAAATGTTTGCTTTTATTATTAACTAAATGAAAGGTGTCCAGTCAATAGTGTATGATAAGAAAACACATGCACAATACTATTATTAATCTGGATTTGATGAGACCATGAATTTACCAATATGACAGCCAGTGTTGACTCGACAGTCAAAACACTAGAAGGCATCCATCTACACATTCTTGATTCATCGAATGTCAAGCAGACAGGGCGCAAGGAGACAGGGCAGCCAACCCCCCCATGTAAAATTGATTAACGTCGTAGCCACATCCCATATGGTAAGTGCACGAGGCAGTACGATCTCTGAAAAACAGACTTAATGACATTCTGTGAATAGTTGTATTTACATATCTTGAGGAGACTGAAAATAAGCCATTGCTGCGTACCCGCTCACAACATGACTCTTATGTTCCCAAATGCGCCAAACCGATATATTCATTATAGCGATTAAGTCCCACTGAAGAGTGATGTGCCATGCTACAATGGATTTCGTACACCGAAGCTGCTGCCAAAGTCGCTTTATGTCATTCAGTGGACACTGATGCTAAAATGAATCATTGTTATTGCGTAAAACCCGTTTTGTATTCTTACAATAAGTCAAATAAACGTTTCCCATTGGTAAGTGACTGTATGCGTAGCCTATCAATAGAGATCCGTTTCAGTTCAAATTGATGGGACTCACCCTGCCCAAATAGAGCTCGTCCAGACTACAGTCAATCCACTTCTCCACATCCAAGCGTCTTTGGAGCTCCTTTCTGTTGTACTTTACCGTGACCCGTGCTTGCCTCTTCTGCAAGCTAAGCCCCGGGTCCCTACCTGGACCCCTACTCGGGGAATGGACCTTGTTGTTACATCTCCTCCCGACCCGGTTCGCGGCCATATCCACTTCGGATCACAGACACGTGCAAACGGTGGCTAGGAGAGTGGAAGAGGTGCGCTATCATTGGCAATAGTAGGGCACTGCTGGAGAACTCGGCTATGGGTCCTAGTGCCCCACCTATACAGGTTCGGGAAACAGTTGTGCGCCGAGAGCAATGTGATAAGTATTTAATTGAACTTAGCTCTGTACAATTGTGTCCATAAGGAAGTTCTACACTTTCTGAATTGTGTGATAAGAATTTACAAGAAATATTAGTTATTCAGTATTCTGGGGAAAGTACAATGACTCACCATGATGGTCACCACTATTTATAAATGATTTAGCCTACACATAAGGAATGCTAGAGTCCTCTACTGGCCAAAAGGCCAAAGCCATATTAGCATGGGCAACGCCATTGAGGGCTTCCACCGTTCTAATGTAGACAACTGGGTCGGACTTCATTGGCTGATTTCTCCTGGTGATCAGCCAATCAAAGAAAGAAGAAAATTGACTACTTATAAATGGAGATTGGCTCAATGGCGCTGCCCATGCTGTCACAGACGATATAATAGCACAGATACAAAGATGAGTCCTCTATCTATCTCTATGAGCCTACATGACAGCCTGCCCTTTTTCTGGCCTGCAAATTGATTTGGACAACAACAAAAAAATATCTGTTTGCCCACCCCTGGCCTAGTGCATGAGGTATTCAAATCTTACCCTATGAGGTGTGGAGCCTTCTGGTTTTCTGTTCTACCTGATAATGAGTTGTATCCACCTGGCGTCCCAGGTCTAAATCAGTCCCTGATTAGAGGAGAATAATGAAGAGGGGAAAAAAGCAGTGGAACTGGCATCATGGTCCAGATTTGAATTTGAGGGGCCTAATGCTTCACCCTGGATTGACTTTCTATTTTCATTGGTTATTTATATCCAGAAAGCCTGAACCCCCATAAATCATGAACACAGCAGAGGAGAATATTTGGTCATTTTAAGGTGATTTATAAACATACACAACTGTCATACTGTAATGACAATGATTTAGTTGAATGTAACACACACCTAGAGGTTAATAGAGAGGTGGGTCAGCAACTAGAACAGGGGTTTCCAACCCTGTTCCTGGAGCCCTATCCTCCTGTAGGTTTTCGCTCCAACCCCAGGTGTTACTAACCTGATTTATGTTATCAACCAGCTAATTATTTGAATCAGGTGCTCTAGATTAGGGTTGGAGCAAAAACCTACAGAGCAGTAGCTCCCCAGGAACAGGGTTGGAGAGCCCTGAACTAGAGGGTTGCAGATTTAAATCCAATGTCAGATGGAAATAAATATGGTCAAGAGTGGGCCAGCAACGGGAGGGTCACTGGCATCAGTGTCCTAAATGCCATCTCCTGCCGTTGTGCCCTTGAGCAAGGCACCTAAAACTGTGCAGGCGCTCCACTGTGGCTGTCCTATGCTCCAACCTTTGAGTGTGTCTGTCTTTTTCGTACTTTTTCTTGCTCTTGACTGCACTCTAGTGGGGTGACATTCCATGTACCACTGGATATCAAGTTTATGGCAGAAGGGTAATGGTGACATCTTGTGGTATCTAAATAAAATGGATTCTCTATTGGGAGAGTGTAATGTAGACTACCTGTATTCAGGTACAGTATCTGTGTTAGTCTACGACAACAACAAAATAACTCAACTAGTGATTAGATTGAACGAATCCGAAGGCCTAACAATGGCTAAGTAAATATCTGATACGCCTGAATGTCACGCAAAAGAACACAGAAGAGGGACATTTTGAAAAAGTTCAACCTGACGTCACGCCCATAAGGACCCTTGGGGCGCTTCAGCAGGACGGAACGGGTTGGAACATTCAGATAGAAATATGAACAAATAATCCTCTCTAGGTCATTAGGAATCTAGCCTGGTCTCTAGACGTAACATAGTAAATGTCAATCCGGGACACTCAAATTACTATGACTACTTTGTAGCTACTTTGTAACTACTTAGCATGTTAGCTAACCCTTCCCCTAACCTTAATCATTTTAGCTAACCCTTCCCCTAACCTAACTCATAACCTTAACCCCTGGCCAACATTAGCCAGCTAGCTAACATTAGCCACAACAGATTAGAATTCGTAACATATCACGTTTAGCAAATTCATAACATATTGTACTTTTAGAAAATGCATAACATATCATTTGAATTGTAATACGTAACATATCATACGACATGGATGTTGGAAATCCAAAAATGAATACATACCATACGAAACATAATATACTTGTATTGAATTTACGTACAGAATAATACGGAATGCTCTGAGACCAGGTTGAGGAATCACGTTGACTATTCACAACATTTATATCTGCAACGTTCGAAAACGTTTGGTGACTGAACGTGGCCTTGTTCATTATTCCGTGGGCGGGGAAAAGAGCACCTCGGCTACGGTGTATTCAAGACAAAGGGAAGTCGCTTCAACAGGGAAGTAGTTTAACTTACTTCTTATAGCCTAAGAGAAATTGCTACTTCGATCAAGAAAAGCTTATTTGGAAGACGATTATTTACCTGGGCGAAGGCTTTCACGGGGGGAAAAAAACAATGAAACAGGTGTGGAGCTATGGTGTACTGTTCCTACTGCGGGCGGTACTGGTCCGCGGTCAGTTCGACGAAGAGAAACAAGGATGCGCTTGGGATGTGGACACCAACCCCGACCAAGGTCTTGACCCAAAATCCCTTGAAGCTGGAGCCAGACATTTGGCTCACCTGCCAGAGATATCAGACAGCAAGGGGTGTCAGGATGCGTGCTGCGGCAACCAGGACTGTCAGCTCGCTTTGATTGGAACCCCAGCGGATGGAACATCGGAGTGTTTTCTCGTCAGCTGCATGAAAGATGGAAAGGACGTCTGCGTGTTACAGTTCGATACACAGTTCAAGGTCTACCGCAAAAAGACTCAGCCCAAGACTACAAAAGTCGAAGTTGACGGTCTTAGTGAAGCTGTTGTCCCCAGGGAAGTCAACTCACCAGGTATGCATATTGCTCTTTAGGACAATGGAAATTCAGGTGCGTCATTGGCACTTCTAGGGACTGCTTTAGCCAAGTAACGTTAACGTTGGGTTAGCCTAGGCTATATCAGCCCTTTGACAATAGCCTATTTTTTTTTTGAGGGGGGGGGCAATATGGCTTATAAATTAGGGTCATGTGGCAGAGGACCATTCCCCAGCTCTGTCCTGGTTTTGCAATCCTTTTTTACCTAAGGAGTCATAGAGTACGTTATGCACTCTAGTAATTCAATATGACCTGGACTTTAGCGCCTCAGTCAGTTTAAGTGAGAAAATGACTTGTGGACCACCACTCAAGTTTATACAGTCTTTTCTCTATTTGATTCTTCCCATACACATTATCCTAGTAGCGACCTGTGCTCATTCTTCTGGATTTCATTCTCATTATTTCTAGATCGATCAATGGTGCTGTGTGTGCATCTCACATACGCCATGCACTGCTTTGCATACAGTCATACATTCGTAGCCAGGCCAGGTGCGTTTTCCAAAGTGGAACAATTAGGAAAGAGTGGTTTTTTTTTCTGTGCCTGGGGTATTGACTCCCATTGGAGTTTACAGGAAGTTGTTGTGTGTAGCAACTCCACCCAATTTCTCTGGCACGCACACTTACTTCCTGATAGGTGAGCTTTCATGGGGACATATGTTGCTTTCAAGACAACTGGGAACTCGGAAAACGAGGTCAAATTATGACGAAATTCGGAGCTCTAGTTTAGAAAGTGGCCCGAGTTCCCGAGTTTGATGAGCATGAAACGATTTTTCCCCTTCGGAGGTCTTTTTTCCGAGTTCCCAGTTGTCTTGAACGCTCGGAAGTCGGGGAGATTTCCGAGTTCCCACTTCGCAGTTGTTTTGAACGCCGTAAGAGACTGGGCCAACCAGTCAACCAGGTTTGCATGTGCACAACAGGATTGATTTGTGTAATCGGATGGAATGTTTTTCTGACCTGTAATAAAGTCGTGCTGAATGCAAATAATGTCCCAGAATATACATGTCTATAATAATGTGTGCTGGGACACACAAACATGCCTACAATACACATTGTCTCTCATTTGAAATGCTATGAACCACATTGTGGTTTTGACCGTCCTATGTGTCCACCCTGCTCCATAGGTGTGGAGAGACTCGGGGGTCAGCTCTTTTTGTCCTGTTTTGTTTGTCCATTCCAGCTCTCATGGTTTCACTCGGTATGTAAATCATAGGTAAATAAAAGCTTGAGAGACCTACAGCAGACCTACTAACTCCCCTCCTAGAAAGGTGATTTTTTTTTTCCTTTGGCAGCTAGGCCCTCATCGTACATTTTATTTATACTTATATTATTGTGTATTGTTGTTAATCATATTTTCATCTTGACCAATGAAGTTCACGATTTACTACTCTTTGACTATAAAAATTGCACTTTTTAAGCATTTAACTTCCCTGGGATATGTGGGACGGTAGTGTCACACTTGACCAAAAGCCAGAAAAAAATGCAGCGCCAAATTGAAATATATTACTATAAAAATCAATCTTTCATGAAATCACACATGAAAGACACCAAATTAAAGCTACACATGTTGTGAATCCAGCCAACATGTCTGATTTCAAAAAGTATTCATGGCGAAAGCACACCAAACGATTATGTTAGTTCAGTACATAGCCACAGAAAAACAGCCATTTTCCCAGCAAAAGATAGTAGTCACAAAAAGCAGAAATGGAGATAAAATGAATCACTAACCTTTGATGATCTTCATCAGATGACACTCATAGGACATCATGTTACACAATGCATTTATGTTTTGTTCGATAATGTGCATATTTATATCCACAAATCTCGGTTTACATTGGCGCCATGTTCAGAAATGCCTCCAAAATATCCTGAGAAATTGCAGAGAGCCACGTCAAATAACAGAAATACTCATCATAAACCTTGATGAAAGATACATGTTTTACATATAATTAAAGATACACTTGTTCTTAATGCAACTGCTGTGTCAGATTTCAAAAAAACGTTACGTAAAAAGCACACTATGCAATAATCTGAGACGGCGCTCAAACATAACAACATTTCTCCGCCATGTTGGAGTCAACAGAAATACGAAATTACATCATAAATATTCCCTTACCTTTGATCATCTTCATCAAAATGCACTCCCAGGAATCCTAGTTCCACAATAAATCGTTGTTTTGTTCGATAATGTCCATTACTTATGTCTAAGTAGCTACTTTTGCTAGCATGTTTAGTGCACATTGTCAAACGCTCGCGCAAATGCAGGCGAACTCGGACGAAAACTTCAAAAAGTTATATAACAGGTCGAATAAACTGGTCAAATTAAGTAGAGAATCAATCTTCAGGATGTTGTTATCATATATATCCAATAACGTTCCAACCGGAGCATTCCTTCATGTCTGTTCAAGTTATGGAGCGCAAGGCGATATCATGAGGAAAGCGCGTGACCAGACCACTGACTCATTCCCCTCCCATCCGGCCCCACAACACAGCATAAGCTTCATTCCACGTTCTACAGACTGTTGACATCTAGCGAAAGGCGTAGGAAGTGCAAACAGATCCATATCTTACAGGGAATTGAATCGGCGATGAGTTGAACATTGACCAGTCTCAGAATTCTCACTTCCTGTTTGGATTTTTTTTCTCAGGTTTTTGCCTGCCATATGAGTTCTGTTATACTCACAGACATCATTCAAACAGTTTTAGAAACTTCAGAGTGTTTTATATCCAATAGTAATAATAATACGTATATATTAGCATCTGGGACAGAGTAGGAAGCAGTTCACTATGGACACGCAATTCATCCAAAAGTGAAAATGCTGCCCCCTATCATAAAGAAGTTAAGCAATGTTTCCTTGTGAATTGAGCTGATCATCGTGACCAGCTTCAGTGTTAAACTATCGTCGGCTCTTTCCTCTTCCCACAGATAAGTTCTGCATGCCCAGGGTAGTGGGTTCCTTCCATACAACTCTATGCACAATGACGACGACTGAACAATTTACGCAGTAAATTTAAACATTTTAAAAAACATTTACTGGGAATAACTGTGCAGATGCAAAGTTTGGTAACAGAATAAAAACGAGGTCTCTCTTACTGTAATTCTGTTACCCAACTTTGCATCTGCACAGTTTTTAAAATGTTAAAATTTACTTTGTAAATTGTTCAAAGTAATCGTTGTGCATAGTTTGAAGTCAATGGTTTAAAAAAAAATTTTTATTTTTTATTTTAAAAACAGTCAGTGAAAAATCTGAGTCAGTGTAATTCTGTCACTGTGTAAATGCCCCGGGTTAAAAGACAGGCCATGTTAGGGTTAAGTATGTTTTCTTGGTAATTAGGCCAACCAATATCATTTTTTCCCTCTACATCTTACATTTCCCCCTGCCCCAACTTGTGTATTGTTGATCATTATTTAATGTGCATTTAATCTCCCAAAGTCCTAACTCCTGAACTGGATTTGGCAGTACGTGTTTTGTTTCAACTCAAACTGCCAAAACACAGAATGATTTTGTCAACACCTTTTTCAGCAGGCTCTACTGCTTAGTGAATTCCCTTGTCTTTTTCACAGCATTCGGTAGTGGTTCTATTGTTGTTGCTTTGCTGTAGGGCAGGGATGGGCAACTTTGATGGGGGTGGGGCCCCAAAAAATCGGAACTCATCGGCTAATTGAGTGACTGACATAACAATAGAAAACCTGCTGATGCACAACCAAATTTCGATAGTGCATCTTGTACACTGAACAAAAATATAAACGCAACATGTAAAGTGTTGGTTTCATGAGCTGAAATAAAATATCCCAGAAATTTTCCATTTCTCTCATTTTGTACACTTTTCTTTATATCCCTGTTAGTGAGCATTTCTCCTCTGCCAAGATAATCCATCCACCTGACAGGTGTGGCGTACCAAGAAGCTGTTTAAATGGCATGATGCCACAGGTGTACCTTGTGCTGTGGACAATAAAAAGACACTCTAAATGTGCAGTTTTATCATACAACACAATGCTACAGATGTCTCAGACTGTATGGCGTCGTGTGGACGACCGGTTTACTGATGTCAACATTGTTAACAGAGTGCCCCGTGGTGGGGTTACGGTATGGGCAGGCATAAGCTACGGACAACGAACACAATTTGGATCTGTACACAGTTCCTGGTAGCTAAAAAATGTCCCAGTTCCTCCATGGCCTGCATACTCACTAGACTTGTCACTCATTGAGCATGTTTGGGATGTGGGACAACATTCGGTCTACAATTTAAAGTGAATTAAATTTGAGTCTCAAGTGTAGTTCTGTTAGCTTGGAACGTGCAAAGTTCTAACGTGCATCACTATGGCAGTTTACTGCATATACTGTTGTCCTTTAAAAAAAATGGTCAAAATAGAATCTTCTCCTTAAGGTCACAAGCCTTGTCAGTGGTCATACACAGAGCATTACGCCTCTTGAAGTGGTAATCTACTGTTCAACAAAGTGTCCCACTCCAAACCACAGAAACCTCCACCACAGTGCACCCCATGGAGGGACAGGGAGACGTGCCAAAATTCATCTGTGGCTTGTGTTCAGACACACTCACTCCACTAGGGTCCTGGTGGAGTTCATCCTTAAGTGCTTCACATCAGTCCAGCAGGCTTCTAGTCCAACTCATGTCTGTTTCCTACTTTATGAGTAGGCTACTGAAAATAGAATTTATGGCTGTCCCCGACAAAAAAAATAATAATAATGTGTTGTCTGTTCTTTCGACCACTCGAAATGTTTAACCATGTATTTTTCCATATATAGACATCCTATGTATTTGCATCAAATCATCTACTGTATATGCATTGAGCTTTTCTGATGCTTTAAGGGAACTGTTTGACAAAATAATGAAGACACACATGACTAAAGGCAGTCCAACCGCAATTGATTTGATTGTGCCGTCTGGCTCAGAACATTTTTAAAAAGACAGCGAGAGACTGTGTGACTAGCACCCGTTGTCTCTCTCCTCCCTGCTGCAGCGACCGCCACAGAACGTCAATGTATAGCGCTGTGCGTGTTGCTGAAGCTGCAACAAAATTACAGCCATTTCTGACTGAAAAGTTACATTCCCGAAATTCCTAATTTGTTTAGGGAAAAACATTCCCTCAACCCTTGCCCTCTTTACATGACACGTTTAGGTGTTGCATTTACGTGACCAATAGGACATATAGCATATCATAATCACATCAATAAATTGGTTAAAATAAAAAATCTGAACACTAACACTTTACAGCAAAATGGCTGCAGAGGGCGTGACAAACTTGAAATGGGGGAATGTTTACTAGTTGTG
Organism: Salvelinus sp. IW2-2015; assembly: GCF_002910315.2. Lineage (NCBI taxonomy): Eukaryota > Metazoa > Chordata > Actinopteri > Salmoniformes > Salmonidae > Salvelinus > Salvelinus sp. IW2-2015. The sequence goes on along the minus strand of NC_036862.1, from coordinate 10,130,892 downwards.
CAGGAGGTAAAGGGGAAGTCATGTGTGGAATAAATTTGTTTAGTTGTGGAAAATATGGTATGGAGCAAGCTCTGTGTGCATATTAGGCCTATGTGTGCCAAACAGGTGTTAGATTACAAAATAATCTTTCTGACTGTTTGGAATAATGTAAAAAAACACCAAATAAATGATAAGCGTGCCAGAGTTTCTAGTAAAGCCTTCATTACAGCGAAGACTAAACAGTCTCATTCATTCATTAATGCAATTTCCGAAATGGAACGGTTTAGGCCTATTTATTTTTTACGCTAATTATTCAAAGGTCGCTTTGTTTTATTTTAAAACTACAATGCTTGATTGCATTTCACATCATGAATGACTCGTGATGACATGAACGAATAAATGATTGGTACAGTAGCCTATATAAGTATTGCAATATAGGCCTGAGTAAGTTATGGTATTAAAACTAAAACAGGATGTGCTCTTAGGCCTACAGGTCGATGGTGGTTATACAAGGCTGCTATACTAAGCTTACTAATGATAATGACATGATCATAAAAGTAATAACAATAAGGAGATCAAGGAAAATGGAGGAGGATTATTATTATTATAGGCTATTAACCAAAAACTTAAACAGGGAACAGAAGCTGGATCTGTCTTACATTAATATACAGTGCATTCCAAAACTATTCAGACCATTCACTTTATCCACAATTTGTTACATTACAGCCTTAATTTAAAATGGATTGAACAGTTTTTTTTCTTCCACTCAATCTACAGACAATACCCCATAATGACAAAGCAAAAACCGGTAGGAAGGTAAACGATCTAGAGCAGGTTTTCATCAGATCTCTCTGTACTTTGCTCCGTTCATATTTCCCTTGGTCCTGAATAGTCTCCCAGTCCCTGCTGCTGAAAAACATCCCCACAACATGATGCTGCCACCACCATTCTTCACCGTAGGGATGGTACCATGTTTCCTCCAGATGTGACGCTTGGCATTCAGGCCAAAGAGTTTTTAATCTTGGTTTCATCAGACCAGAGAATCTTGTTTCTCATGGTCTGAGAGTCCTTTAGGTGCCTTTTGGCAAACTCCAAGCGGGCTGTCATGCCTTTTACTGAGTGGCTTCCGTCTGGCCACTCTACCATAAAGGCCTGATTGGTGGAGTGCTGCAGAGATGGTTGTCCTTCTGGAAGGTTCTCCCATCTCCACAGAGGAACTCTGATCTCTATCAGTGACCATTTGGTTCTTGGTCACCTCCCTGACCAAGGCCCTTCTCCCCTGATTGCTCAGTTTGGCCAGGTGGCAAAGAATGATGGAGGCCACTGTCTTCTTGGGGACCTTTACTGCTGCAGAAATGTTTTGTTACCCATCCCCAGATCTGTGCCTCGACATAATCCTGTATTGGAGATCTATGGACAATTCCTTCAACCTCATGGCTTGGTTTTTGCTCTGACATGCACTGTCAACTGTGGGACCATTTTATTTATACATGCATACATACATACATGTGCCTTTCCAAATGATGTCCAATCAATTGAATTTACCACAGGTGGACTCCAATCAAGTTGTAGAAACATCTCAAGGATGATCGATGGAAACAGGATGCACCTGAGCTCAATCTTGAGTCTCATAGCAAACGGTTTGAATTAGGGATGCACGATATATCGGTGAACATATCGGAATCGGACAATATTAGGTAAAGATGCGTACATCTGTATCTGCCCGACGTCTACTTTAATGCCGATGTGCAAAACCGATGTCAAAGCTGACATCCATACCTATATAACGTAGGTACATGATGTAATAACGGCATGAAAAATACAGCACTAACCTAGCCCACAATGTCTGCTGTGGGCATCAGGCAGTCAACAAGTCGAGCAGTCATTTGAAAGAGTAAGAACATTTCTGCGAGACAACTCAAAGGCGAAATCCATTAACACCAAGATGATGGAATTAATTGCCCTTGACAATCAACCGTTCTGTCGTGGGTGATGATGGCGTTCGTGACTGGTCGAGCACCAGTACACGCTACCAAGGGTGCTATTTTTCAGATGTTGCCCTACCGGAGTTAACACAGTAATAGCGTCACTGTTATTAGCTTCACGGCATACAATGTAACACCTTTTGGGTCTGCGTGTCAAAAAAGATAGATACACGTCAAATAACACTATTTGACAATAACACTATTGACGCGTTAAATAAGCTTTTAATTTGACATGTCAAAAAAGTTCTATTATAGAATGTTGTGTGTTCTGAATTTGAACCTGCAAGCCAACTGCCACCACTACTATCAGTAGCACTGTCAAAGCTGTACAAAAAAGTATTCTAACACCGGCCACGAACGATGTGTTTACAATACCGCGTTGGTAATAAACCATTATTTGTTCGACCACAACTTCTGGGGTAGCTAGCTAGCTTTAGCTTGGTACCTAGCTAGCAACAATACAACAGGCCTGAAAACAATGACCAGTAGAAACTGCAGTCATTTTTGTTATTCTTAGCAATGATTTGCTGTTCGCCGATTGAAATTGAACTTCAGTTCATGAAAATAAATAGCTAGCCAGCTACTTAACCCTGTTCCCCAAAGCTAAAGTTATAAGCAGCCAGCTAGCTTCATCTGGCTAGTGAAGCTCGACCGGACTGTGTTATGAGTTGTGAAGCTAGCCACAATAAGGATTAGGCACAATAGTGGAATTTGCAGTTTGCCTTCAAAATAAAAGTGCATATTTGAAAGTAATGCAGAAGGTTACAATTGGTGGAAACATACCTTATTTAGACTAGATAATGGTAAACAAGGTTGGAATGTGAAGCAATGAAATGGGCTATTAGTTTACTCCGTGACACCCACAGAACCCAACTGTGAAGAGTTGACGCAAATATTAGCGTTATAGCTCTTATCGCGGGACTGTGACTGTGAAATCACCTCCCCAGTCAGTCTATTGTGTGTATTGACATTCATATTGCACTGCACAGCTTTACCTAAGGATTGGGGGTCAATGAAATGGAGTAACAGTATACTCAATACACTATCTTTTTTCCCAATGTCCTCCTCAGAGTAATCAGACTCAAAAATCCACGCAGTATTGTTTTCCTCAGGAATAGTGTTAAATACACATAGGTTGACAATAAATGTGGCTCAATTCAGTTGTTTCAGAGTCCCGCAATAAGAGCTACGGCGCTAATGTTCTCTGGGTGTCACTGAGTAGACTGATACCCCATGTCATCGATCCACAAACCATACTGTAGGTAAGGCTGTACAGTGAAATAAGTTTGCCCACAATGCAATTCTAAAGTATAATATTTCCAGTGTGATTTCACCAAATTTGTCAGATTAACAAATTGTTATTTGTTGATTTTTATATAACATTCCAACCTCGTTTAGCATGATCTATTCAATTATGGCATAATTCTACTATTTGTATTCATTTGCATCACTGTCAATGACATACTTTTATTTCGAAGGCTAACCGCAAAGTTCACTATTGTGGCTAATTCTTATTGTGTCTAGCTTCACATAGATGGGTTCGACCACCATTAATAAAATAAGAACCGTCTTATAAATTAGGGTTATTTTAGATGATGACACCTGGCTATATAGTTAGCTAGCTAACAATAGCTACCTTAACAGATTGTCGTTTGCTATGTTTTTGGGGAAGAACATTGTTTGCATCTTTACCAGCATCATAGCATACGTGTGGATGAATCGGTGTGACATATGAAATACGAGTGATAGTGTAATAAATACGTAAAAAATTTATGAACGTGTTAAATTATGTGACATGTAGTCCTATTCAGGTCCTGATTGGTCAACAAGCTTATTTAACGTGTATCTTTTTTGACACGCAAAGACCCAAACGGCGTTCCATAGAAATAGGTTTTTGATTATGTTTTACTGGTAATGGGGCCATATGTAAATGTCAACAAAATAGCTTTTGTGTGTGTAACCTTTTTATTTAACTAGGCAGGTCAGTTAAGAGCATTTTTATTTACAATGACGGCCAAACCCGGACGACGCTGGATCAATTATGCGCAGTCATATGGGACTCCCAATCACACCCAGATGTGATACAGCCTGACTTCGAACCAGGGACTGTAGTGACGCCTCTTGCACTGAGATGCATTGACTTAGACTGCTGTGTGTGTGTGTGTGTTAACTATTTACCTGTACTAGAATGCTTAATAGGCCGCTAAATTTTTTAATATTGGTATCGTTTTTTTTAGCCAAGGAAAATATCGACTTTCGGTATCGGCCAAAAATGTAATATCGGTGCATTGATTATTTTTATATATATATTTTTATATACATTTGCAAAAATGTCAACCTGTTCTCACCTTGTCATTATGGGGTATTATGTGTACAATACCAGTCAAATGTTTGGACACATTTACTAATTCTAGGGTTTTGTTTATTTTTACTATTTTCTACATTGCAGAATAATAGTGAAGACATCAAATCTATGAAATAACACATATGGAATCATGTAGTAAACAAATCAAAATATATTTGAGATTCTTCAAAGTAGCCACCCTTGATGACAGCTTTGCACACTCTTGGCATTCTCTCAACCACCCTCATGAGGTAGTCACCTGGCATGCATTTCAATTAACAGGTGTGCCTTGTTAATTTGTGGAATGAATTTTCTTCTTAATTTGTTTGAGCCAATCAGTTGTATTGTGACAAGGTGGGGTGGTATACAGAAGATTGCCCTATTTGGTAAAAGACCAAGTCCATATTATGGCAAGAACAGCTCAAATAAGCAAAGAGAAACAACAGTCCATCATTACTTTAAGACATGAAGGTCAGTCAATCTGGAAAATTTCAAGAAGTTTCTTCAAGTGCAGTCGCAAAAACCATCAAGCTCTCACCAGGACTGCCACAATTAACTCATAGGTCATTTTTAAAGGCTCAGTTGGAACAATAAAACAGAACCAGAACCATTTAATGTGAGTCTCAACTACTAAGCTAGTTAGTTTTACATCATCCTTTTTGAGGTGTAGAGTGTTTGTCATGTGCATAGCTAGTGTTATGATTACCCTATACCAAACCGGTTAAGCGACCTCTATACGATGAGATGAACTGCATTTTTCACAAGGGTTGGCTTGAGCCGTACTCTACAAAGTCTCACCTCGGGATCAACTGCTCATGGTCAGGCTCTTGCGGTTGGAGCTAATATGTATATATCGGATCATATCTGTGCTGTGTCTATTGTAGCTCAGGCTTACTTCCACGACCATCCAATGAACGTCTTCTCTGGTTCCTTTGGGTCATGTGAGCCTTCTGTCATTGTGTTTTCCAAATTCTTATTGGACTAGTAGATGGGAGTGAGAAAGGAGATGGGTAACTCTAGTGAAAATGTCTTGCCAAAGGATCTAGCGTATTCAAATATATATGAAAAAAAATATGTATGTGATCTGAAAACAAGATTGAAAGATGTCTGCAGGAAGAATGGAGTGTCTTTTGGTTAATGAACTACAGTAAATAAGTTGGATTTATTTACGGTAACGGAATTTCATCATCGGTCCTTGAGCTGTACTACACATAAATGCACAATTATGGATATGAATGTAATTCTCTTCATAGTGACGCATCCTAAATAAGTAAACAAAGGTACAAATCTGCAATATCCATTTTTTTGCATATTTGGGTCTTATTCTATACACTGGCTATTATTTTAATGAGCTCCGCCCCCAAACAAGACAAAATTTGGTTGGACCGGACCAAATCTGAACCAATTGTAGACGTTTTAATAAGTTTGGACATCAAAGTAGAGTACAGTAGAGTACAGTCTGCGTGGTCAAAGAGCTCTTTTCATGTCATCCAACAAATGTGAACGCCTGGAGTCTGTTAAACGGCATTGGCACTCGGATTGAAACCGGTGATATTGTCAGTGTCAATAAGGATGCATGAGAAGAAAATAACCCCATACCTACTGTAAAATATAGTGGTGGGTCTTGCTTCCACTGGTCCATTTGTTAAGGTCAATGGCATCATGAACTTTACCTAGTACCAGGACATTTTAGCCCAAAATCTGGTTGCTCGTGGACTGAAGCTTGGCCGCAAGTGGATATTCCAGCAAGACAATAACCCCCAAGCGCGCATGAAAATTGTTAATTGACCACAAAATAAACATTTTGCAATGGCCGTCTCTGTGTTTGAATCCCATTTGAGAACCTGTGGTTTGAATTGAAGAACTACAGACGCCTCAAGTCCTGAACTGGCAGCTTCATTAAATAGTACCCGCAAATCACCAGTCTCAACGTCAACAGTGAAGAGGCGACTCCGGGATGCTGGCCTTCTAGGCAGAGTTGCAAAGAAAAAGCCATATCTCAGACTGGCCAATAAAAGATTAAGATGGGCAAAAGAACAGATACTGGACAGAGGAACTCTGCCTAGAAGGCCAGCATCCCGGAGTTGCCTCTTCACTGTTGACGTTGAGACTGGTGATTTGCGGGTACTATTTAATGAAGCTGCCAGTTCAGGACTTGAGGCGTCTGTTTCTCAAACTAGACCCTAATGTACTTGTCCTCTTGTTCAGTTGTGCACCGGGGCCTCCCACTCTTTCTCTTCTGGTTAGAGCCCCCCCCAAAATGTAATACTTTCTGAAGGCTCTGCTCCAAGTAGGGCTGGGCGATATGGCCTTAAAATCATATTTTTTTCCTGACTAATGGTCGATTCAAGGTACAGTGCATTTGGAAAGTATTCAGACCCCTTTTTCCACATTTTGTTATGTTAGTCTAATTCTGAAATGGATTAAATAGATTTTTCCCTTATCAATCTACACACAATACCACATAATGACAAAGTGAAAACCCAAACTCAACAAATAAAAAAACATATCACATTTACATAAGTATTCAGACTCTTTACTCAGTACTTTGTTGAAGCACCTTTTTAGCAGCAATTACAGCCTCGAGTCTTCTTGGGTATGACGCTACAAGCTTGACACACCTGTATTTGGCGAGTTTGTCCCAGTCTTCTCTGCAGATCCTCTCAAGCTCTGTCAGATTGGATTGCTGCACAGCTATTTTCAGGTCTCTCCAGAGATGTTCGAGCATGTTCAAGTCCAGGCTCTGGCTGGGCCACTCAAGGACATTCAGAGACTTGTCCCGAAGCCACTCCTGCGTTGTCTTGGCTGTGTGCTTAGGGTCGTTGTCCTGTTGGAAGGTGAACCTTCGCCCCAGTCAGGTCCTGAGTGCTCTGGAGCAGGTTTTCAGCAAGGATCTCTCTGTACTTTGCTCTGTTCATCTGTCCCTCGATTCTGACTAGTCTCCCAATCCCTGCCGCTGAAAAACATCCCCACAGCATGATGCTGCCACCACCGTGCTTCATTGTAGGGTTGGTGCCAGGTTTCCTCCAGACGTGAAGCTTGGCACTCAGGCCAAAGAGTTCAATCTTGGTTTCATCAGACCAGCAAATCTTGTTTCTCATGGTCTGAGAGTCTTTAGGTGCTTTTACTGAGGAGTGGCTTTCGTCTGGAAGCCACTTCTGTGTTTGTAAACATTTCTATAAACCCTTTTTTCGCTTTGGCATTATGCGGTATTGTGTGTGTGTGTGTGTGTGTGTGTGTGTGTAGATTAATGAGGGGAAAAAATGTATTTGATACATTTTAGAATAAGGCTGTGATGTAACGTGGAAAAAGTTAGAGGGGGCTGAATACTTTCCGAATGCACTGTATGCATGCATACATACATACATACATACATACATACATACATACATACATACATACATACATACATACATACATACATACATACATACATACATACATACAGTTTCAATATGGTAGACATTGCATTTGTTTTTATCAAGTTTACAAACTATAATTTCAAGTTTATCAAAGTTTCATATCTTCAACTTCTCAGATTCAGTTTTCAAATTCAGTTCTCTAAATTCAGATTAAAACCCAGAGACAACATCCTGGTACTTAGACAGCTAGGAAGGATAAGACCAAAAAGACAACATGAGAACAAGTGGACATAAATTAAAATGAAAAAAAAAACAGGTTCTTGTGATACAGGCATTTGGAATATTGTGCAAAAACAAAGTTATATCGTCCAGCCCTAACTCCTAGGCATGCTCTGAATCCTGAATATGTGCATTTTGTTACTACAAAGATTAGCTAAATAAATTTGTCTTGACACATTGCATCATTGGTTAATAACAGGGAAGCTGATCTCTGATTCGCTGAGATTATTTTCCTATGCCAAAAGTAGAAGTGCTGGCCTATTCAAGTACACTGGCTGGGAAGCATGTGATTTTTACAGCACAGGTCAACATACTGTATCCATGGTGACAGTGTAGTGTGGGATCACTGTAATTCAAACATTTTTGACTAACGTTAAAATGGGTCCCTAGCTGCCAGTTCTGAGGATTCTGCCAGTTCTGAGGATCCTGCCAGTTCTGAGGATCTCCTTCCCAAGATGACATCAGATGACTTTATCGGCAAGTTGTCTATTTTTCTCACTCCTGTTTCTTTTTATTCCTGTTGTCTTTCCTTCCCTGTAAATTTAAATTGATAACTGTTTAGTGAATGATATGCTCTCTCTCCTTCCTATTCTCTCTTAATCTGTCACTTCCTGTTTTAGTGGTGCTGACCTTCAAACTTTTTCTCCTGTCCAATTAGAGCTGTGCCAGGCCAGTCCAGAAACGGGGCCGTGCCGCGCCTCCTATCGCCACTACTACTACGACAGCTCCACCGGCGCCTGCCAGCCCTTCACCTACGGAGGCTGCCTTGGCAACAAGAACAACTATGATACCGCCGAGACGTGCCTCGCCACCTGCACAGGTGCTCTTCAACCTCCCCCTCTCTCACCTCCTCCCATTATTACCTGACACTACTCACCCCCCACCAACGCCAACAGCCTCCCCACCCAGCAACCCCTCCCCCTCTGACATTGACTTATTTTTAATCTTTCCAGTGACCGTCGTCCCTGGCTCTAAGGGAAGGAAAGGGTCTGGTGCAAACAAAGCTACAGATGACAAGCGCATTGAATATAAAGGTAACTGGATAGAGGACATATATTTCTGCAGTATGGCTTTTGGCTAGCTCCTTTTTATGTTGCGTTTCAGTGTAAACCATTCCCCCTGCACAGTGTAGTTAGCTGTTCTGGGATCAGTCTCAAACATGTCCTTCCTGATGTGATTGCCTTTTTCACAAGTTGAGGTTATCAGGTTTGAGATCAGTTCTGATTGTCCCCTGCTCCTCCTCTCCTCCACAGATGCTTGCGTGGTGGCCTCGGACTCGGGCCCTTGCCGTGCTGCCTTCACTATGTTCTACTTTGACCACAGCACTAGCTCCTGCCAGCATTTCATCTACGGTGGCTGCAAAGGAAACAGCAACCGTTACCGCACACTGGACGAATGCATGGCCCGGTGCACTGGAGAGGACGGTAAGGATGGACTGCATTTCAGCGATATGATAAATGGGATGATAATATAAATTGTGTGGTTATGGGAGTGATTTAAGTTAGCTTCAGCCTTCTCACAGAGTTCAAAATCCCCCTTGGAATATTTCACATTTTGTTGCGTGAAAAGTGATTGAAATGGATTTCATTGTGTTTGTCATTGACCTACACAAAATACTTCATAATGTCAAAATGAAAAGAAAATTCGACAAATGTTTACAAATTAATATAAATATTTACCCCTTTGTTTAGGCAAGCCTACATTAGTTAAGGAGTAACATTTGGCTTAACAAATCACATAATAAGCTACATGGACTCACTCTGTGTGAAATAATAAGGGTCGACATGATTTTGTTTTATGACTAACCCTTCCTCTGTCCCCCATACACACACACAGACCAGGGAGCTTTTCAATAGCGTCATAAAGAAGGGCAGTGACTGGTAACAATAACAAATGTAATGTCTCTTTAAGCATGGTCAAGTTAATAATGATGCTGTGGAGGATGTATTAAAGCCATCCAGACACAACAGAATCAGTAGTCTTTCCGAACTGAGCTGCAGGGTAGGAAGGAAATGTCGCCATGAGGCCATTGGTGATTTTTAAAACAGCTACAGGGTTCGATGGCTGTGAAGGGAGACAACTGAGGATGGATCAACAACATTGTAGTTACTCCACGATCGTGCTGAATGATTAGTGCTTTTTGAGGATGGTTCGATATTTTTTTATTTTTAATAATCACGTAATTTTTTTTTTTTTTACATTAAATGCACTCTGCATTATGTGGTTGAATTCTGTAACACGGAATAAAACAATTAACAAACGTCTTATGGTGGTAGTGACTTCCCATGACTGCTTATCACTTATTAACCGTCAGTTATACACAACAAATATTTCATTAAAATAGTCGTGTGAATTACATTTGTTTTATTCGATGACTTTATTTAATTCCAAGTCATCTCTTCTCTATAGAGCTGCTGTCTTGACAACGTCACTATTTTAGTAATTCTTCAAAGTAAATAAGCATACATTCATAACTGCTGAATACCAATACTTTGCGAAGCGACTGCTCTCTATGTATCCCCTCTCGATCCCCACATTCTTGTCTCTTACATAGCAGGCGTAAAAGAAACAGAACGGACAAGTAGCAATGGATTATGGTCATTGTAGTTAGTTTATCACAGAACACGTGATCATTTTGTAGAACATTGGCCTGTTGAAAACATTGCACAGTTCGTGCATGATCATATTTATATCTAGAGCAACTGCAGCTTAATAGTCCTAAAACCCGGAAATGAGTTATCTCTGGTTCGTTCAGCCATTCCTATAGGGAAAGAATAGGGTTTAGGGATAAACTCCAAAAATAAGGTCTGAGGTTAACACCGGCTTAGGAGATCTTTATACGTTTTGTTCTATGACATAATATCCATAGGTTAACGTGACATTTTATGAATTATGAGAAATTCACAGCGACATTAGCTGATGACGATTATCTCATAGAACAAAACGTATAAATTCTCCTAAACTTGTGTTTACAACAGACCTTATTTTTGGCGTTTATCTCAAAACTAAATTTATTTCCACATAGGCTTTGTCCAGCTAACCATGACGGAGTTGAGGCGTCCCTATGCTTCCCACCTCCCGAAACAATTCAGAAGAGTTTGTGCAGTATTATGACATTTTGCAACGTTTTGGACTTCGGTGAGGGTTTTTTCGGGTGTTGGGGCACATTTCTTTTCTGGAGGTAAGCTGAAGTTTGGAGACCAAGTTAACACCCTTTCGTCGGTGATTTGGTCAACAGCAGAGGTTCTTCAATAAAGTCTTCGTTGTCATTCAACGAGAGACGACTCGTTTTCATGCACATCTTTTCATTCAAAAATACTGCACCAAACATCTTGGTTAGATGTAAAATTGCGTGACTAAAATCTCGGCAACGTCAAAATGAATGACAGATTTTTTTTGAATAGTCTTTGATTAATTCTGACTTGGAAGAAGTGACTACAGTCTCAAAATGGACAAACAGTACTATTGCTGCTTTTTTTACAAGTTTTTCAAGCGAAGGTCTTTTAAGGAAGTATGTAAGCACACCTGTTCGGTTCGTCTAGCCGAGTTTGGCTAAATGGAATTATAATAATTGAAACATTGTTCAATTATTTTAAAAAAACAAAATAACCGACATATCAGTTAATCGCTAGGCACTAAACCACAATAATCGCTTAAATAACAGACTGAAAAGAATATGAATATTCTAAAACATGCATTAAAGTAATACTGCAAAAAACAGCAAAGGAACAAAGTTTTTTTGCCTAAATACAAAGCCTTATGTTTGGGGAAAATCCAACAGAACACGTCACTGAGTAACTGCCGCCTTATTTTGAAGCACGGTGGTGGCTGCATCATGGTATGGGTATGCTTGACATTGGCAAAGACCGGGGAGCTTTTCAGGATAAAATAAATGGGATGGAGCTAAGCACATGCAAAATCCTAGAGTTCAGTATGCTTTACACCAGGCACTGGGAGAGGAATTCACCTTTCCTACTTGGAGACAATGAAATGTGAGCGTTCAATGCCTGCGCTCCCATTCCAACACCAAATTGAATATTCATGGTCTTCAGACTTTCAATAGTCAAGTCAACAAGAAGACATTTGGAAGGATGTTCACGTGAGGCAAGGATGAAGTGGATGTAGTGATATATATTTTTCTCTTTTCCGATTCCATCCTTTTCACAGGTGAGCATGGGAAACACAATGGCCGTAACCGCATGACACCAGGTAAGCTAACCTTCCTTAAGTTCTAGGCTGGCTGGGAGGTTTAAAGGGTTGTGTTCTACCGGGTGTGATATAGCAGCACTTAACAGTTCTGAATACAACTTCAGGAGAGTCTCTAAAGAGGTTTGGGATTCACATTTTCTGGGGGGGGGTGTATATGAACTTGGCTTGTGCGAGTCAGAATGGCTCATAGGAGCAGGAGCCCATCTCCTGTTTCTGCAGCTTGAGGTACAAGTACAACCCCCGGACAGAACGCTAGTCTATCGCAGGGCATTACCACCAATCTGTCTACTTAATGCTGAGTGCCTCAGGCCCCATTTGTACGGTCTTTGGTATGACCCGGCCGGGGATCCAACTCCAAACCTTTCAATCTGAGGGTGCGGACACTAACCACAAGCCACTGAGTTGGTCTCATTGATAAAATTAGACACTTATAGACAACACCACGTGATGTGAAACCAAAGAGCGATAACAAACAACCGATACATTCACTGAGAATATACTGTGTAGAAGACCATTAGGAACACCTTTCTTTTGCCTCAATTCGTCAGGGCATGGACTCTACAAGGTGTCAAGTGCTCTACAGGGATGCTGGCCCATGTTGACGCTAATGCTTCTCATAGTTGTCAAGTTGGCTGGTCGGCCTTTGGAACCGTTCTTGATACAGAAGGGAAACTGTTGAGGAAAAACCCAGCAGTGCTTCAGTTCTTGATACTCAAACGGTGCGCCTGGCACCTACTACCATACCTTCTTCAAGGCACTTAAATCCTTTGTCTTGCCCATTCAGCCTCTGAATGGCATACACACAAGCCATTTCGCAATTGTCTCGAGGCTTAAAAATCCTTCTTTAACCTGTCTCCTCTACTTCATCTACACTGATTTTGAAGTAGATTTAATGTCCAATAAGGGATCACAGCTTTCACCTGGTCAGTGGAAAGTGCTGGTGTTCATAATGTTTTGTACACTCACTGTATACTCCCCTACGTATTTATTTGGACAGTGACGCTCCAACTTTTGGATTTGAGATCAAATGTTTCAGCGCCAGTACAGACAGAATGTCACCTTTTTGAGGTTATTTTCATACATACATACTTCGGAAACTATTCAGATCCCTTGACTTTTTCCACATTTTGTAACGTTACAGCCTTATTCTATAATGGATTTAAAAAAATATATCCTCAGCAAGCTACACACGATACCCCATAATGACAAAGCAAAAATGTTTTGGGGGGAGATTTTTGCAGATGTATACATATTTATTTTATTTATTTACATAAGTATTCAGACCCTTTGCTATGAGACTCAAAATTGAGCTTGTGTGCATCCTGTTTCCATTGATCATCCTTGAGATGTTTCTACAACTTGATTGGAGTCCACCTGGAGTAAATTCAATTGATTGGACATGATTTGGAAAGGCGCGCACACACGCCTGTCTATATAAGGTCCCACAGTTGACAGTGCATGTCGGAGCAAAAACCAAGCAATGAGGTCGAAGGAATTGTCCGTAGAGCTCCGAGACAGGATTGTGTCGAGGCACAGATCTAAGGAAGGTTACCAAAACATTTCTGCAGCATTTGAAGGTCCCTTAGAACACAGTGGCCTCCATCATTCTTAAACGGAAGAAGTTTGGAACCACCAATGCTTCCTAGAGCTGGCCGCCCGACCAAACTGAGCAATCGGGGGAGAAGGGTTTTGGTCAGGGAAGTGACCAAGAATCCGATGGTCACTCTGACAGCCCGGAGTTCCTCTGTGGAGATGGGAGAACCTTCCAGAAGGACAACAATCTCTGCAGCACTCCACCAATCAGGCCTTTATGGTAGAGTGGCCAGACGGAAGCCACTCCTCAGTTAAAGGCACATGACAGCCTGCAAGATTCTCTGGTCTGATGAAACCAAGATTGAACTCTTTGGCCTGAATGCCAATCGTCACGTCTGGAGGAAACCTGGCACCATCCCTACGGTGAAGCATGGTGGTGGCAGCATCTTGCTGTGGGGATGTTTTTCAGCGGCAGGGACTGGGAGACTATTCAGGATCGAGGCACAGATGAACGGAGCAAAGTACAGAGATCCTTGATGAAAACACGCTCCAGAGCGCCCAGGACCTCAGACTGGTTCACCTTCCAACAGGACAACGACCCTAAGCACACAGCCAAGACAGTGCAGGAGTGGCTTCGGGACAAGTCTCAATGTCCTTGAGTGGCCCAGCCAGAGCCCGGACTTGAAACCGATCGAACATCTCTGGGGAGACCTAAAAATAGCTGTGCAGCAACGCTCCCCATCCAACCTGACAGAGCTTGAGAGGATCTGCAGAGAAGAATGGGAGAAACTCCCCAAATACAGGTGTGCCAAGCTTGTAGCGTCATACCCAAGAAGACTCAAGGCTGTAATCACTGCCAAAGGTGCTTCAACAGAGTACTGAGTAAAGTGGTTTTTAAATGTGATATATATTTTTTTTCTTCTCAATTTGTCCAAATACTTATAGCACCTTCAAATGGGAGGACTAGATGCATAAAGTGCTTTAATTTCTAAGTGGTAAAAGGGGTATTTATGAAAATACCCTCAAATAAAATATCTGTACTATTGCCTCATATAAAACATTTGATCCAAAATCCTGGAGTATAGAGCCAAATTAAAAGTTTTAGCTTCACTGTCCAAATAAATACGTAGGGGAGTGTACTCAATAAATAAATGCGTTCTTCCTTGCCCTCCAGCGTTCTTCCTGGTGGCTACGCTGGCAGTGATTTCAGCCCTGATCCTGGTGGGTCTGATCCTCATCACCATCCGGCGCTCCAGGCTGCAGCGTGACCACCGCCTCCTCAGCGACAAGGAGGACCTGCTCCCCTACGAGCAGCTGTCTGAGGAACAGCTGCCCGAGGAAGAGCTCCCCAAAGTGGCCACCGCACCATAAGGAGGGAGCCCCCCCCCTCCTGCTCCTGCAGAACGCCATGGAGCCACTGTCGCCTTACTCCACTGTCACTTTCCATTCTAAATATCACTGACCCAGAATGCCTGCATCTGCTGATTTGTCAAGGGATGTATTCATATACAATGGGAAAGTGTTAATTTGTTAATTATGGCTTTTTGTCCGAATAGCCACTGTACTAATTACTTAGATAAATTGACCACCCGAGAGGTGTTTAGGCCAGGGTTTGACGTTTTAGTGAGTGATTTAGACTGAGCTTGACTTTTTCAGATCGTAGTGAATTTCTGCTGCTGTCATTTACTTTTGTTTATTTAAAAGGCTGAAATTTTGACGGGCAGTCTCCCATCACAGATTAATTCTAATCCTGGAGTTAAACACAAACTCAATGGAGAATCTCCACTTTTAAAATGCTTTTTAGTCCAGGATTAGGCACGTCAATGTGTGTCCAGGAAACCCCACCTGAATGTGGTTTTAAAACCTTTTGTGACCTTTGCTTTAGTTAATGAACGATCTGCTATACTATGCACTCTTTTACCTGTGAGATGTTATTTTGTACGCCTATATTCAATGGCAAAATTGCCTTTTTAAATCAAGATATAATAAAGTAAATTTAATGAATGAATAAAATATGTAGTGCAACATGTTTTACTTACAATTTAAATCTTAAACGTGACATGGATGACATGACCATTATTTTTCATGATTTACACTAATACCGAACACTTATCTCTTCCATGTTGAATGTAAATGTTCAGTGGCTTATTGTGGGCTTTGTTGTTCTACTTGAAATGCAGCAGAGAGATGGATGATGTCAACAGTGCGTCCTCTGTATTAACTACTGAATGCATTTACTAAATAAAATATACTGGTACTTTTTTTTGATTGCTGAATGTCTCTTTATAAAGCAAATTCTGTACAATGCAGTGCAAAGTGCCTCACATAATGACTAAAACATAATACATTTATAAATGAGTACATAGATAAATGAAGATGGTTAAACAGTAGACAATTAAAAGTGCCCTAGGTAAAAGGTATGTGCTTTTTCTTAATGTCAACAGTTTGTCAACTCACTCCCATCTGCATGTTTTACTAGAGATTGGAGAGGACAGGGCTGGAGTTTTTCTTACCTCTAGAGGGCAGAAGTGACCATGATACATACCAGTGGTGGAAAAAGTACCCAATTGTCATACTTGAGTAAAAGTAAAGATACCGTAATAGAAAATGACTCAAGTAAAAAAAGTCACCCAGTAAAATACTACTTGAGTTAGTCTAGAAGTATTTGGTTTTAAATATACTTAAGTATCAAAAGTAAAATATAAATCATTTCAAATTCCTTCTATTAAGCAAACCAGACGTCACCATTTTCTTATTTTTTACATTTACGAATAGCCAGGGTCACACCAACATTCAGACATAATTTCCCTAATGAAGCATTTGTGTTTAATGAGTCCGCCAGATCAGAGGCAGTAGGGATGACCAGGGATGTTCTGTTGATAAGTGTGTGAATTGGACCATTTTCCTGTTCTGCTAAGCATTTAAAATGTAATGAGTACTTTTGGGTGTCAGGTAAAATGCATAGAGTAAAAAGTACACTATTTTCTTAAGGAATGTAGTGAAGTAAAAGTAAAAGTAGTCAAAAATATAAATAGTAGCCACCCGGGTGGCGCAGTGGTCTAGGGCACTGCATCGCAGTGCTAGCTGCGCCACCAGAGTCTCTGGGTTCGCGCTCTGTCGCAGCCGGCCGCGACCGGGAGGTCCGTGGGGCGACGCACAATTGGGCTAGCGTCGTCCGGGTTAGGGAGGGTTTGGCCGGTAGGGATATCCTTGTCTCATCGCGCTCCAGCGACTCCTGTGGCGGGCCGGGCGCAGTGCGCGCTAACCAAGGGGGCCAGGTGCACGGTGTTTCCTCCGACACATTGGTGCGGCTGGCTTCCGGGTTGGAGGCGCGCTGTGTTAAGAAGCAGTGCGGCTTGGTTGGGTTGTGCTTCGGAGGACGCGTGGCTTTCGACCTTCGTCTCTCCCGAGCCGGTACGGGAGTTGTAGCGATGAGACAAGATAGTAATTACTAGCGATTGGATACCACGAAAATTGGGGAGAAAAGGGGAGAAAAAATAATAATAATAATAATATATATATATATATAAATAGTAAAGTACAGATACCTCCAAAAGCTACTTAAGTAGTACTTTAAAGTATTTTTACTTAAGTACTTTACACCACTGATACATACTCCCTGGTGAAGAAACTAGACTGATATTTGAGGGCGCTCCTTAAACTGACCCTATTAGTACATTTTACGTGAAGTTTTTTTCTACATCAAAACATCCTATTCAGAATGATCATAGTAATGTAGGTTCTTAAATGCCATTTGTATTTCACTATCAATTTATCACTTTGCACATTTCGTCGCCATGCAAAAAAGCTCATGATAACCTCTTAGTTTATCTTGATGGGGTGAGTCGTTTTGTATTAATTGCAGAAATGGGCTAAACATTTTAATTCCAATTTTGAAAATGACCTAGCTAATTGAGCAAACTTAATTCCGTATGAATTGGTTTCAGGCCTGGGAAATGGTTAGTGATAAAGTAGGTAGTCTACTACAGAGGCTGTGGAGTGGGTGTGGTTCTGTGTTGTGTTCCTGGCTCTTTCTCAATTAATTTATCTTGATTCCTTGCACCCTCTCTCCTCGCCTCCTTCTCAAAATCCATTGGAGGGGAGTGACTTTGGACCTTCTCCTCGAATGCTGTTGAAAAGGAGGCGCAGAGATAGAATGCGAGGAACCACGGAAAGACATTGAGATAGCGCCCCCCAGTGTAAAGTTCACCTTACTCTCCTGTTCCTTTCTGCTGAAGAGGCTCAATACGAAGCAGCTGGCCTCCTTGTCGTTGTGTCCTTGGGTGCTAAAGTCCTCTGCTTTCGCTGAGCTCTAAAATGAGGCCCTAAAGACAAAATTATTAGCTCACTTCCAAACCATGTAAATCCAACTTCTCCTCCCGCAAACACACACACGCAATCACACTCTCATTATTAGTCAATGAGATTCAAACTCATTTCCATAAACAGTCAAACAGAATGATCATTACAATTGTGCCTCGGCTCAGACACAAAGCATGGAGGTAACTGATGATCAAAGAGGATGGTGGGGGTAGGAGGAGAGGGGGATAGATAGAGAAACCAAAGAGAAAGTACAGGGGAGTGTTAGCGATAAGGATGTTGGGTAGAGCAGAGAGACTTCAAAAGCAGAACTCCAACAGCGCAGCATGGGGGATAATGTTTATAGAGAGCCTGTAACCCTCACTCACTGTCTGAAAGCAGATACTCTGGACACTGCCCACCCCTATAACTCTCACTGATTGTCCAAGGTAAGTCCATAGGACACTGTCAGCCCTGCTTCTACAGTCTAATCCTTCTCTTCTCTCCACAGCGTGCTCCCAGGCCTGTAACTTATAACTCTCCTCCTGCAGTTCCAGTGGTGTGCATTATGCAGGGCTTTGTTCAGCCCGGTGTGTACCCTGGCCTTGGTAATCTCTCTCAGTGTTGTTGTCAGTGCCTGTGGTCATCTGTTTTCCATCCGGTGTTGGTGTAATTGTGCTTATTTAGCAAGACACCCCCTCTCCTCCTCAGCCCCCAACCCCCAACCCCTAACCCCCCACCCCCTTTACACCTCCACCACTCACCAGCTGCCTGCAAATTTGAGGGATGCTCTGCATTCCTGGGACATGAGTGTGACTGTGGTCCCCCCTTTTCCCATTCTCCAACAAAAATGGTGTGTTAGGGTTTGTGTGTCAGGAAGTTATAGATGGTGTGTTTGTCTGTTTGGTATTATGGCAAGGAAAAGTGAGTGAGTTTGTGTGTTTATGTGTGTGTAAGCTCTTCATTCTGAAAGGCACCTCAGTCTGCCCCCCCCCCCCCCCCCCCCCCCCCCCCCCCCCCCCCCCCCCCCCCGACCCCGCCCCCCCCCCCCCCCCCCCCCCCCCCCCCCCCCCCCCCAGCAGGATAGGACCTGTAACAGTGGGCCAGTTCACCCCCGGTACTCCCCCTCTCCTCAAGCCCGCTCCCACCCATCACCTCATCTTTAGCAGGCTGATGACAGAGCCCTGAAACTCCACAGAGCCAACCACAGGAACTGACCCCAAATCAGCCATGCCAGAGACGAGGAACAGAGGAGAGAAAGAGAGAGGGAAGGAAGGAAGGAAGTTATCAAAGGAACGAATTAGAGGGAGGAAGAGTTGGAGAGGTTATGGTGTGATAATAGAAAAGAGTGAGAGACAAAAAGGGAGGAAAGACAAAGGGAATGTGAGGAAATGCGAGAGAAAGAAAGTAGTGAGGTTAAAGCTAGGAAGAATACTTCTCCACTAAGTATGATGTCATGACTTTGGCTCTCTAGAGCGTGGAGGGGAGGTCCTAAAGGGAAGTTGATATCTTGGTAGAAAAGGGGACTGAAATCCGAGTGACCCCGACTAAAATTGAAAGCAGTTGCGAATCCTCTGGAGGACCGAAGTGTTTGCGATCCAGACTCCGCTCCCAGTTCCCACGACACCAAGCGACCTCCACTTCTCTTTTTTTCTCCACTTCCCCTATATTTTCTCTTTCTTTCTCTCATTCTTTCGTTGGTCCCCGTGCCTATAAATGGGAAGTCTGGTGGCATTTTGGACCGTTGGTCATAACCAGTCTCACTTAAAAAGGCAAAACGAAGAGGGGGATGGGTTCACT
Organism: Salvelinus sp. IW2-2015; assembly: GCF_002910315.2. Taxonomy (NCBI): domain Eukaryota; kingdom Metazoa; phylum Chordata; class Actinopteri; order Salmoniformes; family Salmonidae; genus Salvelinus; species Salvelinus sp. IW2-2015. The sequence goes on along the minus strand of NC_036862.1, from coordinate 10,111,102 downwards.
GGGTTGGAGTGGAATGCTTATAAAAAGCGACCTTGAGATTGATAAAATGTCCATGAAATGGAAAAAGGTTTTGGCGGATGGTTTAGGAGATGGTGAGGTGGCTAGACTACACCATGTCCCCTCTTTTCCTCCAAACACTTCCTGGTATGTGGCTCTATTTCACTGATGATTTTGATTTGTGAAAGTGTGAGAGGAAGAACCGAGAGCAGTATGATGATAGAGGGAATGTGTGGAGGAGGGAAAGTGTTGTCAAAGACATATGTTGGGCAAAGTGTTGATGGGTTTATACATGTTTGTAAGTCGAGGCCATGAGAACCTTTCAGGCCATGAGAACCTTTCAGGCCATGAGAACCTTTCAGGCCATGAGAACCTTTCAAGCATAAAACAAGATTGACAAGATACAAGATATGTTATGTAATGTTAATATAATAATAACAATATATAACATTTAGCAGAAGCTTTTATCCAAAGCGGCATACATTTTACGTATGGACACCGGGAATCGAACCCACAATCCTGGCGTGGCAAGTGCCATGCTCTACCAACTGAGTCAATGATGGTGAAGTGTTGTGTATGGGTATTTTGTCTATTTAACAGTATCCAAGTTAAATATGTGGCTACACCTGTATGAAGAGGTACGTACTGTGTATGTTCTCCCAACCTCTTCATTTCGGACGCCCATTCTATGATAGAGTGCCATTATCACGACTTCCGCCGAAGTCGGCTCCTCTCCTTGTTCGGGCGGCGTTCGGCGGTCGACGTCACCGGCTTTCTAGCCATCGCCGCTCCATTTTTCATTGATCCATTTGTTTTGTCTTGTTCCCTGCACACCTGGTTTTCATTCCCCAATCACACTGCATGTACACTGCATGTATTTATTTATTATTTTATGTCTTTGTGTGAAATTGTTTATGTTACGTGTTAATTGTTGACACGCCAGACTGGTTTGCTTATACCGTGTTGTTCACGAAGATGTTTATTGTTAAACATAAATTATTGTGACTGTTTTGCACTTTTGCCTATGGGCTGGAGGTTTTGACGCAGTTGCATCCGTCTGTTGGTTTCTCCTGCCTCAATAAAGTGTGCGCCTGAACACAACTCTCTGCTCTCCTGCACCTGACTTCGCTACCAGTACGCACACACCTGACAGCCATAACAAATATTGGTCTTTCTTTTAATGCAGACTGTATGCTAAATGCCGCCAGACTCCATGTTACATCAGGGATACGTTTATAACCTATTGTTACCTTGAGATGAAGACCAAATGGCCCTTGATGGCTGTACGTCTCTAAACCTCCCTTGCCAGGACAACAGACCAATCAGGGCCTTGATGGCTGTACGTCTCTAAACCTCCCTTGCCAGGACAACAGACCAATCAGGGTGTTGTATCTACTGCGAGTTAAAGCCAGGTGAAATCTGTGTCGTATTCCTCATGGTAGCCAAGTCGATGTGTGTGGTAAACCTTACAGGCAATTCACTGTATTGATGACATTAGAGGAATGGGAGAGAGGCGTTCTTAGTCGAGCAGCTATTCACCTCCGGGGTAGGACTCTTCAGTTTGGTGTCAAACTTGAGGGAAGTTAAGCTATTTTCAGGTCATTTCAGTTGTGGTGAAACTGAACGACTTGGACTTTTGTCAGAATGACCCTATTGTGTTATTACGAGATGCAATCGTCAGTGTTTAGGAATGTTTTGGTGGAGATTCAAATGTGTAATTAACTGCTAGTCAAACAACATTGTGCGTAGAGACAGGGCAAATTTTTACCACGGTCAGTATTTCATTCTTATGGTTATACCGGTAATGTGGAAACCGTGTTAGTACTTTGCTTGTAACGACATGATGAGGTGAAATTAGCCTATGAAACGCTGGCTATGAAACGCTCTACCCATAATGCTTCTCCTCCTCTCTTGACGTCTTCTCCCAGACACATGTCAGTCACACCACTCAGACACAAACAGGGAAATACTCTGGAGTGAGACATGAGTGGGGTAGCCACTTTGTAGTTTGCCAGCAATGATTACAGACCACATCGAGCTATTGAGCTATTTCATTTGAGCCAATGAAAACAGAGATACCAGGGAGTTTACCTGGGGGGTGGGTGTGAGAAGCGACTGTACTCTCTCATTACCCTCAGAGACACTTCCAGGGCGATCCTGCCGCAGGGAACAGATGAGTAATAGATAATTGTGCAGACATAACGGATGATTCATTGTAGGCAAGGCGACAAAGTTGACACTGGCACAGTAATGAGTTCAAATGCGGCTACGTACATTGCACAACTGTAAGATTATTCAGTCTTATATGAATAATCCATGTTTACTGTTCGAAGGTAGTGCCGCTGGTTTGAATGTGACTAGCTCTCTGTATGCATATGACCATGTTAGGTAACTGAAGTCATCTAAGAGCTGGCTTTTATTTCCCATCCACCTGGAGGGATGGAGCTTCATCTGACACTTATATTTGGCTGAATCATTTTGTGGTTTGAGCTGTAAGGTCTAAGTGAAACCAGACGAGTCTCCTCAGGCCACAGGCTCGGAGTGGGTCTTTCACCACGGTTGTGGAGGTAGAGAGAGGACCCACCGCAGGGAAAAAAGATGAGAGGCTTTTAAAGGTGTGCTGACAAAGGTATTATGAACAGGGAGACAATAAGACAGTGTAACAAACTCTCTCTCTCTCTCTCTCGCTCTCTCTCTCTCGCTATCTCCCAGACAATCATGAAGTACACACATTCCAGACTAACCAACACATCCTAGTAGGCTACAGAGATATTTACATAAATAACTTCCCAGACACATCATCATATGCTACGGTCACAAGAAGCAGGCCTCCTTACTGTCCCTAGAGTTTCTAAGCAAACAGCTGGAGGCAGGGCTCCATTTTTATGGAATGGTCTGCCTATCAATGTGAGAGACGCAGACTTGTTCTCGACCTTTAAGTCTTTATTGAAGACTCATCTCTTCAGTAGGTCCTATGATTGAGTGTAGTCTGGCCCAGGAGTGTGTAGGTGAACGGAAAGGCACTGGAGCAACGAACCGCCCTTGCTGTCTCTGCCTGGCCGGTTCTCCTCTCTCCACTGGGATTCTCTGCCTCAAACCCTATTACAGGGGCTGAGTCACTGGCTTACTGGTGCTCTTCCATGCCGTCCCTAGGAGGGGTGCGTCACTTGAGTGGGTTGAGTCACTGACGTGATCTTCCTGTCTGGTTTGGCGCCCCCCCCCCTTGGGTTCGTGCCGTGGGGGAGATCTTCATTGGCTATTCTCGCCCTTGTCTCAGGATAGTAAGTTGGTGGTTGAAAATATCACACTAGTGGTGTGGGAACTGTGCTTTGGCAAGGTAGGTGGAACTGTGATTTGGCAAGGTAGGTGGGGTTATATCCTGCCTGTTTGGTCCTGTTCGGGGGTATCGTTGGACGGGGCCACATTGTCTCCCGACCCCTCCTGTCTCAGCCTCCAGTATTTATGCTGCAATAGTTTATGTGTTGGGGGGCTAGGGTCAGTCTGTTATATCTGGAGTATTTCTCCTGTCTTATCCGGTGTCCTGTGTGAATTTAAGTATGCTCTCTCTAATTTTCTCTCTCGCTTTTTCTCTCTTTCTTTCTTTCTCTCTCTCGGAGGACCTGAGCCCTAGAACCATGCCTCAGGACTACCTGGCCTGATGACTCCTTGCTGTCCCCAGTCCACCTGGTCGTGCTGCTGCTCCAGTTTCAACTGTTCTGCCTGTGGCTATGGAATCCTGACCTCTTCACTGGATGTGCTAGCTTGTCTCAGACCTGCTGTTTTCAACTCTCTAGAGACAGCAGGAGCGGTAGAGATACTCTGAATGATCGTCTATGAAAAGCCAACTGACATTTACTCCTGAGGTGCTGACCTGTTGCACCCTCTACAACCACTGTGATTATTATTATTTGACCCTGCTGGTCATCTATGAACATTTGAACATCTTGGCCATGTTCTGTTATAATCTCCACCCGGCACAGCCAGAAGAGGACTGGCCACCCCTCATAGCCTTCCTCTCTTGGTTTCTTCCTAGGTTGAGTCACACCTTTCTAGGGAGTTTTTCCTAGCCACCGTGCTTCTACACCTGCATTGCTTGCTGTTTGGGGTTTTAGGCTGGGTTTCTGTACAGCTCTTTGTGACATCAGCTGATGTAAGAAAGGCTCTATATAAACAATTGATTAATATACAGTATTGTAAACAGTCATTCAGACACACACACACATCCTAACCAACTCGTACCCTACTATTTCCACAGTGTGAACAGGAACCATGCTTATGCAGCAAATACCACTTGACTTGATCCAGTCACGCACGCACACACATGCGCGCACACGCACGCACACACACACACACACAGAGAAACATACACACACAGATACATACAGTGGGGCAAAAAAGTATTTAGTCAGCCACCAATTGTGCAAGTTCTCCCACTTAAAAAAATGAGAGAGGCCTGTAATTTTCATCATAGGTACACTTCAACTATGACAGACAAAATGAGAAAAAAAAATCCAGAAAATCACATTGTAGGATTTTTTATGAATTTATTTGCAAATTATGGTGGAAAATAAGTATTTGGTCAATAACAAACGTTTATCTCAATACTTTGTTATATACCCTTTATTGGCAATGACAGAGGTCAAATGTTTTCTGTAAGTCTTCACAAGGTTTTCACACATGTTTGCTGGTAGTTTGGCCAATTCCTCCATGCCAGATCTCCCGTCTAGAGCAAGTTGATGTTTTGGGCGCTGTTGCTGGGCAACACGGACTTTAACTCTCCTCCCAAAGATTTTCTATGGTTGAGATTCTGGAGACTGCGCTAGCCCCTCCTTTCCGTTGCCCGGGCGGTTGTATTTGGGTCATATGTTCATGCTCGTAAAGACCCAGCCAACGATTGATTCTTCAATGCCCCTTTGCTGATGCGATAGGAGGTATTTTCACTTAAATCTCTACGATACATGGCCCATTACATTCTTTCCTTTACCACGGATCAGTCGTACCCTGGTCCCCTTTGCCCAGAAAAACAGCCCCAAGCATTGATGTTCCAACCCCCATGCTTCACAGTAGGGTATGGTGAATTCTTTGGATGCAAGTAAAAGCAATTCCTTTGTCCTCCAAACACAACGAGTTGAGTTTTACCGAAAGTTCTATTTTGATTTCCATCCTGACCATATGACATTCTCCCAATCTTCTTCCCTGGGATCATTCCAAATGCTCCTCTAAAGCAAACTCTCAGACCGGGCCTGGAACATGTAAACTGGCTTAAGCAGGGGACCACGTCTGGCACTGGGCAGGAATTTGAGTCCCCATAGGCACGGACCGTAGTGTGTATACTGAATGGTAGGCTTTTATTCTTTGGGTCCCAGCTCTCCTGCCAAGGCCATTCAACTAGGTCCCCCGCTGTGGTTATCTGATTTTGCTCACCGTTCCTTTTGTGATCATTTTGACCCCCACGGGGTAATGGAGCTTGCGTGGAGCCCCAGATCGAGGAGATTTCAAGTGGTCTTGTAATGTCCTTCCCATTTCCTAATAATTGCCTCTCAACAGTCTGAAATTTCATTCAAACCAAGCTGCTACCTATTGCAAGAATTCAGTCTTCCCAGCCTGGTATGCAGGTCTACAATATTTGTTTCCTGGTGTCCTTCTGACAAGCCTCTTTGGTCTTGGCCATTAGTGGAGTTTTGGAGTTGTGACTGTTTTGAGGTTTGCGGACAGTGGTCTTTTTACTGATTAACAAGTTCAAACAGGTGCCATTAATAACAGGTAAACGAGTGGAGGAACAAAGAGGGCCTCTTAAAGAAGAATTGCTTACTAGGTCTGGTGAGAGCCAGAATCTTGCTTGTTTTGGTAGGTGACCAAATACTTATTTTCCACCATAATTTGCAAATAAATATCATAAAAAATCCTACAAAGGTGATTTTCTGGATTTTTTTTCTCATATTTGTCTGTCATAGTTGAAGTGTACCTATGATGAAAATTACAGGCCTCTCTCATCTTTTTAAGTGGGAGAACTTTGCACAATTGGTGGCTGGACTAAATACTTTTTTGCCCACTTAGCTGCAGGGAAGGATAGGGGGTTTGCTGCACCCCCTGAAAATCGTAAATGAAATGAAATATATATTAAAAACTTGTTAATGGTATTATGGCAACTGGGCCCTTTTACATGTCGCTGTATTAAGCGGACCGATTATAGGCCAATCTGCAGCGGTGGGAGCAGAAAACCCTTTTTTCCAGCCCCCCCCAGAGAGAAACATCACAGCACAAGTATAATGCCAATACAGGAAAAGAGGGTGGAGACCAAACAGTTAGAGGAATGAGTCTGCACTTAGGGGCTAAATCGAGGGCCCCCCGCCTCCCGGTTAAGGGGAGCTGCACTGTATTCAATTAGTGTGTATTCCACATCCGTCTGGTGTTCACCCTTCCATTGTTCTCCCTCTACGTCCACACCCCCGCTCCTTACGCTCCTCATCCACTGGCTTCCCAGTTGAAGCTCGCCATCCGCTACAAGACCATGGGTGCTTTTGCCTTACGAGCTGTGGAGGGGGAACGGCACACTCCGTAACACTTCCACGGCTCTGAATTCAGGCCCATACACCCAAACAAGGGAGCACTGGCGGTTCATCATCTGAGCCTTGCTCAGCCTTCCTAACCCCTCATGAGAGAAAAGAAATACAAGCTCCCGCTCAGCCCCAGGTCCAAAACCTGTATCGCTGCCTCTGGCACCCCATGTGGTAGCGAACCAAACTCCCCACGACGCCAGGGTTATCAGCGGAGGTCAATCAACCTATCCGGAGGACACCTGAAACCCCACCTCTTTAAGGAATACCTAGGATAGGATAAAGTAATCCTTCTAACCCCCCCCCTTAGAGTTAGATGCACTATTGTAAAGTGGTTGTTCCACTGGACATCATAAGGTGAATGCACCAACTTGTAAGTCGCTCTGGATAAGAGCGTCTGCTAAATGACTTAAATGTAAATGTAAATGTATTCACCACATCATGAAAATACATGTCCCTTTCCCTGACCTCCTCTGGGTCTTTTAACCCTTTCTCTATCATGATGTAGGTAGTCACATGTTGTCATCTGTGGTAGTCACACCCTGGTCTGTTTCACCTGTCCTTGTGCTTGTCTCCACCCCCCTCCAGGTGTCGCCCATCTTCCCCATTATCCCTGTGTATTTATACCTGTGTTTTCTGTCTGTCTGTGCCAGTTCGTCTTGTTTGTCAAGTCACCCAGCGTTTTTGTCTCAGCTCTTGCTTTTCCCCAGTCTCTCTTTCTCGCCCTCCTGGTTTTGACCTTTGCCTGTCCTGACTCTGAGCCCGCCTGCCTGACCACTCTGCCTGCCCCTGACCCTGAGCCTGCCTGCCGTTCTGTAACTTTGCCCCACCTCTAGTTTACTGACCTCTGCCTGTCCTTGACCTGTCTATTGCCTGTCCCTGTTGGATTATTAAACTGTTGTTTATTCAATGTTGTCTGCATCTGGGTCTTGCCTTCAAACCTGATAGGTAGAGCATGGCGCATGCAATGCCACGATCGTGGGTTTGATTCCCGCTGTGGGCCACCCAAACAAATAATGTTTGCATGCATGACTGTTAGTCGCTTTGGATATATAATAATACATGACTTCTCCTTTAGGGGCTCTCCTATTGTCTGATGGGTTATTGCTGTCTCAGCGATTAGCAACCACGACTGCAGACCGTCTTGCTCTCCCAGACTCCAACATCTGTCACGAGTTTCAATCTCTGTCGGCCTCCCTTTCTCTCTCTCTCTGTTTCTTCATCCCAATGTTCCCATATCTGGTGAGCTGGAGCCAGGATCCCTGCATAGTGAGAGTAGTAATCAAAGCATTGGGTTCTTATTCGTCCTCGTATGACATCAGAGGGTGATGTAATCTGCCAAATTAGACACACAGTTAGAATGTTCTACCACAGCCCTCTCTTTTCCCCAAAGAGACCCTATAAAGTACACATCTTAATGTGCGTTCTAAGCATACGAAACTGAGAGACAAAGGAAAGAGATGATGTGTGAAATAGTTTGGAGACACAGTTAAGCCATCTTGATAAACTAATCTGTCTGTCGCTATCTTTCCATCTCTTTGTTGTTCGCTTAGTCTCACAATCTTTCTCCCCCTCTCTCAAATCTGTTCACTCCTTCTCAATCACTCTCCCCAATTCCTTCCCCTCCTCCCTCTCTTCCTCTCTTCCCTCTCCCCTGCTCTCTCCAGTCTCACGCTAGAGGATGTGACAGTGTGTGTGGGGTGGAGGCTGTTCATCTCTTCCCCCTAACCTCTGCCCCACACCGCCCTCCCTATGACGCTACTAGCTTGACACACCTGTATTTGGGGAGTTTCTCCCATTCTTCTCTGCAGATCCTCTCAAGCTCTATCAGGTTGGATGGGGAACGTCGCTGCACAGCTATTTTCAGGTCTCTCCAGAGATGTTCGATCGGGTTCAAGTCCGGGCTCTGGCTGGGCCATTCAAGGACATTCAGAGACTTGTCCCGAAGCCACTCCTGCGTTGTCTTGGCTGTGTACTTAGGGTCGTTGTCCTGTTGGAAGGTGAACCTTCACCCCAGTCTGGGGTCCTGAGTGCTCTGGAGCAGGTTTTCATCAATGATCTCTCTGTACTTTACTCCATTAATCTTTCCATCGATCCTGACTAGTCTCCAGTCCCTGCCACTGAAAAACATCCCCACAGCATGACGCTTTACCGTAGGGATGGTGCCAGGTTTCCTCCAAATGTGACTCTTGGCATTCAGGCCAAAGAGTTCAATCTTGGTTACATCAGACCAGAGAATCTGGTTTCTCACGGTCTGAGAGTCTATAGGTGCCTTTTAGCAAACCCAAGCGGGTTGTCATGTGCCTTTTACTGAGGAGTGGCTTCCGTCTGGCCACTCTATCATTATGGTCTGATTGGTGGAGTGCTGCAGAGATGGTTGTCCTTCTGGAAGGTTCTCCCATCTCCACAGAGGAAACCTGGAGCTCTGTCAGAGTGACCATCAGGTTCTTGGTCACCTGCCTGACCAAGGTCCTTCTCCCCCGATTGCTCAGTTTGGCCGGGCGGACAGCTCTAGGAAGAGTCTTGGTGGTTCATAACTTCCATTTCAGATCTGTGCCTCGACACAATCCTGTCTCGGGGGCTCTATGGACAATTCCTTCGACCTCATGGCTTGGTTCTTGCTCTGACATGCACTGTCAACTGTGGGACCTTATATAGACAGGTGTGTGCCTTTCCAAATCATGTCCAATTAATTGAATTTACCACAGGTGGACTCCAATCAAGTTGTAGAAAAATCTCAAGGTTGATCAATGGAAACAAGATTAGGTATTATGTATTAAACTAGATTATGTATTATTTCTTACAATGTTCAAACTGAAATGGTCCACCCACACAGACAGTGTAGTGAAGAAGACGCAACAGTGCCTCTTCACCCTCAGGAGGCTGAAAAAATGTGGCTTGTCACCTAAATCCCTGACAAACTTTTACATATGCACAATTGAGAGCATCCTGTCGGACTGTATCACCGCCTGGTACGGCAACTGCACCGCCCTCAACCGCAAGGCTCTCCAGAGGGTAGTGCGGTACAGGTGCATCAAAGCTGGGACCGAGAGACTGAAAAACAGCTTCTATCTCAAGGCCATCAGATTGTTAAACAGCCAACACTAACTCAGAGAGGCTACTACCTACATACAGACTCAAGTCATTGGTCACTTTAATAAATAGATCATTAGCCACTTTAAATAACGCCACTCTAATAATGTTTACATATCTTACATTACTCATCTTATATGTATATACTGTATCTTATACCAGCTATTGCATCTTGCCTATGCCGCTCGGCCATCGCTCATCCATATATTCATATGTGCATATTCTTATTCCACCCCTTTAGATTTGTGTGTATTAGGTAGTTGTTGTGGAATTGTTAGATTACTTGTTAGATATTACTGCACTGTCGGAACTAGAAGCACAAGCATTTTGCTACACTCGCATTGACATCTGCTAATCATGTGTATGTGACCAATAACATTTTATTTTATTTTGACCTGAGCTCAATTTTGAGTCTCATAGCAAAGGTTCTGAAAATTATGGAAATAAGTTATTTCATTTTTTTTTATACATTTGCAAATATTTCTAAAAACCTGTTTTTGCTTTGTCATTACAAGGTATTGTGTGTAGATTGATGAGAATTTGTATTTATTTAATCCATTTTAGAATATGGCTGTAACGTAACAAAATGTGGAAAAAGTCAAGGGAATACTTTCCGAATGCACTGTACATGGGGTTCATGTAGCTGTGAATGCTCATGTCAGAGAGGCTTTCCTTAGAGGCTCTTCCTGATCCACACTTTATGGGTGGTCAGTAATCATATGGCTCTGCACAGCTGCCCCCACCAAGAAGACCTCAGGGACTAGATTACAGACAGTTAGTACAACTCCACCAGGTCCACTTATTCAACTCTTCCCTTTGTAGACTAATGACCACAACTGTTTGGGGAGTTATTTTTTACAGTGTGTCAGTGTAGTGTGTCTTGGCCCTGTTGCTAATGTGTAGATTTATCCTCATTAAGGTTTGGATCCCATGTGGGGTGATACCCCCCCCCATGGCGCACCTCAACTCCAACATTTTCAGACACCATTTAAGAGTGTGAGGGTTTTGAGATAGAGGTGAGAGGGGGGTTTAAGGACAGGGGTGCAAACACTGTAACTGCCACCAGCTGTGGCAATAGAACACTATTGGCAAAGCACTTCTTATACCCCTGTTGTCATAGCAACGTGTGAAAGGGAGGGCAAAGGGGTAATTTTGCTGAACTTCGGGGTCCTTGGCAACCCACTGCTGGACGGTGAGCATCGTCTTCTAGTTTCAAGATGCACGGGGCAGGAAGTTGGGGGACTGTTTTCTTGGCCAAAGGCTACGACCATTTCCTGTTGTTGGTCTGGTCACTGCATGCTCAGGCCTGGGGTCGATGGGCCCTGTGTCGTTTACCGTGCTCATTGTCAAAATATAGTGTCAACGCTACAGTATGAGCCGCACAAAAGCTGAAACTGGGAAAGCCCATGTGTGCATTACACTATTAGAAATCAAGGTGGAACCAAAAAAGATTATTGAGAGCGATGCCATAGGGAACCAATTTAGGGTATCTGAAGAGCCATAAATGTGATGATTCTTTGAAGAACCAAAAAAGAAATAATCCAAAACGAGAAACGTTTCAGCTCTCCAGACTGGAATTGAATAGTCCTGCTGAAGGGTTTTAAGCCTTATTTGCATATATCCCAGGGTGCATTTTGAGTAAATTTTGGAGTTAACAGTGCCACCTAATACTGTGTTTGCAAGTAACAGAGACATGTATGGATATCATAAGGTGAATGCACCAATTTGTAAGTCGCTCTGGATAAGAGCGTCTGCTAAATGACTTAAATGTAAAATGTTTGTTGCATTCATTCACTTTCAGTTCTGTGGCTTTCACCAAGTGAGATCCTAAGTGAATAAGGGTGTCATTAAAATGTTATTATTTAAGACAATACAATACATTTTTTCATAAGGCCTTCTTTTGGGGGCCTGGTTTTAGCCTGAAACTCATAGTTTACAGGCAACATCAGGCTTGGAAGTCACATTATGCTGGCTCGCAAAATGATGTGTAATTCCTATTCAGCCAAAGTGTGGATATCCAACATTATTCATTTTTACTCACCCGCAACCTGCATTCGAAATGACTGCCAGGGTTAGGAAAAATAACATATGTGTAACACTTCCAATGGTAAGATGAAGGAGTCAGGTGCAGAGAGCAGGGAGTTCCGAGCAAGTGGAATTTATTATTTCAACCAGGAATAATCAAATGAGAAGGCTACGCCACACAACAAAGGGCGCATCAAAAATACAGTCCAACKTATAAAGGACAGAATCCACTATCTAAATCATCACCACCAAAAAACAGAATAACAAGCCCGCACAAAACCCAGCGGGCTTACTTCCCTTAAATAACCAACCCACAAAACTAGGGAAGCTCAAGGACCACGAAAGCGATGACACCCGCGCAACCAGTCAAAGAACCCCCAGCACTTAGAACTCAAACCATGACAAACAAGATGACGCAGGAAAAGCCCCACTCGATGCAAGACTCGTGTGAGAGCCGAGAGAATGGATCGACGAGCGACGAGCGCCGCCCGAAAAGGACGAGGCACCATCTTTCGGCGGGAAATTCGTGAAGCAGTTATCCCCGCCTCTGACACGAACAGAGCGTCCCAGAACTAGCGCGCCGACCCCCGGCCCTCTGAGGACGACTCCGAGGCGAAGCGCCAGGGACATCCGGGGTTGGCGACGGGTGGAAATCAAACCAAGAGGGAAGATCTAAAATGTCCCTCCCCGCTACCCAGCACCTCTCCCTCCGGGCGCCTACCGCCTCCAACAGATACAGACAGGTACGGCATGGGCCCTGTCATACCCTCGGACTTCCTCGTCGGAGTGCAGGAATCGCGTCCCAGGTACTGTGTCAAATACAGACTCCCGACTAACTGAAAATGGAGGTGCACTCCTCCATAATTAACACAGAAGGGGGAGCCTGAAGGAGGACACTTGCCTCTCGGCACGCGCGCTCGGCTCACTTCCTGTGCACAATGAAGGGATTCAGCTTACGGCACGAGCGCCTGAGTTGACGAATAAACACAATGAAGACGTGCCAGTGAATATGCGGAGAGATTCGCTCAAGACCGTGATATGCTCACAGTCGTGCATAACAGCACAGCTGTATGCGGCTTCCTTACAGAGAGGCTGTGCTACATTGCCCCGTCCACACACTCGCTCGCGCCCGCTATCCGGCAGGCAAGAGCGGAGGGGCAGGTTTCTCTGAAGAGTCGAGATAGCCAGAACAGATCCACGCTGGAGTGCGAGAGACAACGCGCGGGCCTCACTGCAAGTGGCGGTTTCGAGCGCTACTTCTTCTGCCATATCACGTTGGCCTATCCTGAGAGAGATCACAGTGCGCCACATGCGCCTACACACGCGTGCGTCCCTAAGGTAGCGTCTGTACCCGAGGCTCTCCAATACCACCGCAAGCCCGCCAGCTTATAACGGTTCTGGTGCTCCATTGCCATTGACGCACCTAGAGAGCCAGGGACCACGGCTTACCCCAGGAGACTACGCGACCATGTCGAAATAGGCGGAACATAGTGTCACGTACGATTGAGAAGAGTGGCGGAGCGAGTCTGGGCTCCAACTCTGCCCACGTCAGGACGTACCTCGACCTTACTCCTGAGACCGGTCTGGCCAATACGACCTCAGATAACCTACCCACCTCCTGGTTTACTCTTTCCACCTGCCCATTACTTTCGGGGTTGATACCAGAGGTAAGGCTGACCGAGACCCCAGACGCTCTAAACGCCCTCACAACCCGGGACGTGAACTGGGGACCTCGATCAGATACGATGTCCTCCGGCACCCCGTAGTGACGGAAGACGTGGGTAATAGAGCCTCCGCAGTCTTGTAGGCCCGTAGGGAGACCAGGCAATGGAAGGAGACGACAGGACTTAGAAAACCGATCCACAACGCCAGAACGGTAGTGTTCCCCTGTGGAGGGGGAAGATCAGTCAGAAAAATCTACCGATAGATGAGACCATGGCCGTTGTGGAACCGGAGGGTGTGTAACTTCCCTTCTCGGCAGGTGACCTAGGAGCGCTTACTCTGTGCGCGATACCGAGCAGGAAGACAGTAGGATCTCGTACTATAGCCAAGGTGGGCACCAGTATTTCCCTAACCACCGCATGTCCTCTCAATCCCGGATACCGAAGCACGGTAGTGTGTAGAGCCCACCGAATCAATCGATCAGACACACAACACAAGCGGTACGTACCTCCGGCCAGTCGGGACACTGGGACGGCACAGGTTCTGCCCTTAACGCGCCGCTCGATGTCCGCGTCCACCTCCCATATACAACCGGGGCCACCAGACAGAGGCTGGAAGGATGGGAGTCGGATCGATGGGCGGTCATCCGTGTCATAAAGACGAGACAGCGCGTCGGCCTTAGTGTTGAGGAACACTGGCGGTAAGAGATTGTAAATCGAAAACGGTAAAAAAACATGGCCCAACCTAGCCTGACGCGGATTCAATCTCTTCGCCTCTCGGATATACTCCAGAATTGCGGTGGTCAGTCCAGATGAGAAAAAGGGTATTAGCCCCCTCAAGCCAGTGTCTCCACACCTTCAGGGCTTTTTACCATAGCTAGCAACTCCCGGTCCCCCACATCATAGTTCCGCTCCGCCGGACAGCTTCCTAGAAAAAAAAGCACAGGTGACGGAGCTTCGGTGGCGTGCCCGAGCGCTGTGATAGCACGCGCTCCAACACCAGCCTCGGACGCATCCACCCCACTATGAACGCTAACGAAGGGTCCGGATGCGCCAATACGGGAGCCTCAGTAAACCTTACCTTCAACTGGTTGAAGGCTCCATCTGCCTCGGCCGACCCGTAGACGCACGCCCCCCTTCAGCAGTAGGTAATGGGCGCCGCCACTTGACACAAAACCCCGGATAAAACCTCCGGTAGTAATTGGCAAACCTAAAAACCGCTGCACCTCCTTTACCGTGGTCGGAGTCGGCCAATTACGCACGGCGGTTAACGCGGTCACACTCCATCCAACCCGAGGTGGAATGACGATATCCCAGGAAGGAAACGGCTGATTTGGAGACAACATTTCTCAGCCTTGACGTATAGGTCATGCTCCAGCAGTCGCCCAAGCACCCTCGCGCACCAGGGAGACATGCGCGGCGCGTGTGGCAGATAGATCAAGATGTCATCAATATATACTACCACACCCTGCCGTGCAGGTCCCTGAGAATCTCATCTACCAAAGGATTGGAAGACGGCTGGAGCATTCTTCAACCCATACGGCATGACGAGGTACTCATAGTGGCCTGATGTGGTACTAACGCTGTTTTCCACTCGTTTCTCCCCGAATACGCACCAGATTATACGCGCTCCTGAGGTCCAGTTTTTGAAAAAACCGCGCTCCGTGGAATGATTCCATCGCCGTAGCGATGAGAGGTAGTGGATAACTAAATCCCACTGTGATTGAATTTAGACTCGATAATCAATGCACGGACGCAAGCCTCCCTCCTTTTTCTCACAAAAAAAGAAAACTTGAGGAACGGGTGACATGGAGGGCGAATGAACCCTTGTCCCAGCTTTCGTGACATATGTTCTCCATAGCCAACGTCTCCTCCTGTGAAAATGGGTACACGTGACTCTGGGAAGTGCAGCGTTCTCCTGGAGGTTTATCACGCAATCCCACTGTCGATGAGTGTAATTTGTCGCTTTTGTCTTACTAAAGCGATAGCCAAATCGGCATATTCTGGGGGAATGCGCACAGTGGAAACCTGGTCTGGACTCTCCACGACGTGGCACCGATGGAAACTCCCACACACCTACCTGAACACTCGTCTGACCACCCCTGAAGACTCCCTGTCTCCAGGAATGTGGGAGGATGTGGAATGGCTAGCCAGGAACCCCAACACACTGGAAACCCAGGTGAATCAATTAGGTAAAAACTGATCTGCTCCCTATGATCCCCCTGGGTTACCATGTCCAGCGGAATCGTGGCCTCCCTGACCAGCCTGACCCTAAACGTCGGCTATCTAGGGAGTGCACGGGAAAGGTGGGTCTACTTGCCACCAGCGGAATACCCAACTTACGGGCGAGTCCGCGATCCATAAAACTCCCAGCTGCGCCTGAGTCGACTAGCGCCTTATGCTGAAGAGCGGGGAAAACGCAGGGAAAAAAATAACCAAAAACATGTGACCAACAGGGAGCTCTGGGTGAGTCTTGTGCCTACTCACCTGGGGTGGCCGAGGAGTATTCCGCCTGCCATCCCGACTCCCAGATGGACTCCTCCAGCACCGATCCGAAGTGTGTCCTCTCCGGCCACAATAGGTGCAAGAGAAGCCACCTCCTCCGGTCCCCCTAGATGCAGCTCCTCCCAACTCCATCGGAGTTGGAGCGGGAGGGCTGGGAGGTGGAACTGACAGGACCCCCTCTGAACGCCCGCGGCAGCTAGCAGGTTGTCCAGTCGTATTGACATGTCAATCAGCTCCTCGAGGGAGAGTGTATTGTCCCGACAGCTAGCTCCCGACGGACGTCCTCCCGAAGGCTACATCGGTAATGGTCCATCAGGGCCCGTCATTCCACCCCGCACCAGCAGCCAAGTCCGGAACTCCAACCGAGAGTCTTGCGCACTCCTCGTCTCCCGTCTGAGGTGAACAGTCGCTCACCCACCGCACGGCCCTCCTGAGGATGGTCAAATACGGCCCGAAAGCGGGCGGTGAACTCTGGGTAGTGGTCTCGAACCGAGTCTGGACCGTTCCAGACCGCGTTAGCCATTCCAGGGCTCTACCCGTCAGACAGGAGATGAGGAGGCTAACACTCTCCTCTCCCGAGGGAGTCGGATGAACAGTAGCCAAGTAAAGATCCAACTGGAGCAAAAACCCCTGACACCCAGCCACCGCTCCGTCGTACTCCCTCGGGAGCGCGAGACGCAACGCGCCGGAACCAGACGCCGACGTGGAAGGAGTAGGTTGCGACGTCCGTGAAGGAGCTGGGGTAGTCGTCGGGAAACCACTCCTCTCCCATCGCTCCATTCTCTCCATCATCATGTCCATTGCCGACCCAATCCTATGGAGTACGGCGGTGTGATGGAGGACACGCTCCTCCATCGATGGAAGAGGGGTGGTTGCTGCTTCTGCTGACTCCATGTAATGGTGCGGGCTTCTGTAACACTTCCAATGGTAAGATGAAGGAGTCAGGTGCAGAGAGCAGGGAGTTCCGAGCAAGTGGAATTTATTATTTCAACCAGGAATAATCAAATGAGAAGGCTACGCCACACAACAAAGGGCGCATCAAAAATACAGTCCAACATATAAAGGACAGAATCCACTATCTAAATCATCACCACCAAAAAACAGAATAACAAGCCCGCACAAAACCCAGCGGGCTTACTTCCCTTAAATAACCAACCCACAAAACTAAACTCAAAACAGGTGCACCCAATCAGTCCAAACTAACAGAAACTAAAGGAAAAGAAATCGATGGCAGATAGTAGGCCGGTGACGACGAGCGCCGAGCGCCGCCCGAACAGGAAGAGGCACCATCTTCGGCGGGACTCGTGACAATATGAGGCTGTCTTAAATATCGAAACTGGTACAACCATTTCAATAAGTGCAATAAGTCCAGGTAACAGATTGGAATAATTTACAAGACTAATTATTCCATCAATATACACGCAAAAACATATATATCAAAAAAAAAATATCTAAAAATCAACCTGCAATAGTGCATGCTGAGAAATATGATAATGATAGGCTAGCTTTTGGTTCAATTCTGGTTATTAACACCAACACTGCGTTTTGAATCATCATGATGATTTGGCTGTTGACACTTTGCTTCTTGAAAGTCCAATATCTTTCAAACTTGACTGCTGACATGCAAAACATTTTGGGACTGATTACCAAAATATTGTTTTTGAGTGGAGTTTTCCTTATCAGGTAAGAGATCTCCAAGGAACCTTAAGAGCTGAGGAAGAACCATTTAAGAACCTTTATTGTTATTCAGTGTAGGGAAAGGGGAGGGGTTACTTAAAAAAAACACATGGTAAAGTTTTTTCCAAGACCCAGAGTTCTCTCTGAATAAAAGTATTACTGCTTGTTCTTATCTGCTCTGGAGATTCTAATGTAAAACATGACACTAATTATTTTACGTGCTTGGTAAGCTTGTTGATGAAGGAACATGTTCTCCTAGATAGCATCCATTACATCAGAAGATAATGAAAAAACTTATCAGCTTTTTAACTTCCATCTTGAGGAAGAAATTGTTCAGAGGGATAGGAATTTGGACACCGGTAATGTTAAGTAACAAGAACAGCCACATCTGAATTGTTGCGTCACTTGTTCTTGAAATGACAAACAGCAGAGGACTGCTTCCACTGACACTGTTCCCTCATACTTCTCAAAATATCGGCCTAACTACAGCCTCTGTCGGATGCCTGTAATTCCCTCCACTGTAACAGGCCTAGAGCTAGTGACTGTCAGCTGTGTGTGTTCCCTAGCACGTGCTCGGACTCATCCAGGTAACCTACGCAATCCCTCCTCAGGGATGTTCAGCTGCCATTTTAAAATCAAAAAACCCTTCCAGCTCACTCACCTTATTACTCCAGCCAAGCTGTCCCACCTCGGCTGTTGCTACAAGTCTGACGTGATGACTGGTTTCCCACAGCAGGTGCCTGACAGGGTGATTAGTCAAAGGGCCAATCCCTGGCTTCCCAGGGTGAGAGGTGACCTGTGCTGGAAAGCGGGTGTGTCTGTGTAAACCACTGGGTACAGTAGTCACCTGAGGGCTGCCACTCAGTCACTCATCATAGTTCGGATGGAGCTCTGTGCAGTTAAACAGCTACGGGTCAATGCCAGTGACCAGGCAAGGGTAATTAAGAGTAACATGAGCCTGCGCTACTCTGGGCCCGGACAGTGCTAGCTGCTAGTGGTAACAAGGCTCACAGGGCCAGGCAGGGGCTAAAAACCACCGCAGTGTATATGTAGGTCATTGGGATGCGTGTGGCTTTGGCTGGGCCCCGGGCCTAATCTACGGGCTTGCTCCAGTCAAGCACTTTCAGCTGTGGTGGAGATGGAGCGTGTGTTTTTCCCCCTGCACTCTGCGGCTGGTGGTTTAGGTTTAGCAATGCTGGCTGCAGAGAGACTGGCTATAGTCCTGTGATATTTCAACATAGTGGAATGAATGATATTCTAACTCCAGGGGCCAGAGATTCCTCTCTTTAATCACCATTCCTGCTGTTCATTTTGATCTCGCTCTGTACTTTGAGGTGCATATTAAAAAGCTATATCTAAGACCACATGGACCTGTTAGAGGAGTATTGTTGCGTGGTGAAATATGTAGCCTTTCCTCTCCTTCAACGCCTGTCCTGTACAATTCTCCTACCATCTTTCCTCCTTGATAAACTATTCAGCAGCTTCAGCGCAAGCAGGTCAGTCGTTGAAACAATGCTAAACCATATTACGACTTCTGTTTGGCTTCCCTCCCCTGACCTAGAATGGAATGCAGGATTCTCTGGATAGTTTTGACTATTGGGCTTGAAAGCCTCTACATGGTTAAAGCACCAGTCACCCATCAGACATCTGCAGACCCCCTCTGGCCCAGCTTCCTGCTAGCTTCCTGTTTCTACCCAAAATGCACTGGAGTGGAGCGTCATGGGATGGCATTACGTTCAGCTATATCTGAAGTCCAGAATGTTCTGTGGAATCACTTAGAGTTTTTAGCTGTCTGCTGCAAATTCCGTCTGGTCGTCAGAGTCAGACTGGGTCGGATGCGTCAATGTAACCTGCTGGGTCTTCAACAGTAATGATATGGGAAACGGTTCCACATGGCTGCAGTGTGTGATTATTATCAATGAAAAAGTATAGGATTATTGGTATTGCAATAGTAAATCAAAGACGGTATTTGATGGCATAACAGATCAAGGAGCGTAGAATATGGTCATCGTGTGGAACTACAGTAGTTTGAGCTGTGCTTATTTTATTGACAAAGCACTGTAATCATTTGACATTCCGTGACCCCTAGCATGAGTATCCACGCCAATGTGCTACTGGCTCCTCATTTGAATGGAATGTTAGCAGAGAAATATCTCATCTGTGGCGCCAAAGACTCACATGAACAGAGCAAACATGGCATTTCTCTTTATCTTCCCAAAATAAACCTTGTGCCCATGCAGACTGGTCAACTCCTGTTCAGTCTGATCCATTTCAAAGCAGGGATGCTGTTTGTTTGTGTTGAAGTCAGATGTGCCTTTGGAATGTCTTACGCTTCCCCTCCTCTACCCTTTCTCCCCACACTCTCATTATACTTAGTGGGTCTCTGGCCATTGCACGTGTTTGTGTTGAGTTGTGCATGACTGAATGTGCTTGAGTGTCTAAGCGTATACAGTGTACAGTACGACAGAGTGTGCAAATATGGACCTCTAAAAATGTGGGTCTTTTGTATCACAATGTTTCATTGGCTCATATGATTAACAATACATTTTCATCTTATTTTTTTTACACAGCTGTTAATTGGTCACCACTCTATTATATAGAAGTAAAGACAAGTACAGTAAAATTACAAAGTAAGTAAATACAAAACAGTGACTGATGTTACTACTGTGTAATTACAGGTAGGCTGTAAGAGCAACTTAATGTTAAATGCTCCTATAACGACCGTAGTCAAATGAATTCAAAGGAATGAACTGTACTATTTCTATAGGCCAAGGCCACACTATCATTTCTACTAGGTGAACCCACAAATGGTTTCCTGACGTGTCCAAGATAACCTTCTGTGTTGTTGGTAATGAAATACCTGTCCAGATGTCAGAGTACATCAGTTGACTATGGGAACCCCAGGCTATGAGTGAGGACTCACATCGTTTCGCCTACCTTATGTTGCTATGTCTGAACCGTGACTGACTCACACCATATTAGGACGATTTTGCTACTATAGGCTTTTATGTGTTTCAGGGGTAGATTCTCTAAAAAGACGTTGGAGGTGGCTTATGGTAGAGAAAGTAACATTCAATTTTCTGGTAACAGCTCTGTTGGACAATCATGCAGTCAGCCTGCTAATTGCATGCTCCCTCAAAACATGTGACATCTGTGGCACTGCACATTTTAGAATGGACTTTTATTGTCCACAGCACAAAGTGCACCTGTGTAATGATCATGCTGGGACCAACACTTTACATGTTGCGTTTATATTTTTATAGTTAAGGACCTAATGAATTTATTTCAATTAACTGATCTCCTCATATGAAATGTAACTCAGTAAAATCTTTGAAATTGTTGCATGTTGTGTTTATATTTTTATTCAGTATATACTGTATATATAGTGTTTATTTACAGTCGGGCCTCAACTTACTATTGAGAGTAAAAATAGTCGCTAACAGTCATTCAATTTTTAAAAAATTGATTGGTAGTGTAACGAATGTCGTCGGGAGAAGAGGACCAAGGTGCAGCGTGGTAAGTATTCATAATACTTTTAATAAATACGAACACTTGAACAAAAACAAAGCGACAAACGAACAGTTCTGCAAGGTGCAATACACAAAAAAAGGAACTAAGTGTCACGATCGTCTTTAGGTGAAAGAGAGGACCAAGGCGCAGCGTGATATAAATACATATTTTTAATAGAAGAAGAAACGAACACTAATACAAACTAGACAAAACAACCGTGACGCTAACAAACAAAAGTGCAGACACAAGCAACTAACGTCAAGACATAGACAATTACCCACAACCTACCTAATGCCTATGGCTGCCTAAATATGGCTCTCAATCAGAGACAACGATAGACAGCTGTCTCTAATTGGGAACCAATCCAGGCAACCATAGACTTACATAAACACCTACACTGAACACAACCCCATGAACTCTACCAAAACCCCCTAGACAATACAAACACCCTAGACTAGACAAAAACACACAAACATCCCCCATGTCACACCCTGACCTAACTAAAATAATAAAGAAAACAAAGATAACTAAGGCCAGGGCGTGACACTAAGGTCAGGGCGTGACAGGTAGTTAGTCTAGCCAGCCTAAACAACAGTACTTTCCCTCTTTTACAAAACTTTTCTGTCAATATATTTTAATAAACCGAATCAGAATTGTTGGTGCAAATGCCAGCTTGCCACACGTTTGCCGGTGGCCCTGCTGTGCTGATATCTGCAACATGGATAGATAGAAATCACCACATAATGCTACAAATAAAGAAACATATCCTATATGCATGTTCTATTATCTCAACATTTCAAGTTAGTATTTTGACATTTTGAGTTTGTGTCTAAAAATGTCAACTTAATATCGCACATTTTCTGTTAGTATCTGGAAATGTTGAGATAGTATCTGGAAATGTTGAGTTAGTATCTAAAATTTTTTAGATAGCATCTCAAGATTTTTAGATAGTATCTTGACATTTTGAGACAGTATTGATCTTTTTTGTTTTCGCGGGCGGAATGGGCTTCCATAGCCAGGAGTTCTTCCAGGACCTGATTTTAAAAAATGACCTGATTAGAAAACCTCTGTCTATCAGTGTATCAGTGTTCTGTTACTTGTCATGTGTTGTGTTTTATTGTGGACCCCCTGGAAGAGTAGCTGCTGCAAAATCTAACAGCTATCCAATTAAACAAATAAACATATTATATTATAAATAGCCTATTATATTAAAACATTACATTCTAAAAATGTTTCACAGCTGATTTATTACTATGTCATACCCTTCAACTAAGGCCCAGAGTTTTACCTGCTTAGGTTAGCCTACCAGATCAGGAAAATCTCTTGGCCACACCACAGAAAAACAATCCCCCCCACCACTACTCTGGGATGCCACCTCTGAAATCGCCACACAAGGTTACAAATTAAGAAACAGATTTGTATGATCTACTGACAGAATGTCTACATACTATCTAATACTGTTGACGTAGTACCTAAACATTTAGACTTATGTATCTCGCATTTTCAACTTATTATCTAAAAATGTTGACTTGCGTATCTCAACAATTTGAGATAATATCACAAAATTCTGACTTACATACATACATGTCTCTCCATTTTTTTTGCGGCTGAGTATTTTTCTCCGTTCATACAGGAGTAATAAAGCCCTAGTGCACTAATTTTGTGGAGGGATTTTTTTCAATATACATATTTTTATATGAATTATTTGTGTATTGTGATGTATCAGGGGGTGCTGCAGCACCCTCAACACCCTTAATTACCGCGGCTATGCACACAGGCCTACTGTTAGACACTATAATACTATTAGTGTATGTGTAATGTAGTACTGGTAATCAGAGACGTTCGCGACGCCTTTTCAAGGAGGAAAGAAAAGGAAAACCATATACGTGCATGAGTTTTCAGAGGCGGTGGGAAATCGGACTTGTCCTCGGACTCGGAGCACTTTTATCAAGTGCTGGGTGATTATGTTGAGGAGACCTAGAGCTGCATAGATGTGTCACAATTTCCCAGGATTGTCATACAATTGCGAACATCGATCAGGTGAAGCAGTGATTCAAGCCAAAGGGGATGGTTCCTGGCATCAAGCAACAAGCGAGGCTTGTGCCAAGAAGGGGAAAGACCAAGAATTGAAAGCGGGGTTTAATTTCTCGTTTTTTGGAAGTCTTGTGCGCCGAAGACAGCGAAATCAAACTGTTTTCCTGTTAGGGAAAGGCGTTATCCACCCCAAAGCGTCCGGACTGTGTGATACATCAACAACATAGTAGAGTGACAAGGTACAGGTTGAGTCAAAGGAGTTTATCAGAGTGCGGTGGGAAGAGGAACACTGATCAAGACAGCAGCACAGCAGCATAGGTGTTCATGTCTCCTCTCCACACACCTGTAAAGGTAAGTTTATGCTCTCTATAATAATGTATTATTAGATGATAATGCCAAGTGATTTATTTAGTTTCACCTCACTGAATGACAACGTCGCATGATTAACACCCCTGGACAAACCTATGATAAAAACATGTTTGTGTCTTTTGTTTCTCTGTTTTATATACATGTTATTAATAACTATGTGCATACTCTATCCTCTCAATCTACATACTTTAAGCTATCCTCTCTATCTACATACTTTACGCTATGTAGGCGTATTGTTTCATATTGATAATGGCACGTGTTTGTCTGCCACAAAGTGAATGAGGATAGCCTTTGTATAGTAGATACGACACAGACAGTACAGTATATGTGTTACTGATCATATAAACGATTTACTGGTGTAATAATAACAAACTTTCTGAGCATGTCAAACAAAACGAGTGAATGTGACTGATCATTTGGCGGCCGCGTTGAGTCATTGATAGCATATTCTAATGAGTACGCAGAGACGTGATCAAAAACCCACAATTGAATCAAAAATGATTTATTTGGCCACAGTAACATTTCTGTAGTTATTCACCATAATCTTCACCACAATTTAAAGTGTTTAATGGAGTATTTCTTTGCCGGTTTTGAAAGCCTGTCCCCGACCCTCTTGCCAAAACCGCACTGTAGCCTACAGTACTGCATTGCAAGGGAATGTCCACGATCTCACTCAGAGATGCTGAAACAATGTTTTCATTGCAGACTTTTTGGTCTGGTTTCCTGGACATAGATTAAGCCTATAGTCCTGGACTAAAAAGCATGTTCCTTAAAGTAGCTCAGGAGGGCCCTTCTTGCTCAAACAACATGAAGTTCTCCAGCAAATCAGCTGGAAAGTAATCTATCCAGAGTGGACAAATAAAACCTCTCAGTACCCCTTATGATCTTAATTAAAGCCATAAAGATTCTATCAAAATACTAGAGGGGCTGTGTCATACTATAATGGGGCAAAAATGTCAGCCATCCTGTTCGGGGAGAAATCCAAAACCAGTCTCATTGCAAATGTGATGTGATGTGATGTACCAGAAATTGTGTGATAGAACTATAGCCAACCTAAAATATTGTCATATAATTATGAATACAGTTTATACCGTTTTTATACACATTTTCTGTATAAATAGCCTCTAAAATATATACCGTAGCATTGTTGGATACTTGTTTTTGCTTGTCTTGAAGGGCATTCTAGAGCGTGCATTATTTCCCTATAACAGATGGTATATTAGCACGGTAGAATTCAATGGCTGTAGTTCATTCATACTGTACATGTTCTATGTTAGAGCTGCTTTTGAAAGCAAAAGTCAAATTTAAAACGTTATTGGCATTGTTGATTTCGATTTTCATAATAGTGAGCTAGGACTGATGGTTTAGTTAGCTAAACAATCAAGTCTATTTGTTTGTTTACCAAGCCAACTACTGTAGCTATCTAGTAAACTTGCTAGCTACTTCAGTGGGTTTTGAACACATTTCTACCTGTCACGACTTCCGCCGAAGTCGGCTCCTCTCCTTGTTCGGGCGGCGTTCGGCAGTCGACGTCACCGACTTTCTAGCCATCGCCGCTCCATTTTTCATGTATCCATTTGTTTTGTCTTGTTCCCTGCACACCTGGTTTTCATTCCCCAATCAATCTACATGTATTTATTCCTCTGTTCCCCGTCATGTCTTTGTGTAAGATTGTTTGTGTTATGTGTATTTTGTCTATTGGTGTTTTGGTAAATGTTCCGTGTTTTGGGCACGTGTTTGTGCTTTTGATATTTTACCGGAATAAAGTGTGCACCTGTTCACTTCACTCTGCTCTCCTGCACCTGACTTCGCCTCCAGTACACATCAAGTGACACTACCGGCAAGTGAACAAATGTCTAGCGGCAAATGTGTTAAATTATAGCAATGGTATAAAAGGGATAATCAACTTAGCGCTCTATGCGTTCTCTGGAAAATAATGCAACTCTTTGGAAGGTTAGTTATTTTCCGCTAGCAAGTCCTTGAACACACCTTCCACGTCGTTCATTATCTTCCGTAGAGCTAGCCCCTCGTTGATTATCCCTTACGTAAACAGACCATGAATGTCTCAAATGTTGTTTTATTGGAAAGCTGTGAGTCCTATTATATGATACAATATCACTACTTGTTACATTTACGACTTGTCTAAGTCCTCAACTGAATTGAGTCAGTGTATGGCTGTGGAGATTGACTGCATTGTTTAAATAGAATGTTGGCATATTGGCAGTTAATTTGAAAAATGTATCATTCGTCTGAAACTGTCAGTCTAGCTAACACGCATACAGTGCAGACATTTTATTCACATTCATTGTTTTACACAATATCTTATAGCAGCACTGGTTAATCACAGTTGACCAACTCCCTGACCAACAGGGCTGACCTTTGGACCATCATAAGAAGGGTCATGGCCATTCTACTATTCTAATTCCTAATTTTATAATTGAGCACTCCTCCCCATTCCCTCTCTTGGCCCTTGACAGCATATTAGTCATGGGAGAGTTCATGGCAGAAAAAGAGGGTGAGGATTGTATTTGTGTAGTAATAGTTTAATCTGAAACAATCACAGTCATCCCTGGGTATATTGACAGTTGAAGTCGTAAGTTTACATACACTTTAGCCAAATATACTTAAACTTTTCACAATTCCTGACATTTAATCCTAGATATAATTCCCTGTTTTAGGTCAATTAGGATCACCACTTTATTTTAAGAATGTGAAATGTCAGAATAATAGTAGAGAGAATGATTTATTTCAGCTTTTATTTATTTCATCACATTCCCAGTGGGTCATGAGTTTACATACACTCAATTAGTATTTGGTAGCATTGCCTTTAAATTGTTTAACTTGGGTCAAACATTTCGGGTAGCCTTCCACAAGCTTCCCACAATAAATTGGGTGAATGTTGGCCCATTCCTCCTGATAGAGCTGGTGTAACTGAGTCAGGTTTGTAGGCCTCCTTGCTCGCACACGCTTTTTCAGTTCTGCCCACACATTTTCTATAGGATTGAGGTCAGGGCTTTGTGATGATCACTCCAATACCTTGACTGTTGTCCTTAAGGCATTTGCCACAACTTTGGAGGTATGCTTGGGGTCATTGTCCATTTGGAAGAACCATTTGCAACCAAGGTTTGACTTCCTGACTGACTGATGTCTTGAGATATTGCTTCAATATATCCACATCATTTTCCTGCCTCATGATGCCATCTAGTTTGTGAAGTGCACCAGTCCCTGGTGCACCAGTGCACCAGTCCCTCCATAACTTGATGCTGCCACCCCTGTCCTTCACGGTTGGGATGGTGGTCTTCGGCTTGCAAGCCTCCCCCTTTTTCCTCCAAATATAACGATGGCCATTATGGCCAAACAATTATATTTTTGTTTCATCAGACCAGAGGATATTTCTCCAAAATGTATTATCTTTGTCCCCATATGCAATTGAAAACCGTAGTCTGACTTTTTTTATGGCGGTTTTGGAGCAGTGGCTTCTTCCTTGCTGAGCGGCCTTTCAGGTTATGTCGATATAGGACTTGTTTTACTGTGGATATAGATACTTTTGTACCTGTTTCCTCCAGAATCTTCACAAGGTCCTTTGCTGCTGTTCTGGGATTGATTTGCACATTTCGCTCACCAAAGTACATTCATCTCTAGGAGACAGAACGCGTCTCCTTCCTGAGCAGTATGACGGCTGCATGGTCCCATGGTGTTTATACTTGCGTACTTTTGTTTGTACAGATGAACGTGGTACCTTCAGCCGTTTGGAAATTGCTCCCAAGGATGAACCAGACTTGTGGAGGTCTACAATAGTTTTGTCTGAGGTCTTGGCTGATTTCTTTTGATTTTCCCATGATGTCAAGCAAAGAGGCACTGAGTTTGAAGGTAGGCCTTGAAATACATCCACAGGTACACTTCCAATTGACTCCAATTATGTCAATTAGCCCATCAGAAGCTTCTAAATCCATGACATCATTTTCTGGAATTTTTCAAGCTGTTTAAAGGCACAGTCAACTTAGTGTATGTAAACTTCTGACCCACTGGAATTGTGATGCAGGGCTTTATAAGTGAAATAATCTGTCTGTAAACAATTGTTGGAAAAATGACTTGTGTCATGCACAAAGTAGATATCCTAACCAACTTGCCAAAACTATAGTTTGTTAACAAGAAATTTGTGGAGTGGTTGAAAAACGAGTTTTTATGACTCCAACCTAAGTGTATGTAAACTTCTGACTTCAACTGTATAGTCAAGGTGGATGACTTAATATCAGCCAGGTCTTTAGCAGGGATCAACTGGTTGGAGCTATGTTCAAAGAACATCCCTCCTTCAATGTCACTCACTGCCAATATAAACGGGCAAGATTTCTCCTACAAACATGTTGTGTGCATATGCACCTAGTCAATAGCAAACACAGATTATTCACTGGCATTGAACTGAACTGAAATAGAGTTCCTTGTCTTCTTTGACAAGCCTTCTGAAGATCTTCGTTGGACAATTTCCAAACGCGTGATTCATCATTATTTTCTCGTCCAGCACAGTCCGGACTTACTAGACAAGCATTTGAGTGTTGGCAAACACTTGACAGGCAAGGCCTTTGGTGTGGCAATCTTAATAATTCCTCTCTCACAGCAAAACATCTATGAAAACACGCAGTGAACTGTGTCTTACTTATTTTGAACATGGCCATGTCGCGCGATCGTATACATCATCTTGGGAGCTGGGCTGAAGCCGGAGTCTTGTGGGAGAAAGGGTATTGTTTGGCTATTTGGACCATATCAAAGGGAATAATGGGAATAGGAATTGGTCATGGAATTTGAACGGAGCAACAGGAAGCGTCTCAAACCCTCCCTCTCTGCCCTGAGTTTTCAGGCCCCTGCAATCTGGCGCTTACATGCAGATAAGTCCTGTTTGCTTTGAAAGCTGGCATTCCGTTCCTTCCTCAGCCCAGTTCCAGCCTTTTTGAAATAGAAAACAGCCCCCTCTCTTTCAGCAACTTGTCCTGTCTTCGTTCCTCCTAACCCCCTAACTTCAGGAGTGTGAGCCCCCTTCCCCCAAATGCAGAGGGAATAGACGTAATCCCCATATCCTTCTGGAGCACAGGTCTCCAGCTCCAGGAATTTGGACGAGCTTGGACTGATGAGCTTCCCAGCTCTGTGCAACTGGGTCCCCCAGCAGAAGCAAAGAGACAGCCTGCAAATGCCAGCAATGCACATCTGATTATACAGCACAGTCAGAAACCTGCACACAACAATGTACTCTTAGTTTGGCCTCTAGATTTTTATAAACTCAGTGATGTATGGAAACAGAAGTATGTCTTATTGGTCTATGTGGGTTTGCCTGCATATGATGAAAGTATATGTCTTTGAATGGCAAGATATGGTGATCTGTATTTTGGTCTTATGTCCGTTGAAGCAGACACACACGACTCTGATTTGACAGTCACTTTTTAGGACTCTCTACATCCTAAATTAACAATAATTGTAGAGCATTTGGCTGGGAAAGAGAAAGAACTACCATATTCCTCTGAGATAAGCAGCCTCTACGCTGCTCAGAATAGGATACCGCAATATTACGGACCTCACAGCTCACTTAGTTCCCCTCTCCTCTTTCTCCTCTTTCTCCTCTTACTCCTATCCTCTTTCTCCTCTCCTCTCCTGTTTCTCCTTTCGTCTTTCCCCTCTTTCTCCTCTCCTCTCCTCTTTCTCCTCTCCTCTTTCTCCTTTCGTCTTTCCCCTCTCCTCTTTCTCCTCTCCTCTTTCTCCTCTCCTCTCCTCTTTCTCCTCTTTCTCCTCTCCTCTTTCTCCTTCGTCTTTCCCCTCTCCCTTACTCCTCTCCTCTTTCCTCCTCTCCTCTTTCTCCTCTCCTCTTTCCCTCTCCTCTTTCCTCCTCTCCTCTTTTCTCCTCTTCTCTCCTCCTTTCTCCTCTCCTCTTTCCCCCTCTCTCTTCTCCTCTCCTCTTTCTCCTCTCGTTCTTCTCCTCTCCTCTTTCTCCTCCTCTTTCTCCTCTCTCTTTCCTCTCCTCTTTCTTTCTCTTTCTCCTCTCCTTCTTTTCTTCCCTTTCTCCTTTCTCCTCTCCTCTTCTTCTCTTTCCCTCTTTCTCCTCTCCTCTTTCTCCTCTTTCTCCTCTCCTCTTCTCCTCTCTCTCATCTTTCTCCTCTCATCTTTCTCCTCTCCCTTTTCCCTCTCCTCTTTCTCCCTCTCCTCTCCTCTTTCTCTCTTCCTCTCCTTCTTTCTCTCTTTCCTCCTCCCTCCTTCTCCTCTCCTCTCATCTTTCTCCTCTCCTCCCTTCTCTTTCTCTCTTTCCCCTCTCCTCCTTCTCCTCTCCTCTCTTCTTTCTCCTCTCCTCTTCTCTTTCTCCTCTCCTCTTCTCCTCTCTTCTTTTCCTCTCCTCTTTCCCTATTTCTCCTCTCCTCTTTCTCCTCTCCTCTTCTCCTCTCTCTTCTTTCTCCTCTTTCTCCTCTCCCTCTTCTCCTCTCCTCTTCTCCTCTTTTCCTCTCTCTTCTCCTCTCTCTTCCTCCTTCTCCTCTCGTCTTTCTCCTCTCCTCTCCTCTTCTCCTCTCCTCTTTCCTCCCTCTCCCTCTCCTCTTTCTCTCTCCCTCTTTCTCTCTCCCTCTTTTCTCCTCTTCCTCTCCTCTTTCTCCTCTCCTCTCTTTTTCTCTCTCCTCTTTCTCCTCTCCTCTCCTCTTTCTCCTTCTCTCCTTTCTCTCTCCTCTTTCCTCTTCCTCTTTCTCCTCTCCTCTTTCTCCCTCTTTCTCCTTCTCTCTTTTCTCTTTCTTCCTCTCCTCTTTCTCCTCTCCTCTTTCTCCTCTTTTCTCCTCTCCTCTTTCCTCCTCTCCTCTCCTCTTATGTTTGGGAGCCCTTTGGTTTTCCTTGAGGCAGCTGGGATTTTTATTCCCACGTGCCGGTGTGTATATTGTGTGTGGTGTGGTTATCCGATTTTATTCCCATGTGCCGTGTGTGTATATTGTGGTTGTGTGTGGCTGTGAATGTGAATGTGTTCATTTTGTCTGTCAGGTGACTCAGGACCACACTGTCCTCTTGGGAAGGTTTTCCATGAGTCATCAATCCACCTCTCCCTCTCACGGCACACACACATAAATGTCTCCTGCCCCGGGTCCATGGCCCCCACTCTTTCCTTGCGACCCCTTCATTGTAAATACCCCCGTCTCCCCATCCTCACTCCTCCAACTTACCTCCCCATCTCGTTCCCCACTCTTCAGCTCTTTCTCTCCCACGTCTCTCCCTCCCTGGCTCCATGTACTGTGTATGACACCTTCTGCCTTTCCTGGCACCTCTGTGCCCATTAACCCCCCCCCCCCCCCCCCCCTACAATACAGTACAAAGACAGCAGGCTGTGTTGTCACCCCCTACAGTACAGTACAACACCACACAGACAGACACACACTTATTCTCTTCTATAGTACGTCTCAGCATCTATAATTAGTCCCGTACATGCATGAAGAGAAATGGAATTTCCCTCCTGGCACGCTGTTTGACTGTCTCGTGGATCCCAGTGCCTCCCCCATTGCCTTTCCTTATGGCCCCATTCTTTACTACAGCCGATGACACTTTTATAGAGCTCCAGAAAGTTTGGATGTTACAGCTTTACCGGGCCAATTTGATGGATTTTCTTCCCCCCTTAAGTTCTCTAGGGGATTGATGGCCAGAAAGGAGCAGAACACAGGATAATTCTAGTCTCTTCACAAGGTTGATGTCAACTACCCCATCCATGCCGGGTAGTGTCCCTGTTACACCAACTTTTCCCTGGTGGCGTCGCCACATTGTTTACTTGGTAATTGCTCACATGTAGCACGTTACTGAAGAACACAGCTGTTATTTTGATGGAGCGGCTGCTTAACGTAGTTAACCAGAATTGCAACTTCTCCGTTTTGGACAGAGGGCCCTCTGAGAGTTGTGGTTGTGCGTGAAATAAATAAACAGCATAATTTCATAAAACGGGCCTACATAGGCCAACAGATGTTGACCCTAAGTCAACCCGGCTCAAAACAGAAAGCCTGTCCATCACACCCAATTGAAAATCTTCTCAAATCACATTTAGTGTTCGTCGTTGGCCACAGCAGCACGACTGCGTCCGTCTGCTTCAAATAACTTCCGATGACCAGTCCAGATCATAAATAAAGTGTCTGCTATGAAATGGCACATATTACACCTATATATTTCGCTAACATTTAAATCAATGAGCTTTTAACCCTTGCTCCTCCGAACCACTGAGTCTACTGTAATTCACCATGACTCAACAAAACTCAATTTATTATCCGCTCCTGGTCAGCTGACTCGACAGAAGAATATTGTCTCTGACTAGAATTCTGAGGGTCATATTAATTTAGCGCTTGAGACGACTGAGTGTTCAGCTCATGAATTGAGCGCCGAGATAACGAAGAACAACTGTTGCACGGCAGAACCATGAGCGAACAGAGACAACGTACCGTGTGCCCTACATACAGTCGCTTATACTCCACCACTGGACCGGTCTCTTTAGACTACCAAGCTTACCTCTCTTGACCAAACACTTTCAGTTTATTCTATGTGCCTGTGTGTATATTTCTGGGGGACTGTATGAGTTTGTCTATGTGTGTTAGTGTGTGTTCCACATGCGCGTGCCGTCCCCCTACCCAGCGGTTTCCATTAGGATCGTGGGCTTGTCCAGCCCTCCCTCCCTGCTCCCTCCCTGACACAGAAGAAGCCCTTTGTTGTCTGAGAGAATAAGGAGGTGGCAGGAGAGAAGAGTCTGGGCTGTGGCCCACTATGGGCTGCTGGGCCTCTCTGATCCAGAGGGAACATAGACTCAGCTGGTCCTCTGACAATGGCCGCTGCCCGCTCTGCCTCTGGATGGACAATGGCGCGGCCTCTCTGTCGCTGATGCGCGCCCCCGTTGTTGTGGCCCCTAGCGGTCATCGTCCCTCTCTCTCTCTCTGTATTTATTTGTGTTTTTGTAGCCCCCCCCCCCCATCCCCCTTGCCTCCAAAACTGACCCCATCTGTGACCCTGTCAACTGTTGAACATCCCAAGGTTGCCCCCCCCTCTCCCTCCCTCCCCACACGCATACTGTGTGTTCAAGAGTACAGTGTGTGCGTGTGTGCGTTCCAATTGTTCAGTAGGTTGACCGTTTCCCTCGTCACATCCTTGACACAGATTCCAGGGAAGTTTGATGAGGTCATAAACACTGCGCTGTGAATTTGCTTATCTAAAACAGCAATCTCACAAATCCAATGTTACCTAGTGATTTTCCCAGGATCACTTTGTGTGTTTTTGGGATTGTGACATCAGTTATCTCAAGTTAGTAGAGCTATAAGCTGTCAGCTCAAATGGTAGAGCTGAGGAACCTATGGCAGTGGGTGGAGATTTACAACAGTTCAATTGTTGTATTATTGTTTCTAGTAAATTTAGCTAGCTAGCTTTCTGGATAGCCAATAATTGTTTGGAATCCTATCTTGCGTCATGCCTATAATTTTGAGATAGGACATAACGGCCAGCCAGATGGGACCAGTCGGCTGGAATTGTTAATAGGAATCAACTATAACGGCTCGACTGACGTCTGCAAGGTTCTGTGGATTGGATCTATGTGTCAGGTTTCAGGTAAGACCCAAGTGCGGACTGTGTTGAAGTAACAATGTTTATTGTAACAACAGGGGCAGGCAAACGACAGGTCAAAGCAGGCAGGGGTCGATAATGCAGAGAAGTGGCAAAGGTACAGGACGGCAGGCAGTCTCAGGGGCTGGCAGAGTGGTCAGGCATGCGGGCTCAGAGTCAGGCCAGGCATGGGTCAAAACCAAGAGTACAAGAAAAAGAGAGACTGGGGAAAAACAGGAGCTGAGAAAACGCTGGTTGACTTGAACAAACAAGACGAACTGGCACAGACAGACAGAAAACAAAGGTATAAATACCCAGGGGATAAGTGGGGAAGATGGGCGACACATGGAGGGGGGTGGGGACAAGCATAAGGACAGGTAAAACAGATCAGGGCATGACACTATGAGTTCAACAGCATAAGAGACACTTGATCAATGAGTTCAAAAGCATAACAGACACTTGATCAATCAATCAATCAAATGTATTTATAAAGCCCTTCTTACATCAGCTGATGTCACAAAGTGCTGTACAGAAACACAGCCTAAAACCCCAAACAGCAAGCAATGCAGGTGTAGAAGCAATGCAGGTGTAGAAGCACGGTGGCTCGGAAAAACTCCCTAAAAAGGCCGGAACCTAGGAAGAAACCTAGAGAGGAACCAGGCTATGAGGGGTGGCCAGTCCTCTTCTGGCTGTGCCGGGTGGAGATTATAACAGAACATGGCCAAGTTGTTCAAATGTTCATAGATGACCAGCAGGGTCAAATGATAATAATCACAGTGGTTGTATAGGGTGCAACAGGTCAGCACCTCAGGAGTAAATGTCAGTTGGCTTTTCATAGCCGATCAATGAGTTAAACAGCGCAACAGACACTTGGTCAATGAGTTCAACAGCGCAACAGACACTTGATCAATGAGTTCAACAGCACAACAGACACTTGCATTAGAATAACAAAGTTCAGAGCATGATAGTTAAGCTGACTGCAGAAAATGAACTTTAGAGTGGATGCCTGGAATTAGAACACACAGTCATTTGTACTGGATTTTACGCGTATGATTAGACTCGTGGTGGTTTTGATTAGAGTCATATAAACGTTTGTTTAACTAGGAATAGAGCTTTATCTCGTATGGCCTTAATGAGACGCATTATGGTTTTGTTTCGAGTAACTGTTTTATGGAAAAGGAACACATCCGTTACTTAAACTGTACATCCCTATAGAAAAGTACAGGCCTGAACTAAGTTAAAAATATACAACTCAAGGCTGTAGTCAGTGAAAAATGTACATCTAGTGCAATTTTATTTCGCTAACACAAACAGGCAAAGAGTGACACAATCACACATACACTGACACAATCACACACAGCCACACAGAGCACACACAGAGCACACACAGAGCACACACAGATGCATGCCCATGCGTACACACACATGCACATACACACACGCTCTGAAGCAGCTGTTCTGTCCCGTAGCTGTGTTCTGTCAGCGCGGAGGTTGGTGTCTGTCCGTCGGCCGTGTCAGATAGCATAGCTGAGCTGAAAGAGCTCTCGGATGCACCTGGAGCAGCGGCGTGAGAGATGCGACCGAAATGTGCCTCTGACGGGCTATCCTTCATAATGATGTACCAGGAACATTCTAGAGTGCTCAGAGAACATTACAGTACACACAGTTGTACAAGGGGGCTTGGGGGTGGCTGCTACGCTTCACGCTTCAGCAAAGTCCCTCTAACCTCACTGTAACCTCAGAGTTAACCAGATGTTGCCCCCCCCCCCCACAGACAAACAGTATTAGAAACTACACTTAGGAGGTTTTGTGGGGGAAGCAAAGTTAATTCTTACCACAATTCAGGAATTTCCCAGCAAACAAGCGGTGGAGCCAAGAAAATGTATATGGGGTAGACCCACAGGGCCGAGTGGTGTTGTGAAGTATTCTGAAGGATTCATCGTAGTGCTTACAGGAAGAGACGTGGCTTTTAATTAGGTAATACAGTACTGGAAACAGGCCCTGGAAATGAAATGGGGGAGTTGGGGTGAGAGAATTTTTTGAGGACATGGCTTGGAATAGCTCCAGGACAATTTCTTAATTTCTTATGGTTGCAAAAAGTCCAGAACAGATCATTGAACTTGGCTAATGAAGTAACGTTTGTGTTCCATCGCAGACATGAACCATTATGATAGATGGAGAGAGGCCTATGTGGCCTGCGTCATGCCAACACAAACACAAAGACACAGTTCTTTGTTCCCAATATTGAGGCTTTCAATTTGAACTCCTACACAACCCACAGAAAGGTCTTCAGTTGGAGGACAATGACAGATTAGAGGGATTGCTTCATCCCCAGTAGATGAAGCCCTTTCCTTGCTCTGTCATGCTGTGGAATTCTTGGCAAAACAAGCAAGTTAGAAGAGTTCAAACAGAAATGTCAAATTTCGGTGTCAAGAACATTTCCCTCCGATATTGGACTTGGACTACCCTAATCGCTGCCACTCGCCGTACTTCCTCAATGATGTTTCGGCTGTGGAGAAAGTGACGGCCGGGGCAGGTGCCGAGGAAGCCAGGGAAGCTGTCTCCCGGACATAAACAAACACCTCACATCTACTGTAACATGAAGCTCTGAACCTTCCATTGTCCCAGTCTGTAATCCCCAGATATTTTAGGATGACTTCCATCATTCCTGTTCCCAACAACTCTAAAGCTTCAAGCCACAGTGACTAATGCCCTGTGCTCACATCTGCAATCATGAAGTTCTTTGAAAGGCTGGTTATGGCACACATCAACTCTAGCTCAGCGTTTAACACCATTGTTCCCTCCAAGCTCGTCACCAAGCTTAGGACCCTGAGAGTGAACACCTCTCTCCGCAACTGGATCCTGGACTTCCTGACGGGCTGACCCCAGGTAGTGAGGCTAGGCAACATCACCTCCGCCACGCTGACCCTCTACATGGGGGCCCTACAGGGGTGTATGCTTCAGTGGCGGTCAGTGCTCTTTAAGATGAGGGAGGACTATTTATTTTTCATGAGCATGACCTTATTTCTATTACAGCATATTGGATGACTCTCATCCAAAATGCAGGTATGTTTACCCCCTGATCACGTGTAAACACAGTTCACCCTCATAACAGTTCCTTCTCTTCCCTTCGCTTGTAGTCTTCAATGAACAACACATCAGCTGTATGTGACCAGGCGAAAAAACCTTTCCAAGTCAAACCATATCATAACCGCTACACACAGCCTACATCGTTGTCACCATGTTAGCTAAAGTAACATCATAGTCAGCACAGCTAATAGAACTAAAGTGTTAGTAAACCTGCTACAATCATGCAGTAACGTTAGTATACAGTCAGTAAGCAGTTACACCGGCGGGCCCCGGTGGCAATAAATTAGTAATACCAAAAGCTTACCTTGACTTGGAAGAGTTTCAGTGTTGTTGGAAAGTCATAGCCAGCTAGCTAGCATAGCATCCCTCTGTTTCATTGGGCTAAACTAGCTAGCTGCATTTACTAGCTAAGTAAGTGAAACTGAAAGTGAAAAACCATGACAATCTCTCTCTCTCTCTCTATTTCTCTCTTGCTTCTCCTTTATTTTGGAAGAAATACATTTGTTCTAAACTGTTCAACTATTGTCTTTCTCTCTCTTTGAGTCAACTACTCACCACATTTTATACACTGCAGTGCTAGCTAGCTGTAGGTTATGCTTTCAGTACTAGATTAATTCTCTGATCCTTTGATTGGGTGGACAACATGTCAGTTCAGGCTGCAAGAGCTCTGATATGTTGAAGGACGTCCTCCGGAAGTTGTCATAATTATTGTGTAAGTCTATGGAAGGGGCTGAGAACCATGATCCTCCTAGGCTTTGCACTGAAGTCAATTTACCCAGAGAAGGACGGAAGCTAGCTGTCCTCCGGATCCTCACTACTCTGGACGGTTCTGACTTAGAATATGTGGACAACTACAAATACCTAGGTGTCTGGTTAGACTGTAAACTCTCCTTCCAGACTCACATTAAGCATCTCCAATCCAAAATTAAATCTAGAAACGGCTTCCTATTTCGCAACAAAGCATCCTTCACTCATGCTGCCAATCATTGCAGTCTATCACAGTGCCATCCATTTTGTCACCAAAGCCCCATATACTACCCACCACTGCGACCTGTACGCTCTTGTTGGCTGGCCCTCGCTTCACACTCGTCGCCAAACCCACTGGCTCCAGGTCATCTACAAGTCTTTGCTAGGTAAAGCCCCGCCTTATCTCAGCTCACTGGTCACCATAGCAGCACCCACCCCAATAGCACGCGCTCCAGCAGGTATATCTCACTGGTCACCCCAAAAGCCAATTCCTCCTTTGGTCGCCTTTCCTTCCAGTTCTCTGCTGCCAATGACTGGAACGAACTGCAAAAATCATTGAAGCTGGAGACTCATATCTCCCTCACTAACTTTAAACATCAGCTATCTGAGCAGCTAACCGATCGCTGCAGCTGTACATAGTCCATCTGTAAATAGCCCACCCAATCTACCTACCTCATCCCCATATTATTTTTATTCACTTTTCTGCTCTTTTGCACACCAGTATCACTACTTGCACCTCATCATCTGCTCATCTATCACTCCAGTGTTAATCTGCTAAATTGTAATTACTTCACTACTATGGCCTATTTATTGCCTTACCTCCTCACGCCATTTGCACACACTGTATATAGATTTTCTTTATTTTTCTATTGTGTTATTGACTGTACGCGTGTTTATTCCATGTGTAACTCTGTGTTGTTGTTTGTGTCACACTGCTTTGCTTTATCTTGGCCAGGTCGCAGTTGTAAATGAGAACTTGTTCTCAACCAGCTTACCTGATTAAATAAAGGCGAAATAAAAAATTAAAATAAAAAACACACACACTCACACACACTCACCACATACAATCTTAATTTATGCTGCTGCTACTCTGTTTATCATACATCCTGATGTCTAGTGACCTTACCCTATACATCACTCCATCACTCCAGTCTCCCTGCACATTGTAAATATGGTATAGGAACTGACCCTGTATCATAGCTTCTTACTTTCTCATGTTCTTCTTATTTCAAATGTTATTTCTTGTTGTGTTTTGTTTCAACCTCACGTTATTTTTAGCTCACTTTGACATTGTTCACTGCATTGTTGAGTTTAGAGTTTGCAAAGAAAGCATTTCACTGTACTTGTGCACGTGACATTAAAACGTGAACGTCGCTCCGAAAGACTTCCTGTCTGCCAGCGCACAGCCCTGGTCCCTCTCCTCCACAGCGCATGGTCAACACACTGCTATAGAACCAGAGAAGAGCACATTCTTGTTTCACAGCCAAACATTACATACGTTCTGTTTCTCTCGTTTTTTGTTGTGTGTGTGGAGAAAGAAAATAATTCTTCCCAGGGCTGTGCGTGTGCTCCTCTCCTCTCTCCTCCTTCTGTGTTCAACTCTCCTCTCCCCCCGTTCACTCTCCTCTCTCCTCTGTCACTTCCCCTCTCTCCGTTCTCTCTCCTCTCTTCCTCCGGTCTCTCTCCCCCTCTCTCTGTCGCGTCACTCTCCTCTCTTGCTCTGTTCTCTCTCTCCTCTCCTCCTCTCCATTGCCAAATATCACGAACTCTCCTACTCTCTCTTCTGTGCTCTCTCCATGCCCCTTCTTCTCCTTCGAACTTTCAACTTTGGCCTCCCTCTTACCTAAGCCTTTTTCCTGTCTTCTCTCACTCCCCTTCCTCCTCTCCTCCCTTTCTCACTCTATCTCCTCTCTGTTCCCTCCTCGACTGGTATACAAAGGAACTAGCTCCGTCCGTAACTCCTAAGGCCAGCTTCTCTTTCTCATGCCTCGCCTCTCCTGCCAGTTTACCACTATAACCGTCATTGTCTTCCTCCTTTTTCTCTCGCCTCTTCCTCTCTCCCGTTCTCTCCGCGTTTCTCCACCTACTCCCCACACGGGGTTCAAACATGCCTTCCCGTCTTTCTACCTGCATGTCAACTTCCTATCCGCTTTCTCCCGAGCCAATATGCCCCTCTCTGCTTGACATCTTCAGATACACCAGCCGTTTCTCTCGACCTACATATCCTTCCTTCGTCTCCGGCTTACCTTCTTCTATATCCTGCGAATTTGTTTTCCACCTTCCTTCCCTTGTGCGCTTCTTAGTTTAAGAGGCCTCAGAAGTGACACCCAACCAGTAGAGAGAATGTATCCTTGGAACATCCACTGTGTGTCGTGTAAAAGTGGTTTAAAACGGCCACCTGAAAGCGGTGAACAGTGAAAGAATACATTCCTAAAGTCCGTTAAAAGATAGAACCCGAGTGAAGTCATGCCCTAATTCTCTGCTGGTGCACATTGCAGAGTTACACATTACACAGTCTTTTTTTGTATTCCCATCAAAAGGACTGTGTAATGGGGTCCAATTCAGATTTACACTGTAAATGGGGGTCCAGTTCAGATTGACTAAGGTACACACTCTCTTGTGGGCAATAGATAGAAAATACGTTTCTTTGCAGAAATAATCATACTTTCATCGCAGTGCTGTCTGTCCTACAGTATGCCCTACAGTATGCCCTACAGTATGTCCTACAGTATGCCCTACAGTATGCCCTACAGTATGCCCTACAGTATGTCCTACAGTATGCCCTACAGTATGCACTATGCGCCTACCAGTATGCCTACAGTATGTGTCCTACAGTATGTCTACAGTATGCCCTACAGTATGCCCTACAGTATGCCCTACAGTAATGTCCTACAGTATGCCCTACAGTATGCCCTACAGTATGTCCTACAGTATGCCCTACAGTATGCCCTACAGTATGTCCTACAGTATGCCCTACAGTATGTCCTACAGTATGCCCTACAGTATGCCCTACAGTATGTCCTACAGTATGCCCTACAGTATGCCCTACAGTATGCCCTACAGTATGTCCTGTGTTGCACAATGACAACTGTATTTTGCTCATTTCTTTCATTGTTGTGATGTTTTGGTTGATTGTCCTTTACAGGTTTCCACTTCCTGTGACACCATCACACCATGCCTGAGGGGGCGGGCCGAGGCAGCCAGAGAAAGCTCAGCAACCAAGGTCAGAGGTCAACACTGATACTGTCACACCTGTGACGTTATTGTTGTGTAACGTCAGAGTATTCTATTCAACTTCCGATGTTTTAATATACTCTATGTCAATGTATGCAAAAATGAATGTACCGACTGTAAATTCATATTTACAATGTGTTTATCTTGTTTGGTTATTGTCATCTCAGCAGTTTCACACTGTAGCTACAATATAGTTAAYGATGCACTCCGGGATCTTAAGCACAATACATTTGTAACGAATTGCACAAATTGGATTCGCAACATATCACACAAAATGGATGACGTAGTACACAATTGGATGATGTAGTACACAAAAAAACGGGGACCCGTTTTGGCTCTTGAGCACCACTTTCAAAACTACTGGCTGAAACTATACAAAAGTTTGAGAGTGCATCTTTAATGATAAAGACTGAAAGAGCTCAGTAATGAGCTAGCATTATGAAGAGCCACTAAGGTTGATTTTTGGTGTAACATTGGAGTTCTTGTTAAGGGGATAGAATTAGAGTGCATGTTCTGTTTACTGTATGTTTCGTGGCCGCTCGCAAAGTATAATGTTGAACAATGTTTAGGGGTAAAAAGAGAATAAATCTCTCTATTCAGATTATACAGAAAAGATAGGCTACAGAGCACGCCCAAGATAAGGGTGTCCAGTTAGCATAGGAATGACAACATGTCCAAATTGTCAAATTGATGAGAGGGAAGTGGTGAGATTATGGGAGGGCACTGCACGTGACTATATTTAGGCCTTAGTCTGCCCCTCTCCCACACCCCAGTTTCTCCCAACTAAGAGAGTGCTTATATTAACGGAGTCGATCATGACTGAAAATGTTGTGCAAATGCACATACAATGTGGATTGTTTAAGGGTGTTCACTTCTCATTGGAAAGTCCTCTGTAAACATAGGGAAGTTGGAAGGTCTTAGGGTGGCCTAGCTTTGGTTCGGCATTGTGAAGGGTCACAAGGTCAAATTTATGGGATTTATTGTACTGCATTGCAGGGTCATTTATTCCAACATAGAAAATACTGTTTCCCATAATGCAAAGTATATTGTACTGCTTTTATAGGTATTTTTATGGATTCGTTTTTTCACCCTTTATTTAACCAGGAAAGCCCTTTAGTCGTTCC
Source organism: Salvelinus sp. IW2-2015 (assembly GCF_002910315.2). Lineage (NCBI taxonomy): Eukaryota > Metazoa > Chordata > Actinopteri > Salmoniformes > Salmonidae > Salvelinus > Salvelinus sp. IW2-2015. The sequence continues at coordinate 10,069,903 of NC_036862.1, read as the reverse complement.
GGGGTCGACTATAGTTTCACTCGCTTCACGGGGTCTCCTTATATGATGTTTTCTTTCAGGTTACTAGTACAGCCTCCTAACTCATTTGTACCGTCTAAAGCATTATCTTTRACTCACTGCCTGTCCCTCAGGTGTATTTAGCTCAAGTGAGAATTTTTGTTTTGCAGAATGCCCAGTGAGTTTCATCTAGATTAACACCCAGAAACACAGTGTGCTTGTTCGTCTGTACTCACGGAGCCCAGTGGAGGCCCACCAGGCGGAGGCCCACTGTACTTTATGTCAAACACATCTCACAGAGACTCAGCCAGAGGAAAAGAGAGCTACTTTGTTGCCCTGTGAGCACTGGGTCAGTGTGACTTGGCCAGTTTGTGGTTAGTCGGACTCCCTACCTCGTTTGATGTTGCTGATGTTTTGGAATCTGCAAATGACCCTTCAAAGTCCAGTTAACGCGTCTCTCATTGAGCTCATTTGCACTTTCCCCCTGTCGCCCCTAGCAACTGCACCGAAGTCAAGCGTGTTCTCAGCTAAAAACAGTGTGTTGTTGATCCCAACCACATCCTCTGGTGGGTTGTCAGGTGCAGGCCTCGTTCTACACACAACAGGCTGTACTGTTTTTGTCAGTTAGCAGAAGATCATCTTCCCCCTAAACTGTGTCATCGGTTTACTTTCTCTTTCCCAATATCAGACCTCAGGATAAGACCCAGATGCAGACAGTTCGAAGTAACAAAAGTTTATTGCAAAAACAGGGGGCAGGCAAACGACAGGTCAAGGGCAGGCAGAGGTCGGTAATCCAGAGCGGAGTCCGAAAGGTACAGAACGGCAGGCAGGCTCAGGGTCAGGGCAGGCAGAAAACTAGAAAACAGGGGCTTGAGAGAAAACAGGAGTACGGGAAAAATGCTGGTAGGCTTGATGAGACAAGACGAACTGGCAACAGACAAACAGAGAACACAGGTATAAATACACAGGGGATAATGGGGTTGATGGGCTACATCTAAAGGTGGGTGGAGACAAGCACAAGTGTAGGTGAAACAGATCAGGGTGTGACACTCAAAGCCCGTCTTTGACACACACATACACATCTGACTTGAAACTCCCCCAAATAACCAGTATTCTAAAACACCAAATAAGGCGAATGCAACATGAAAGGCCAGCATGTCCTTGTGGTTTTCTCTGCATGGTTCAGAGCTTTTTTTCACTTTCAGAAAGAGCAGAAAATAGCAGCTGTGCCAAGCTCTCACCTCCTGTCTGCCCTTGCTTCATAAGTGGCTTGCACCCTGACGTGTACTAAAACAGGAAATCAAAAAAATACTATCTTTTGCCCTATTTTTCTCTCTCTCTCTCTCTCTCTCTCTCTCTCTCTCTCTCTCTCTCTCTCTCTCTCTTGCTCTCTCTCTCTCTCTCTTCTCTCTCTCTCTCTCTCTCTCTCTCTCTCTTCCTCTCTCTTCTCTCACTCTACAATTTTCATCGTCTTGCCTAACACTGCAGTTTCTGTCTCTGTAGTCTGTACAGTCAGACTCACAAAGTGCTCTAGGCAGGCCATTGCCAGATGAACGAGGTGAGATGGAGGTGTGCTGTCGGGGGGGAAAACAATCTATTGTAGTAACTGTTAGTTGAGTTGGAGTGTGGTTGACGTAACTGAGTTTGGTTCGCCGGGCGGGCAGTGGATCCAGGCCAGAGGGTTCAGTGTGGGGTGTGGAGCTGGCTGGTCAGTGGTCTGAGAACTCTGCCTGTATGGGACTGTCTGGGAGKCGAGCCCAAGTGTGTCAGTAGCAGCAGCAGTGTGGTGAATTAGTCGTTGACAGGGACATGGCTGTGGTTTGGATCCGGTAGTTTAAACAGGCTGACCTCATGCGTTCTGGAGGGCAGGAGAGAGGCTGAARTCACTGTTTAGCAGGTAGGTGACTGTTTCTGTTTGCTGGCGTAGGTCTCTAATGGGTTATAACCATCAGTAGATGAAGGCATGCCCCTTTTGGCACTGCAGGAGACTGTTAGTACTGGTGATTGAGTTAGTGGGGCTGTCCTTAGCCCTCATTGGACCATTACTGGATAAATGGAAATAGTAGAGTGTTCAAGGCACTGACCAGTGTGCATATGCTTTATTTTACAGTAATATTTACCTGATTTGACTTTCTGGTTACATGGTCAATTGTTATTACACAATTCTGACCTAATAACTCATTCTTGTTTTTATGGTATTAATGGTACTGTTCACCATTTTGTAGCAGGTAGTTAACAATACTGTGTTTAATTATTATATACTGTGCCAGAAAGTACCCATTGCTGCCACGTAATGTCTTAGCAAATACTAGGGAAATGGCAGCTGCAACAAATATACCGCCGTTTTTAAACTGTGTGGTTCCAGCACTGAATGCTGATTGGCTGACAGCCATGGTATATCAGACCGTATACCACAGGCGTGACAAAACATTTATTTTTTACTGCTCTAATTACGTTGGTAAACAGTTTATAATAGTAATAAGGCACCTTGGAGGTTTGTGATATATGGCCAATATACCACGGCTAAGGGCTGTGTCCAGGCACTCCGCAATGCGTCGTGCATAAGAACAGCCCTTAGCTGTGGTATATTGGCCATATACCACACCCACCTCGTGCCTTATTGCTTAATTATACAACTATGGTTATTAGGTAGGTTAGTGTGCACAGGAATTGTCACCTCAGATATGGCTTTGGCCATATATCCTGTGCTAGCACAATATGTTAACATGTTTAACCCTGATTGCAGCAGTATTGTTCAGTGTGTGACCTGTATCCACTCCAGACCTTTTTGGGCTCTCTGTCAGACGTTCTCTCTGATCTCATCTCAGCCCAGATGTCTGTGTTTTGGTGGGCTGTCTTAAACATTTTGACGCCAGGGGAAAATACTGCAATTGTATATGCCTACCATGGAGCAGCTTTGGTGATACGTCAAGTGTTCCACTTGAGCCCACATGGGTGTCTTGAGTTGAATTCATTATACTCTTACGACTCAATTGCCAGTTTCCCCCCCAAAATATGTGATTACGGTGACATTACTGTATAAAAAATGATTAGTTGAATCAACAAAATCCTACTCATGCTAGTAGCCCAGATTGGCTACACTCTTAGAGAAAAGGGTTCTACCTGGAACCAYCAAGGGTTATTCAAAGGGTTCTCCTATAGGGATAGCCGCAGAACCCTTTTAGGTTGTAAATAGCACCTTTTTCTCTAAAAGTGTTAGTTTTTCTGAATGGGAGTGTTGGGAAACAACAGCTACCGCCCCAGCTTCAGGGTGAGGATAAAGACAATGACAGGTATCATCCTTGACTAAAGCAGTAAATATAGCACTGCGTATGCCCATGGAAACTCTATCCATATACACACACTGCAAGTTTATAGTCTGTGTTAGCCTCGAATAAGGTKATTCCCAATTGGGCAGCCATGAGGTGGATACTCTTCATGGAAAACCACTCAGATTGGTTGTAAAAAATGTCTGCAGTTAGAAAGTATAATAAGAGTTTGGAGCAATTATACTGATTAATCCATTTTTCAATATAATTATTGGTTAACGATGCATCTGCCCTTTTGCAGTCAAGAGTCTTAACATAAATATCCAATGTGTTTATGGGATAAGGGCWATTTGACCTCATTTTAACCCATTGTAAAAACAAAACAATTAAAAAAAGGAATTGAATCCTTGTTTATAATACAATTCATTTTAATAGGATAGCTTATCATAATTGACCTTTTTGTTTCCCAAAGTGCTAAGATTTTTTTATGCACAGTGAGTCTCACCCGGCATCTTACTAAACAGATTACCACCAGTCAAGCATCCACATCTATGTATAGTTGGAGGGCATATTTTGCTGTCTTTCTCTTTTCTCTCTACTGAAGCCAAGTCATTTTCCGTCCATATAAGACTGGAGTCATTCTACTGCTTTTCTTGGAACCAGGCCAACGTAGATAAACACTGCCCTTCAAGTAGCTCACGAGTTTGCTTAAATCAAATTCGGGACAATTCATTCGGCCAAAATGCTTTAGAATCTTGTGTGAATGCCCTCGAGCAAGGAAACCATAGTGAATGTCTACAACAGCTAGCTAATGGTTAAATGAAGCTTCTGATAGATGGGGGTACACACCACGGTCACAGACGCACAATCCTGGCTCATTGCGATTCATAGTGATTCATGATTACTTGGTGGAATATGGGTAACATTTGAACAAAAAAGCAGTGGCCCTTGGTTCTGCTGAAGATTATGTAGCTAAATAAGGAGTTGTTGTTTTCGTTGTCGTCGTTTAAGGGTTAGTGAGCTAGCGAGGCAAGTACCAGTCGTCTGAATTGAACAATTATGCCACAGTTGGCAGTTATGGATTGTTCCTCTCGGTTGGCCCTCCCTTTCTAAAGTGGGCAGCCATTGTAGCACCACCACTTCTAAATTATACTCTCAACACAGCGAAAGTCTTTTTTTGTAGCCTGGGCTTATTTCATGCTCATTTACCGTGACAACCAGTCTATTTTCTTTCCAATTGTTCGATTTCAGACAGAACCGTTCTCTGTCTAGTGTTCTGTTCCCTGTGTTTAATTGGCCTTGCCTGACAACGCTGAGATTGTCCCAGTAAAGGGGGTCACTGGGACCTCAGTGAATCTACTCCACCGACCGGCGGATAAAGCTGGGGGGGGGGGGGGGATTGGTCTCTCTGTTTCCTGTCAGCCCTGATTTGGCTTTGTGTGTTTTTGCATAAAAGTGCAGGAGGTTGCCAGAACAAGAAGATTGACGGCGCGATTGTAGCAACCAAACTGTGAGAGTTGTTCTCGTAGTTGCACCTTTTTTTGACACCCCTTGTTTCCTGCATGGCAGCTTTGTGGTCATGTTCAGAGGAGCACAAAGTAAGCTGTTCCGTCAGCCTGTTCTGACGTTCATGGCAGAAATCAACCTGCACATTAGTCTTGTAGTACTGTAAGTCTTTTGTCTTATTGTTCCCCAAGAGAAGAAGTGTTCTGGCACCTATTTCCCAACTGCTGATGGTTGGTTGGAATAGTTTGTGTTGATTTATGTTGACATGACATTGACTGTCTCCTCCTTTTCTCTCCTCCTTTTCCCCATCTTCTCCCTTCATCCCTCACCCAGCTGCCAAGCGCCCCTCCTCCGTGTCCTCCCTGAGCAGCATTGTGGGTAGGATGYCCTCGTCGGAGCGCGCCTCCCGCGGGAGCTGCACCTCGGTCAACACGGTGTGCTCGGACAGCGACCGCACGGCCAGCCTCAGCTCCTCTGCCTCCTCCGCCTCCCTGCAGGACGTACACTCTTCCTCCTCCTCGCTGCCCTACGGGGCCGTGCCTGCCTACCCCTCCTCGCCGCAGCGCAACGGCTCCGACATCAGCCTGGACCTKACCCCTCTCTCCCAGCTCCCAGCGGGGGCAAACCCTGCCACTGCCGCGTCCCCGCCCAAGCTGTCTCGCTTGGAGAGGGTGGCGCTGGAGATAGTGGAGACGGAGCAGGCGTACGTGAGGGACCTGAAGAGCATCGTAGAGGTAAGAAAGAAYTCCTCCTCTRCCCTTCCCTCCCCTCTCCTCTCRTTTCCTCTCCTCCTGTCCTCAGTACAGTCTGTGTGTCTCCTCTCTGAGATATGGCCTGCTGCTGGTACTGGGCTGAGGGCAGCTACACCTGGCCAGTAAATCTAMCTACGGGCATTACCACCACCATTCCTGGTACTTGGTACCATATTGACATSGAAAGAATAGGGTTTAACATGATCATCATATGGTTTACATATTGGCATGTATACAGTTTACAGTATACATATTGAGTRGATTATTTCTGAATTGGAAATACCAGAATGCCTAATGACTATAATGAAACTGGAACTCATGGATACTGTAGTTGTGTCAGCAGTTTTTCATCCCCTTTCCACGGAAGAACTCCTCGACTCTCCCACCAGCTTCCGATAAATAAAATGTGAACAATGCTTTCATCCCCTCCTCGTTCGGTGGCCATCTTGGAGCCCRGTCTGGCCTCCCCGTGTGCCTCTGTGGCTCCATCCATCAGTGGCCAGGTGGAACGCGAGGCGGGTAAGAGGAGGGCATGGCAGCAGTAAATCCAAGTCATCACTTCAAAAGGATGTTTCATACTCCTATCCGACAGGGTCAGCTGACTTGTGACAATGAGGAGTCTGTGACTGATCACTCACTCACGCTAACGCTCGCGTARGCACACACATACTCACACTCACACACACTGATACCACGCACGTGCGCGCACATTTACGTGCACGCACACACACAGACGGAGGATTCGTTTGAGAAGGAACAGAGTGTGGTCGTTGAGTCAGGGGACCTTTGGGTGGACGACAGTCAACACGTTTATCATATTGCCATTGGAAGCGGAGGGAACTAGAGGATTTAGCTGTGCCCTTTAAGGTAGGTCAGGAATCAGGAGTCTCTCTACGGGATTGAGGAGGAAAAGACAGCCTTAAAGGAATAGAGGAAGTGACATCACTTTGATGTCTCATTTTTGTTTTGGCCAGCGCTCCCTTGAAAAAGTAATTTGCATCTCTTTTCCTGGTTTAGTGTTAGGTTTAGGGTTAGYGTTAGGTTTACGTTTAGGGCTAGGTTTAGGTTTAGATATAGGTTTAGGGTTAGGTTTAGGGTTAGATTTAGGTTTAGGTTTAGGTATTGGGTAAAGGTTAGGGTAAAAGTCAATTTATACTTGATCTGAAAATGTGGTCGGAGGGTTAGGGTTAGGGTTAGGTTTAGGTTTAGATATTGGGTAGAGGTTAGGGTAAAAGTCCATTTATACTTGATCTGAAAATGTGGACGGAGGCGCCGTATGTGTGATGCAATTGCGGAGCTTCCAGAGGCATCCAGAGGCCAAATCAAGCTCCGTACCACATCGCCGTGCGCCTCTCAAATGTTGTAACAATGCGGAGAGCTCTGCATTGACAGGATTGGCTGACGGTAGGTGAGGGTGGGAGGCCCTGTATAAACACAAACTCAATTCCTTGACAACTTCCTTCACAACAGCTCTGCTCCGTTAAGTACAAGAAGTATGAAAGCCCTGACGCCTGCGGAGGCTGCGTTGCAGTAAATGCTGTAAATCAAATCAAATCAAATCAAATGTCATTGGTCACATACACATGGTTAGCAGATGTTATTGCGAGTGTAGCGAAAATGCTTGTGCTTCTAGTTCCGACAGTGCAGCAAAATCTAAAAAGTAATCTAACAATCACACAACGACTACCTAATACACACAAATCTAACTAAAGGGATGAAATAAGAATATATCCATATAAATATATGGATGAGCAATGACAGAGCGTCGTAGGCAAGATGCAATAGAATACAGTATATACATATGAGATGAGTAATGCAAGATGTGTAAACATGGTTAAAGTGACATTATTAAAGTGACTAGTGACCCATGTAATAAAGTGGCCAATGATTTCAAGTCTGTATGTTGGCAGCAGCCTCTCTGTGTTAGTGATGGCTGTTTAACAGTCTGATGGCCTTGAGATAGAAGCTATTTTTCAGTCTCTCGGTCCCGGCGTTGATGCACCTGTTCTGACCTCGCTTTCTGGATGCACGGCCACTTTAGACGTTGGATTGACCATGCAGAGCCTTTAAGGGTTATGGTGGTGTAAGGGTTCAGGTTAGGGACATGGCTAGGGTAAAGGCTCATGGATAGTTAGTCATCTTTAAACAACCTTTTGGTTGTATTTTCTTTTTGGTTTTATTGTGAAAGCCAACCTGATGGACCTAGGGTTAGGGTTGAGGTGSAAGACAGTGTGGTTCATGCAGGTCAGGTCGGTGCTGGAGTGATCTGATTAAGGGGTTCTGCCTCTGCTTTGATGTGGAGACAGAGAGGGAATGTTGCCAATGGCACTCATTAGCAAGTGGAAGTCAGCAGGTGGTGCAATCAGCACCCTGGGAGAATGGTGCTGAGAGCAGAGGGTTAAATGTGCATCTGTGTGTCCGCGGTTGAGAGAGAGAGAGAGAGGGTGGGTGAAAAGAGAGAGGCAGAGAACGTTTCTTCAGGACATGTGATGATAGGTGTGTGGGGTATGTGTTAGAATGCCTGAAATGGAACCCTAGTTCCTTTTGCTTGACAGTTCTCTTGAAGTTCAGCCTTTTACGAGCCAATAAAAAGAGGAGGCATTTGACTGAGCTAGCCTGTGCAGGGATGCCTTCCAGATCACATGTCCATACATTTTGTTTTTGCGGACAGGGATTTGGGCCAGACCACGGCTGTTTTATCGATCTGTGGGCCCCTGAGTTGATGGAATGGAGTTCGCTGTTGGCTGACCCAGAGTGCTGACTGTGTGAGTTGCACATGTGATGTCTATCGGCTCAAGCGTTCATTAGGCTCAGCCTTTACCAGTTATGGAAATCTGGTTTTGATCCAGGGATGATGTCAAAGTTGCTGGTAATAAGAACCAAGTATGATGATGATTGGAGTCTGTGTGTGTGTGTGTGTGTGTGTTTGTGTGTGTGTGTGTGTGTTTGCCTTCTGGTGTGTGTGTATGTGTGAGCTCCCATATTGCTCCTATAGGTCTTGAATGTGCAATATACAGTGTTTTGGAAGACACAGGAGGAGAAAGGGGGAGAGAAAATGGGGAGAGCCGGGGAGAGCGAAGCCCCCTTTCGTTCTCGCTGTACTCCTGCCAAATAGGACAGGAAATTGGGGGTGGGGGTTTGGGGGAACGGAGCGTTTTTAGCCTCTCTTTGGCTGTAACCCCCAGTTTGGGGCACATGAGGAGGGGATGGAGGGGCCCTCGCAGGCAGCACAGAGGGACAAACTCCTTTCTCCAAACTCTGACCTAGTTTCTCAGACAAAGAGACCAAAACCTGCCGGCTGCTCCGGCCTCTCTCTCTCTCTCTCTCTCTCTCTCTCTCTCGCTCTCTCTCTCTCTCTCTCTCTCTTTCCTTCTCTCTTTCATTCTAGCTGTCTTTCTTCCTTTCATAGTGAAACATTTATCTCTTTCTCAATTTCTTCTGCCTTTCTATTGTGTGCTCTATTTGTCCTCTTGCGTTTACCCTCTTATGCTCAATTTCCCCTCTAGTCTCTTCCTCATTCTACTGTCTTCTCTCTTCTTCTGTCAATTTCTCACTCATCTGTCTGTCTCTCTCTCCTCCCTTCCACATATGGGCGCCTAATTGCCACTCCCAAAGGGGTGTGTGTGTTGGTGTGTTGTGTGTGTGTGTGTGTGTGGTGTGTGTGTGTGTGTGTGTGTGTGTGTGTGTGTCGTTGTGTGTGTGTGTGTGTGTGTGTGTGTGTGTGTGTGTGTGTGCTCGCGCGCGCCGCTGTAAGGTCGACAATAATACAGTGCCAGTGTACCCTTGCCTTTAAAAGGTGATGAGTGTGACGGAGCCCCACTTATTTCGCCTCATTTTGCCTACCTCGCCTGTTTGCTTTCCCAGAACCCGGTGGCTCTGGAAACAAAAACAACTGGAGACAAAGCAACAACAAAAAAACTCCACATTTTATCCTCCAGGAATGTACCCTAGGAGCGCTCCACTCTGCTCGACTCCGTCAGGGTTGGGGGCCATTGAAGCTCCCTTCCCGGTCATAACGCCCTGCCATCCCCACCTCTCGCCCCCTCCCACCCCCCTCTCTCATGCATACTTTGTCTGTTTGTTTATTTACACCCGTTTATTTTTGCAGTCAAGTTGGCTTCATCTTATTTTAACGCCTCTTTGTTTTTCTGTTGTTGGCTTGTTCTCGCTGGCCAGAATGGTAACTGGGTCTCTGGGTGGACCGCAGCGGTTACTCAGATCTCTCTGTTAAACTCAGACCAACAGAATGAACAGATACCCTGGATAGGTTCCTTAGTGGTTTCTCCATCGGGTTGGCATCTGGAGAGAGAGTTGTCTGTAGGATGTGGCGTTATCAGATGGGCTTGTTGGCCACTTAGAAAGCCTGCTGGTTATGGGACTATTGGGCCCTGGAGGGCTCTGATAAAGCGCTGACAGCCTAGATAAGGCCTTTTAGCCTGACTACTGATCACTACATTGGAGGTGGTAGACTTGGAGTGTTTTGTGCTCTGGGCCTGTGGATTGGCCAGACACATTTTGAAGCCCCCTTCTTTCCTAAGGCCCTTAGCCCAGCTCGGAGTGCTCTCTCCCAGGCTTCGCGGGGATGTTAGTCTGTGTTTTTAGGGGGGACATATAATTTTTCTCATTAGACTAGAGCATGGCTCTATTTCCCAGGTCAGAGAGAGGAGCACGAAAGGAAAACACAAATATTGTAACTGTCAGGCCTTTGCCACTTTATTAATTGCTAGGTTTGCTTTCTTGGGCTTCTCAGTGTGTTTACAATAAGGATCGGTGTAGGGCTCAAGTATACGTTTTTTTTTCTCACGCAGAAAGCCTTGATGATAGTTCAATTACAAATGACCCTAAGACAGCTAACAGAGAATCATCTGGATGAACTGAAGGGACGACGCAGGAGAGGGACAAAGAAGGGACTTTTGTCCATTTGAGCAACTATGCTTCGGCATTTTGTGTTAGGAAGTCAGAAACAAATGAACATGAAGTATGAATGATGAGATTATGATGAAGATTAAGTTTATTTTGTCAATAAACATACTGACATGAGCATTACAGATCACATTCACAGTATCTCTCTCTCTCTCTCTCTCCTCTCTCTCTCTCTCTTCTCTCCTCTTCTCTCTCTCTCTCTCTCTCTCTCTTCTCTCTCTCTCTCTCAGGACTACCTGGGTTGCATCATTGACTGTGGGACCTGCCGCTCAAGCCGGAAGAAGTCAGCACTCTGTTCTGCAACATTGAGGACATCTATGAGTTCAACAGGTGGTTAGTGTGTGTTTTCTCTGTCTCTGTCTGCTTACATGTTAGACCTACTTCATCCTCACATGGTCACACAAGCTGTTAGCATGTACCAGCCCGGAACTGGGGTCGATGAATTGTTCCTCATGCTGTGTAGATCTTAGCATGGTCGCAGGTAGGCTACGTCTTTCATCTCAGTGCAATGTCTTAATGTGATCAATGCTACCACCTGTCAACGAAAATTGAAACTTTCATTTCACTCGGCTCAATTTCACTCAGCTCTGGTCCGTGTAAAATCCTACAATATGGTGGTGAATCTCTCCTGCAGCTGCTTTAAACCCTACCCTCCTTTCTCCTCTGTTTCTCCGCTTGTCTCTATCCTCTCATTCCTCTGCTCCATGCTCTCTCTCTCTCTTTCGTGTCGAAGCAGCTTTGTGTACAGGCTGCCAGCCTGGGTGGCAGGGATGTCGCTTTAATGTGCTGCAGACACAACGGCTGGCCCAGGCCCCAGGCCTCCACCAGACAGACAATGTGCAGACACAGGGACCACAGGGACAGAGAACACAGCGGACACAGGGACAGAGAGACAGAGAGACAGAGAGACGAGAGACCAGGGCACAGCGACAGAGAGACACAGGGACACAGGGACAAGAGAGACAGAGAGACCAGAGAGACAGAGAGACAGAGAGACAGAGAGACAGAGAGAGTATAAGATAGAGAGACAGAGAGACACAGGACAGAGAGACAGAGAGACACAGGGACAGAGAGACAGAGAGACAGAGAGACAGAGAGACAAAGACAGAGAACACAGGGACACAGGACAGAGAGACAGAGAGACAGAGAGACAGAGAGACACAGGGACACAGGGACAGAGAGACACAGGGACAGAGAGACGAGAGACAAAGAGAGAGTATAAGATAGAGAGACACAGGGACAGAGACCCAGAGAGACAGAGGAGAAGTAATAAGCAGAGACAGAGACAGAAAAGTATAATAGAAAACAGAGAGGAGAGGGGGAAAGACGGAGAGACAGGGAGAGAAACAGACGGGACGGAAGACAGAGAGACAGAGAACAGGAGACAGAGAGACAGAGAGAAGAAGACAGAGAGAGTATAAGATAGAGAGACAGAGAGACACAGGGACAGAGAGACAGAGAGACAGAGGGAGTATAAGATGAGAAACAGAGACAGAAAGGAGTATAAAGACACAGAAGAGAGAGAGAGAAAGATATAAAGACACACCGAGAGAAGAGAAAGGGTGGGAGAGAAGAGAGATGCAAGAAAAAAAAGACAACGAGAGAGACTTGGAATAAGGGTACTATCCAGCGAGCCACGTTATGGTCACAGCAGCTCTCAAAGTGAAGGTAACGTCTTAAGTCTCGGTTCACCAGATTTGCATTCCACAACCACAGAGGAGGCTTGGAAGTTGATTATATGTGTAGATTATGTTCGTACACAGTGCACGCAGGCATATCTGCGCTGCACTCCAGATAGATGTTATCAGATTGCTGTTTACGCTGATAGTAAGATCCATTATATGTTTCCTGGAAACCGTTTACAGAGAGTAAGGAGACAAACATTGGCTCACTATAGTTGCTCAAGCAATTTCACTTTGTTTAACTTGTAGCCTGAATTTTCATACATTTCCCAGTTTCAGGAGCGATGCCATTGGTACAGTATTTATGATTATTGTCTAGAATATTGAATGTGTCAATGAAAAACCTAAATGATTACGATGTCAGTAAGCTCAGTCGAGTGATGGGAACGTTGAGGAGGGAGAAATGGCACGGATGAGTTGGACCCGCGGCTTCCAGTGAAGCCCTGAAGAGTACCGCTCAAATTCTTCATTCCTCAAAGCTTCTCGCCCTGCCCCCCTGCTGACACTGGCTTGTTCACACTTCAGTCTCAGGCCCATGCCAAGTCGTTCTTTTCATTACATACCCCCCCCCCCCCCCCCCCCCCACATGAGTAAGTACTCACACCCTTCTCCAACTCCAATATGCTTCCTGCCCCCGTTATGTTCATGGGAATGGCCTAGCTGTTGCAGAAAGAAACTAGAGCGAGAGAAGGAGGTTCGGATTTCTCCCCGTCTGCTCCAGGCCTGGGAGCAGTGGATAACTCATTGCAGTAACACAGATAAAGTATGTGCATCAAGTGCCAGGAGGTTTATCCCACGCTGCGTTGCTTAGTGGGGCTAGCAGGTCATAAATTAAGTTGGTTTGTAGATGAACAGAATGAGAGCAGTCAGTTCCCTAACAGGCTTCCCAGGAGAGAAAAAACAGACATTGTTTCTAACTCTCTTTTTTTCATCACCTCAAAGTAGCACACTGTTCATCTCAGGAAGAAAAAAAGAGGATTAACCTTCATTTTTTATCCGTCTCTTCCTCAATAAGAAAGAAAAAATCAACCTTTTCTCCCCTTGTCCTTTTTTCTTGTCCTGGCCTTTTTTTCTAAATCTGCATCTCCTCATCGCTGTGTATGCAGCCCCTGTAATCCCATACTGTGTTGTACTGTCTACTTCATTGGCCTGTTCTCCAGGCAGCATACGGTGAATGTCGTTTTGCCGTGGCCCGCTCGCGGTGGACAATAAGCCTGGTGTATGAGTTTCTGGTCCTGCTGTGAGCAGACCGAACCAAGCAGAAGAGACAGGGCCACAGCCTGGTGAACAGTACAGCCAGGCAAAGCAGAACAGACAGACAGACAGACAGACAGACAGACAGACAGACAGACAGACAGACAGACAGACAGACAGACAGACAGACAGACAGACAGACAGACAGACATGCTCTGTACTATTCTAGTAGTTAGTCAAAGGCCAGTAGTGCGTTCAATCTTGTCCATCTTTATTAGATTCACGCTGAGTAGAAACAGTGGCTGAACAGGCCACTATGATAGTCAGATAAGTGCTAAATTGTCTAGTCTGTCACGGAAAAAGGATCCTGCATCACTGGCCTGGTACCTTATAGATTTATCTCTATGGATACGTGACGAATACGTGGAATCGTGACCTCTAACTTTTTCTAACCCAACTCTTAATGAGTGACCGAGAGACAGACACGGAGACAGAGAGATTAGTCAGGCCTGAGCTTATCAAGATGACTTAACCGTCTCTTGCTTAGAATCCCTGCCCATCCTCTCTTTCGTCTCTCTGTTCCAAATCCCTCGTTTGGAAAGTTTGCCAGAGACGTTGAATCCTCTGTAGTCTAATAGAGCGCTTATGAGAAACACAGAAACAAAGAAACAGAGAGACAGAGAGAGATAGAGACTTTACTACTGCACATGAAGATGTTTAATTGCATTGTTTGAGTGCCATGATTTATCTCTTGTATCTGTCTAAGGTCTGGTGCAAAGCCAGCCACGGCTCACACGCAAAGTACATTTCAACTAGAAACGTAGACGTTTCAAAATGAACACATTTTTGTTGTTGTTGCGTGCAGCCCCTGTACAGTATAATGACAATGAGAGGTAGAGGATCTGATAGAATAGCCTAATAAGAAACAAATGTTCTGTATAATATCACGAGTTTCAAAGCTGGCTATGSACAGCGTATAATGATAGTGCATGACGTTACAGTATAAACAGATCAATTACCTCCAGTGGCTGTAGATAATGGTTTTATAACCCGTTTGGTGTACCACCACTATTTCTTACACTGTTGGTATTTAAGTTGTGCCATAGAGTTGAAGTCAATTGGAATGTGGACGTGTGGCACCATAGAAATATAGAAGTAGAATTATTGCAATGGTCTGAGGGGCTTTTCCCCGTTCTAGAAATTATATTTCTATGTGTGACTATGTCTGATTCATTCAACTTCTCATGGAGTAGACGCAATGCTTGTGGAACGTACAGTAGGGGGGCTGGGCTCCTGGGGCCCATCGCTCATATCCCGGTGGCGGCCTGTGTGTGGTGACATTTAGTCAAGCCTGGTTAGTTCCTCCACTACGTGTTGTTTAGGCCTCACTGTGACCCCTGCATGCATGGCTCAGGTCACGGCTCCTATGAAGTCCCACACGAGAGACATAACCCCTTACCCTCTCACTCCTGTCCAGCCAGAGTCGTTCTGAGTGCTAAGCCCCCTCACCTGTTCACAGTCATCCCTGTGACCCGGAGGTCTGCCTGGGAGGGAATCTTCCCTCTTACCCTGGTTGGCTGGGATCCAGGAAGGGCCAGTCCCCCAAACCGTGCTGTCTGTTTTTATCTGCCGTGGCTCGTGTGGGAGTGGCTGGTGTTGCTGAGGATGCGGGTGTCACATGAAAGAAGTTCTCACTTTGAGAGAGGCGGTGAAGTCGGCATGTGAAGATACGCAGGGAATGGATTGGGAACATAAAGCCAGCAAAGTTCAAGTGCATATAAACATTCTGATTTAGGGATGTAGATAGGTCTCTGTTGTTTTTGTCTGGCACTTACTGTGTAGTTGCTAAAGAGGAAACAGATCTGCAAGTGCTCTAATCTAATGCAGAGATCGCACACCGTGAGAGAGGGATGCTTATTAAAGGAGAAAGGAGGGAAGTGAGGCGTACAGGAGGAAAAGAGAAGGGGGAACTGGCTGTATGGGAGGTAAATAAACTAGGGCTCCCCACAAGCACAATGAAAAGAGAGGTTCAGAAGTACGTCAATGGAAAGAATGGAACAAAGGGAGGGAGCGTGTGAGTTCAGTGATGCAGTGCGCCTCGCAGGGGACCCCCCCCCCCCCCCGTTTGACTGTAATGCTTTGTGAAATATATGACTGTAGAAGGATAATCTAGAGGAGGCTCCTCTTTCCTCTCACAGTTCACCCTCTATCTAGAGGAGGAGCAAATGCACATACGTTAATAACCAGATTGTCATGTGTCATCTAGCACAGGGAAGAACAATACACAAATAGTGAGGAAATAAAATCAGTAGGCTTGATTTAAAACTCTAGGTTTTCTCTGACCTCAAATATGGAGCATCTCTGTTAAAAGTCTATGGATGGAGTGTTTTAGTAACGAAAAGCTGAGAAAGCAATTAGTAGGTTTGTTACAAGCATAACTCAAGTCCAAGGCCCTGACAGCCAAATACTTTCCAGGGCTTTTGTCTTAAAGTACCAGGCCCTGCTAGTAAGTGCCAAGCCTTAATTAAATCCAATGTTTGCAAACATGCTGTAGCACTGCAGATGTAGTCTTGTTGAAAGCCCTTTGCTCTTGCAGATGGAGGAAATGTCTCCGTGGTGGAATGTTCTTTGTTCCCTCTTTCTCTTTCTCTTTGTCTGTCAACAACAGGATTCAGACATCAGTCAGGGCCAGTGGCACGCAGAGACACCCTGCTCTGTGGCCATTTGATAAAAACCACCCGTAATTCCCCCTTGCTTCCCGCAAAACCCTAATGACGCCCTCTTACCGCGGAGGGAAGCCGCGAAACAAGCCTCGTCTCCGAGGGAGGAGAGAGTGACGCGAAAGAATGGAGGGCTGCGGTTTCGCTCCAAACGTTTCCCCACATCCATATGAAGGCGAACTCCGGGTGTTTACAGAGCGCCTCTCTGTTTTCCTTTGGAAGAGGGGGGATCCCGGGAGACTGACCAGTCCGGCAGCCCTGGGCCTCTCAGAGATGCGGAGAAGTTGGGCTTCGCTAATGAACTGAGTGCAGATGGGCTGCTCATCACGTCGTGTAACCTCAGATATGGGCTGATGGGGCCGCGGTGAATGACACCTTCAGTTTCAGCTCACTGTCCAGGAATGTGAGGCTAGTTGTCTCTGTCGAGATGTCCCAGTAAACCACCAGAGACTGACATTACAGCCATTAGCCACATCAACCTCCATCTTCTCCTAATCGGAGCCGCAATTCAAAACGCATCGCTGTCCCTCAACCCTCCCCTCCTCACTACTATTCCTTACCTTTTCCACCATCTCCAGCCAAGACAATTCTGCACTGATAGTTTTGATTCATTCAGATACTGAAAGGAGAGACCCGCTGCTCTCTCCCCCAAAATGACATCCATGAAGTAGGATGTTAATCAAAAGTTACAGGCTCCTGGAGAGAGCTTGCATATGTGTTTCATAAGAGTTCTGTCCATGGTGATGACGGGGCTAGGGTGAGCTCGTGGCACGGGACCACAGGTGAAACGGGTGCACGCGGTTATTTGACCCTTGAAGTAAACACTCGCCCCCCGTCCCCTGTTAAAAGTAGTCTGATCCATGTCTGTGTTTGTAAGGTGTTGGGGGAGGCGGGGGGGGGGGGGGGCTGTAGTGGGACAGCTGGAAGGGGGTTCTGGTTGGGGTTGGCTGATGTGGGGCTCGATGTGTCTCATCTGCATGCATTTAGGAGATAGTTTTGGAAGGAAATGAATCCTTTGTGGAAATGGAGTGGGATTTGGGATCCGTCCCTGCCAGGACCGTCTCGACAACCAGCTCCAAGGGCCTCGGTGGAGACGGAATAACAGTCTCCAAACAAAGTTCTCATGAAACTCTCCTAGACCTTGACAAACTCACATGCACTCATAAGCACTGGCCACCGTGTCTACCAAGCAATTGTCTGTGCTGTCCATTTTATATAGCAGTGTATGTGCTCATCATTATGTGTTATGAAGTAGTTGTTACATGGATGTTACAGTATTTGACAGTGATTGTTTTATCATGACGAGAGCTGTTGTACTGGTTTGTAGAGCATGAGTCCCAGGGATGTAGCACAGGGATGTTTCCATGACTTCTGTGTGTTGCAGTGATATGTTTACATTGCTGTACTGGTGTTCTCATGGCCCAATACTGACCTCGTCTGTCTGTCTCTCCCCAAGTGAGCTTCTGGAGGACCTGGAGAGGAGTCCTCATGCGGCTGCCTCGCCGAGTGCTTCATTGAGAGGGGTGAGTCACCACATTGTCGTGATAAAGCACAAACGACCAGTACATTCACATTTTCTTGTGGGTGTTCCGATGTTCTAAACCAGTGTTTCCTGATTGGTTGGTCACAGTCAGCCCCGCTTGGGTCATTGCTTAAGACTGGCTTGCTGTGTAGGCTAATAAAGGCTATGACAATATGGTCTTGTATACAGTAGCTATTTGTTCTCTGGATGCAGAGCGCTGTTAAAATGTCAAGCGAGCAGATCGGTGTGAAACAAACTTTTGTTTCGGGCCAAGTAGAGAACCACAGCTGTTTGAAGTGGGCCACTGACATTGGGTAGTGTGTCAGAGGAAATGTTGTACTTGGGCTATGTGAGTGTGCGTAGGCCCGTGACCAGAGAGGTATGGTGATTTGGTCTGGTTCTGAAGCGGTGGTGGCCGCTGACCCTTTACCCATGTGCTCACTACAGTTGAGTGGGTCGCACACCCGCATGGTGCCGTACTGTAGTCGCCTGAGTAATGACACAGAACCACCGCTGATAAAACAGGAACAGTGAAGGGTCCAATCGACCAGGGAAACAGGCTCTCCTTTGTGTCGGCTGGGAAAATGGCCAGCGTCTATGTCCTGACTCCCGGGTATGCCTCCATATGTGGGGCTGCGGACACGCCTGGCCCTGCCAAAGCTGGAAAAAGACCCAAGAACCAGAATCCATTTACGGCCAGGATCCAAGGATGCCTATTCTTAGTCCCGTCTCCAGCCTGTACTTTCCAGACCCTCTTATCCAGCAGTCGCTATAGTTTCTCTGCTATTGAATGGGCTACTGTTGTGGCCAATTATAGATGGCTGGGGAAAAAAGAGTACATTCGATTAAGCCATTACCGGCAAGGTTATTCTGTGTTTGCGATGCTGCTCTGAGCTAGACTAACCTCTCTAAACAGGTGAGGACAACGGACCACCTCGCGCTGCACTGCAGACTACGTGGAGGTGGCGATATAGGAAATAGTCAGGGCCAGTGTGGAACGCGGAAACGCAATTCAAACGTGACCGTTTCTGCTTGGAATGAGCCGTACGTGCTCTTAGGTTAGTGTAGTCAGACATTGGGTCTGTATGGAGTCAGCTGTAGCCTGTAACAATTCACCATCTGCTAAGCTATGAATCTCCAACCCTAGACCTGCTGGCTATATGTACGACTGAGTGGTAAAGACAAGTATACATACATACACAAGTGTTTGGGAACATAATATTCAGTTGACCTCACAGAACATTATCTAAACCTGTAGCAGCCATTTTGGACTGTTTATGAGTTGTGTGTATGTTGTCTGTCAAGGGTTATTTTTTTAACTCATTTTGTACACTAGAGGGGTCATGTCACTGGTCGCATGTGTATTGGTAGCACAGGTGACCAGGTAAGGGTTAGAATAGGTGACCAGATGGTTAGCACAGGTGACAGGATGGTTAGCACAGGTGACCAGGATGGGTTAGCACAGGTGACCAGGAAGGTTAGAATGGTGACCAGGATGGGTTAGACAGGTACCAGGATGGGTTAGCACAGGTGCCCAGGAAGGGTTAGATAGGTGACCAGGATGGGTTAGCACAGGTGACCATGAAAGGGTTAGCAAGGTGACAGGAGGGTTAGAATGGTGACCAGGATGGGTTAGAATAGGTGCCCAGGATGGGTTAGCAAGGTGACCATGAAGGGTTAGCACAGGTGACCAGGAAGGGTTAGAATAGGTGACCAGGATGGGTTAGAACAGGTGACCAGGATGGGTTAGCACAGGTGACCATGAAGGGTTAGCACAGGTGACCAGGAAGGGTTAGAATAGGTGACCAGGATGGGTTAGAACAGGTGACCAGGAAGGGTTAGAATAGGTGACCAAGGATGGTTAGCACAGGTGACCATGAAGGGTTAGCACAGGTGACCAGAAGGGTAGCAACAGGGTGACCAGGAAGGGTTAGAAAGGTGACCAGGATGGGTTAGAACAGGTGACCAGGATGGGTTAGAACAGGTGACCAGGATGGGTTAGCACAGGTGACCAGTGAATGGGTTAGCACAGGTGACCAGGAATGGGTTAGACACAGGTGACCAGGATGGGTTAGAAACGGTGACCAGGATGGGTTAGCACAGGTGACCAGGAAGGTTAGCACAGGTGACGCAGGCAGGTTAGCCACGGTGACCAGGATGGGTTAGCACAGGTGACCATGAAGGGTTAGCACAGGTGACCATGAAGGGTTAGCACAGGTACCATGAAGGGTTAGCACAGGTGACCAGAGATGGGTTAGCACAGGTGACCAGGATGGGTTAGAACAGGTGACCAGGAAGGGTTAGCACAGGTGACCATGAAGGGTTAGCACAGGTGACCAGGATTGGATAACAAGGTGACCATGAAGGGTTAGCACAGGTGACCGGGCAGGGTAGCACACGGTGACGGGCAGGGTTAGCACAGGTGAGAGGAGAGGGCATACAGTTCTTATCGTATCACATATACACCTTATAGAATGCCTCTCTGCACCTTTCGTACAGGAATATGTGTTTCAGAGCTATTTATATTTATAGACGCAATAAATGGGACCTTCACCCCAAAAGAGTAACGTTTTGTAAAGCTGATTTGTGGGATGTGGACAGCTCTCTCCTGTGCAGTCATAGGGAATCGCCACTACAAAGCCTACTTAAATGTAAAAATGCATTAGGTTTCTTTAATTCTTAGATGAGCTGTTGAGATGAGATGTTTCTTGGATGAGAATACATAAGTCGGGGAATGGGGTTTTGTAAGGAGTAAAAACAAAGTGTTTATTTCTGAGTGAGACTGGAGAATGATCCTCATGTGAGGAGAGCTGTCACATAATCCTAGGGGGTTTGTAGCAGAGTGAACATGGAGACCAAAGCTCCGTGTCCCTGGTCTTTCTCACACATCAGTTTATTTTCTCTCCCTTTGTTTAGAGCGAAGCCTTCGACATATATACCCTCTACTGTATGAACTACCCAAGTAAGTCCACACGCACACGACGCCCGCACCACCACACACACCACACACACACACACACACACACACACACACACACACACACACACAACACACACACACACACACACACACACACACACACACACACACACACACACACACCACTGTACTGGTGTGCACTGTCATTTGACCTAGATCATTGAATGATAGCTATTGTGAAGGGACCTGGGGTGAGAATGTAATGAGTTCAACACAGTGGACAAGTGAAGTTCAAAATACACATTTGAAATTGTTACAGTGGTATAAATATACAATTGTATATGATGGTGGGGGGACAGAGTACAGTTGTAATCCCCGTCCTTTATAGAGAGACATGAGTGGAAGGAAGATTATTGCTGATGATCATTAAGTATGTTTACATGCACACAAAAAAWTTGATATTAAACTGACTATGGCAGAAGGCTGAGTGTAACATTACTCATGTAAACACCTTACTCTGCTTATCTTAATCGGCGTAAAGGTCAAAATCCAAGTAAGCATACAGTACGCCGGTTAAAACACCCGTTTTTCTGAGCAATCTTTCGAATTATTAGGACATAAACAGCTTAATCGGCGTACCAGCTGTGTATTTGATCTGCACATGTGCCAGAACCGGGAAGCGCAGGCCTCCCTCTTAAGTGAGTTCGGAAAAACTGAAAGTAAGCATGTTGTAAATAGTTTTCACATACAAATTGTACAAACTCAGAATCAAAAAGTCTTCGCCAAAATAACACGGTCACTGTGGTGGAACGTTTGTTGTGACTGTCGATTTTTCTGCATTTATCAAATTTACCATCAGGTGACCTGATTTCAGATGTGTCCATGTAAACAGGATTATTAGGGAAATCATTCTACTTGCAGAGCATGTAAACGTTTTAAACAAACTATTAGATTAACCTGACTATCTACAATAATCACATTATTGTGTGCACGTAACCGTACTCAGCGTCTTGAATAGATCTATTTGAACTACTCAGTGGTCGGAATGACAAGTGAAACCATCACATTAAGTTCATCCAATGAAAGACTATAGTGACTGATTTAATGATCGCGGTTCGATTCGGTCACTGGTCAAACAGGCTAACTCACAGTGTATTGTGCYTGTAAAACACAAACCCATCACAAGCATTTTAGAGGCGGCGTCTTTCACGGCCCATCAATTCTAATCCCAAGGGCCACTACTACTTGACTGGCAGATGTTTGAATAGGACTGGATCGCTGCCCATCACCATGACGATGCGGTGTTCCACATGCTCCGTGTAAACAGCCTTTCGTGCGTCTGTCACAGAGAATAGAAACAGAATTATATTTGTTATGAGACATTGATGGTGCCCTGACCATGTACGTGAGCTGCAGTATGTGCATTCATCCAGTGATGTCTTAAAAAGACCAGTTCAGAGCTCATACCGAGATATGCTGTTAACAGATATCAGAGCTTTTGCCTGAGAAAGACATCCCAGTCGGACAGCAAGGGGACTGCAGCAGAATGTTTTACTATATGTAAATAGTTGCGTTCAGACAAAAAGAGGCCCCTCTGAAGAGGGGACCGAAGGCATATGCTGAACACATTACTGTACGCTTCACCATGAGATTAAGTGCTGTCTGGCATAYCAATGAGCCAACTGATGAGTCTTACTGTGAACCCCCCCCCCTCTTCCACCAACAACCTCCACCCCCTCTCCTCTTGGATCTCTTTCCCCAGCTCGGTGGCTGTTCTGAGGGACTGCATGAAGAACAAGAGCCTGGTGGGCTTCTTCCAGGAGAGGCAGACCACCCTGTGCCACTCCCTGCCCCTGGAGACCTACCTTCTGAAGCCAGTGCAGAGGATCCTCAAGTACCACCTCCTGTTGCAGGTCAGTATAGGTCATGGCCTGGGTCAGAGAGACAATACAATGATACTGATCCAATAAAATTTGTCAAACTTATTCAGAGAATACGACTATATGTATAAACCCTTTATTTTACACAGAGGAATGGTACAGGGCCCGTTGTAGACTGAGTTTCCCTTCAATCCAAAACATCCTGTTTCTTACTCTGCACTCCTTGCCTTTATTAGTGAGTGATACTCAGCAGACCAGCGGTGCAGCTAGCGAGTAAATAAAGCATAGAGACGCTGTGAAATGAAACAAGGACCCTATCATTAAACGAAAGCCCCCCAAGTCACGCAGACTCTCAACTCATGGCATTTAACTAGCTGTATTTGGACACTGATCAACTACCTAGGCTTCTCTCTCCAAGCGCACCTCTGTGGTGGTTATTCTCAAGTATGGATAGCTGCAGCCCAATGTGGCAAGTGGGCGTGTCGAAAGGAGTGGGTTTATGGAAAGTGAATCGGCTCATTTCAAAGCCGCTAAACCAGTGCAAATGAGGGAGTTCTATTAACCTGAGCCATGGTGCACTGGTTTATGGCCCCATTGCCCTGTGATGTGAACAATAATCTGTGCCGCTCTGTCATGTTGTCAACAAGGCAGCATGGTGAAACATCTCTTTTCCATKAAATATATATTTGAATTGAGGCTTATTGGAATTGATCCCCTCATTGGCTAACGCACCGGTGTTGTATGGAGCTGCTTGACGACCTGAGGTGCTTCCCACTGGGGGGTGTCTTATCACAGTGTCACAGGCGGTAGATAACGTAGCAATTTTTCCCACAACCATCTCGATGTCACTTTGATACACACAGTCAGCAACAACACTGGGACACTGTGTCCTTCGCTCTCGCTCGCCAAGCACTACTGTCCCGCAACGTTGTGGGAAGTAGATARCTAGTAGCCAATATTAGGGTGACAGTCACGGTAAGAACACACGTACAACGCATACAAGCAACAATACACCCATCATCGGTACTTTTAATAAAAGAATGTCAGTTTTATAACTGAAAATGCACAATCATTTGTGTAAACTAAACACTGAAATACAACTCAGACTCATCCTCTGACTTCAAAACAGAAGTTCCAACTCTCGCGGTACGGTAGTTGCCTGGTTTCGACACACCCACTCGTTCGTTCTCTGGTCGCCGTATTGGGCTGCAGCTACCCCTTTCTCGTTATACCGAACCTAATAGAAGCCTAACCTCACTATCACCCCCGTGTGGCAGGAGCTGGCCAAACACTTTGATAAAAGTGACCCTGGCTACGAGATGGTGGAGGATGCCATCATCACCATGACAGCCGTGGCCTGGTACATCAACGACATGAAGAGGAAGCAGGAGCACGCCGTCAGGCTGCAGGTACGGACCACCAGTCAGGCTCTGAGGAAACTACTGTATGTGTTATCTAGGACTCTGAACTGGCTGCAGAGGTCAGAGGTTAAAAGTCAAAAGAGGTTAGAGGTCACGGAGGTCTTTGTACGTCAGTCTCCACTACATCTGTTTTTGAAGGTTAGAGGTCAGCCTTTGGTCAACACAAACACTGCTTTTCTTTTGGCTCTGGCAGGAGATTGAGAGCTTGTTGACCAACTGGACAGGTCCAGACCTGAATGGCTTTGGGGAGCTGGTGTTGGAGGGCTCCTTCAGGGTCCAACGGGTCAAGAAGGAGAGGGCATTCTTCCTCTTCGACAAGATGCTGCTTATCGCTAAAAAGAGGCTGGAGCTTTTCATCTACAGCACCCATATATTTGTGAGTGACGTGTGAACAGCGGAATGAATCGATCAGATGATTTTGTTTCTGTAAATGCTATGGGCATGTATTTTTAGAGATGACGCCTACACCAATCAAAAAAGTGAAATGTTTTCGTTTGTCGCTTTATTCTTTATCGTGTACTGATACCCTTATTTCCCCCCCACTGCCTTTCCTCTCATATTTCACTCTCTCCTTTCCCTCATCTCTCCACCCTTCTCTCCATTCAGTGCTGTAATCTACTTCTGGTAGAAACCATGAAGGACCCCCTGTGTTTTAAGGTGTCCGATCAGACCATCCCCAAACAGCAGCACATTGTACAGGTATGAGTAAACCAAAGAACAGGACATTGTATTGTGTCAGACCAGTGTACCTAAACTACCTTCCTACCCATATTACAGACCAAGAACCAGGAGGAGAAACGCCTTTGGCTGCACTACCTCAAGAGACTGATAGTGGAGAACCATCTTGCCTCTCTACCCCAGAAGGTGAGACATTACGGTCAATGCTGCCGATATGAATGGCAATACTTTTCAGCCAAATATATCACTGAAGGCTGTGGCTATACTGAAACTGAGAATATTGTATTCACTCTGTTAGGTTGTGCTGCCACCTCATGGCTATTTAAAGTTAATGCAAACACTGTCGCAAGTCGAACAATCATTGAAATACCATACATGTATTTTTCAGGCAAGGCAGGTACTCGGTGACAACTTCTGTCAATGTGAGTTTCATGTCATTTCAAACCATCATACTTTCACACACCTTCACTTTTCACTTTCAATTTACACCGTATTTGACACCAATCGTGCACAATTTACAATCATGCACAACTCAGTAACTTTCCATTTCTATTTCACAGCTCCTCAGTTTGATCAGGATCATTTAAAAAAGTCATCTCCAAGATGCAATGAATACCATCGAGGAAGACGCCAATCAGGTCAGGACAAGCCATTCTTACCTGTAATGCACCTAGTATCTCATTTGTGTGTGAACCACTTTTATTTTCTGTTGGATATCTTTACTGGTTTTAAGCACGTTCAAACCCCAAAGTCGGATGAGTGTGACGGCTTCTTTTTTGTCATAAATCTAGCAAATAACAAAGGTCTTTTGCCATATGCCTGTCTGGTCTGTGTTTGCTGAGTAAACTATGTGTGTGTGTGTGTGTGTGTGTGTGTGTGTGTGTGTGTGTGGTGTGTGTGTGTGTGTGGTGTGTGTGTGTGTGATGTGGTGTGTGTGTGTGTGTGTTTGTCCAGAGCCCCAGATTCATTCTAAACACCTCCAGAAGAAGGCCAAGAAGAGCCTTCCCCTGCTTCTGGAGGGGAACCTGTCCTACCACCGCGGCAGGAGGCAGTCTGGTGAGACTTCTTAGAGTAGGAGTGCTGATTTAGCCTCAGTTTAGCCTTTTAGATCATAATGAATAAGATTATATGGACAGATCCTAGATCAGCATTCCTACTCAGGAGGCAGTCTGGTGAGACTTCATGTCTATAGAACAGGGTCCACATTCATAAAGAGTCTCAAAGCAGAAGTGCTGATGAACTATCAGTTTTGCCATTTAGATATTTTTTTTATATATTTATTTTTACATTTAACCTTTATTTAAGTCAGTTAAGAACAAATTATACCAGGGAACAGTGGGTTAACTGCCTCGTACTAGGGCAGAACGACATATTTTTACCTTGTCAGCTCAGGGATTCAATCCAGCAACCTTTCGGTTACTGGCCCAACGCTCTAACCACTAGGCTACCTGCCGCCCCAGTACTGAATTATTAATAAGATGACATGGACAAGGAGCACCTGATCCTGAGACGCTTTATGAACAAGGGCCCAGAGAGGAATCACCTACGGCACATTACTTGGACTAAACGTACAGTTAGCTAGGAAATTTAAATGCATAAATGTAATAAATGGAAATGACTAATTCTTGGATGCTTATGGGTGTTTCTTTCCAGCTCCAACTAAAGACTTCGAAACAGCATTTCATGGTGAGAGTGGTGAGAATGCTTCATAAAGGATTTTTGTTTATCTTGTTTCCTGGTAGTGCCTCAGTCAGTCAGGGCTGAAAGATTTGGTATGTTTTTAATGGAAAGTCAACACGCACTTGTTTGTTTCCCACAAACCATTCCTATCTTCTCGTGGAATCCAGTCTCTTCAAAGGTAAGCTTGATTCAGACTTGTTCCACACTTAACCACCCACACAACTGTCGTACACATAAATCAATCATCAAATGATATCTCATTGGAAATAATTACTTGGCAAGAATTACMATAAGCAATGCCTTGTTGGCGTTAGAAATGCTACTGAATAACAACATCCGTTCCTGACATTCTCCGTCTCCMTGTTTATACGCATGTCCATAGGCTGGCAGCGAGGGGGAGCTGTGTCATGGGGCAGATAGCCTGGGATCCTCAGGCAGCACCAACACCCTGGCCTCCTCTGTGATGGAGGTGGAAGCTGAGGCAGAGCGGCCGGACCCCTGCCTGGGCCTGGATGATGAGGATCTATCCCCCCTGAGCCTCCCGCCCACCCTCTCCATCACCGAGGAGATCATGCAGTTCATTAACCAGAGCCGCGTGCGAGAGGGAATGGCCGAACTCAAGCATGACATAGTATGGGTGGGCTATATTGTCTTTCACAATTCAGACATTGTTAAACAGTTGCCATGGATTTGAAGCAACCTGTGCCACTTGTCTAGTCACTAGACATTAGTGTCTAGTTTTATGAGCTATCAATTCCTTCCTGAGTTAGTGCTGCATTACTCTACCGTGTACGTATTGTAGGAGCTGCAGGGATGACTGACTCTTTTGTTTTTGTTTCTGTCTTTCCACAGGATTCACCCCTGGATGAGTCTCTGGAGGACCAAACAACTGAGCCACCTCCATGTCCAGTTGCTCAGCAAGGCAATTACCAGCCGCTTGCTTCCCCTACAGAGGAGACTTACGAGTCGCAAGACCCCCATCCTAATAGTCCAGAGGAGATAACAGTGCAACTGGAGGAGAGRAGAACCAAAATGGAAGACCAAACTCTTCCACCCCGTCTGTCCAGTGAGTCCTCAGAGGAGGGAGGTTGTGAAGGTGGAGAGTCAACACCTTTGCCATCTGATGTCAAAGAGGAGATGCCTCAGGAGGAGAGCACATCAGCCAAAGAAACCGAGACAGTTGAGGAAAGAACTGCATCAGAGGTGGAGGACGAGCAAACGATCAAAACCACGACACCCCTCTCTCCTGTAAGCCTCCCTGACAAAAGCAAGAGGGAGAAAGAACTCTGCTTTGACCTCCCCAACGAGGACAAACCCTCAGAAACTCCTATCTCTCCTCTCTCCGTCCCAGAGGACACTGTACAGAGCCCTCTGGCGCCCAAGAAAGAGACCCAGCTCACCAAGTCCGACAGGCAGATCATCGAGAAGATCCGCAGCTACTACGAGGCGGCTGAGGCCGAGGCAGGAGAAGCAGGAGAAGGTGACAGRAGCCCCACCCCCAGGAGAAACAGCTTCTCCCTCATCATCCCCACCGGCRTGGTCAAAGACTCTGTGTCCCGCTTTGCTGTCTTTGGCCACCAGGACAGCCTGTGTGACTCGGAGAGCGGGCGCTCCGATGGGGGMGCAGAACCAGAGCCTGAGTTAGAGCTGCCTGACCAGGGAGAGGGAGCCCTCAGCCCAGACTGTTCCTCCACTTCTGCTGCTGGTTCCCAGGAAGATCATAGCCAGGCACCAGGTCAGGGTGAGCCTGCTGTGGAGGAATGTAGCAGGTTTGAGCCGGTGAGCGAGCTCCTCCCCTACAAAGAGTTGATGAAGGAGTGGAAAGAGAAGGAGAAAGTAGGAGCCGCTGTTAGTACAGAGAAGGAAATCACACTTAACCTGTTAACAGACATAAACAAAGAGCCTTCATGCAGTGATGAAGCAGCCAAAGTGATCACAAAAGACCAGCAAGTAATCAACGGCCACGGACCAAGTCCAAGTGATCTGGACGCAGAACCTAAAGAGGCCCAGAAAGACTCCATTGTCCCTCCACTTACAGGCCTCCACGACAGTAAGACCGCCCCAGTGTCCCAGGCTGGGTTGGGCAGAATCAGAGACAGGAGCTCCCTCACTGGGAACCTAGAGGGACTACCCAGCCAGATCAAGGTGGGCCGCTGGTCCCGCCACTGTAAGATGGTGTCCTCCAGCCAGACCCTTGTCTCTTATACACATCTAGATGTGTATAAGAGACAGGGGAACCTAGAGGGCCTACCCAGCCAGATCAAGGTGGGCCGCTGGTCCCGCCACTGTAAGATGGTGTCCTCCAGCCAGACCCTGTACGAGGGGGCAACGGTCGCAGACGTGGCAGGCATAGGCCTGTTCGAGGCCAGCCCCGGTGATCCATGTCTGGTGGAGAACTCGGAGAGGATCCTCAGTAAGGTTCAAATGCTGGCTCGTATGTACAGCGCCAAGGCCAGCATCATGAAGCTGCCACTTCACCACAAGAGGGTGTGTGTGGGTCGTGCACCGTGGACCGGCACCACCAGGCACAGTGTCCCTCAGGCCCAGCTGCCACAGCAGCATCATGGGGAGAAGATTACAGTAAAGAGAGCTCAGAGCCATTCCACTGGTCAGTACCTTTAKCATCCTTTAGGAATGGCTATGATTTGATTTAATAGTGTAGTAGTGATGAAATCTGAAGACTTGTTGGTGTCTTATTGTTTCATTTTCACTGAATTTGTTTTAGTGAACACTATTAATAATGGATTAACACTTATAAACTGTGATTTACCATGTTTGATAGTGAAAGTAAAGCCTTCATATAGTTAGTTAGGAAACACTACGAATAAAACATGACATGTAAAGCCTCCATATTGTGTATCAGTGAATGACAATGTTTGGGATGTTTTTTTGTGGGTTTTACAGGTTGCCAGGAGATGACTTCAGTTTCCTCAGAACCCCAGCTCTTTGGCCACGTCCTTGTCAGTGAACAGCTGTCCCCCACCTACCGCCAGCAGGAGAATAGCTACGTCCTGGCCGGACCCAGGGACAGTGTTTCCAACCTGGGATCCACGTCCATTACCTCTCCACTCTCCTCCCCTTTGACCACCCCACCAAAAAACCCTCAGGTTGGGCCTGAGGAGGTAGTGACGACTGCTGTGGAGGGGAAGCTTATGGAGAACCAGTCTGAGGAAGTAATCTCAGAAGCTGAGATGCAGAGGCCTCACTCCAAGAAGGGCTTCCCAGTCCAGGAAGGCCCCATCCAAGGGGTAAGGATTGAGGTTCCAGCTGATGGTCATCCAGGGACCCCAGAGATGTCTGTGAATCTCAGCAGGACTCAGGCAGAGCAGAAAGGACATCATCTGTACTCCATCAGGGAAGATCCTTCTCTGGGGACAGCAACCTCTTTAGCAGGCCCATGTGGGATCAAGGACAGGTCTCCAGGGGTTGGAGCTGCAGAGGAACTGCTGAAGACCATTCAACAGCAGGCTCCAACTGAACCAGAGACGAGCCAGGTGGTGAAGCCAGACGAAGACAATTTAAACACCAAGATAATGTCGCCTTATGTGGCCAGTGGGGCTGAGAGGGGGAGTTCACCCCAGATGGCCCCTGGTCATCAAAATAAAGCTGAATCCACCAAAGAGAAACCACGAGATGCCACTCTAGATGATCGGGATGTTTCACCTGCATTGCCAAAGATTTCCCCTCACAGCTCCGACACATCTCCCACACAACAGAGGTCCATCTCTGGACTAACTGAGGGGTTAAACCCCTTAGTGTGGCATCCCACTCAGTCACCTATGACTGAACCCATACAAGCAACACATACATCTGGTCAGAGAGTCAAGGAGAGTCAAGTCCCAGAGGATTCCAAAGAAAAAGGGGGCATGGTTCCCCATCCGTGGTCATCGCTCCAAAGCCCGACGCCTATACCTCCGCCAGGGGTGCAGTCCTCTGACTGTCTGCCTAAGTTCACCAGCCAAAGACCACCCAACCTGCACCTGCCCACTAGCATGGGTAGAAGGAGCCTTCCTATCAATTGGAATGGATCAAACAACGCCACACTCCCCAGCCAAAGGTACAGTATTTAATAGGCCTAATAGTACAGTAGTAACACAATTTCACCGGTCCATTGCTTAATTCTTCCACAAAGAGTTCTTGTAGATAATAAGCAGAATCTACCACAACCCAAAACCGATTTGTGAAGGTGCTGGAGGCAAAAGGCAAAACTGGAGAAACATTAAAGAAATTTGCATCTGACTGGAAGAGTGCAGAGACTTTTTCCTGTTTCTCGACTAAGAGTTCTTAAAGAAATTCCATGAATAAGATAAGACAAGATAAGATAAGTACATTGTTATTCACAGAGTAGATGGAAAGAAAGCATTTTAGTGAAATGCTATATGCATAATGATTTATTTTTACTATTTTCTACATTGTAGAATAATAGTGAAGACATCAAAACTATGAAACGACACATATGGAATCATGTAGTTACCAAAAAGGMATTTAACAAATCTAAATATATTTTACATTTTAGATTCTTTAAWGTAGCCAATCTTTGCCTTGATGACAGCTTTGCACACTCTTGGCATTCTCTCAACCAGCTTCACCTGGAATGCTTTTCCAACAGTCTTAAAGGAGTTCCCACATATGCTGAGCACTTTTTGGCTGCTTTTCCTTTACTCTGCGGTCCAACTCATCCAAAACCATCTCAATTGGGTTGAGGTCGGGTGATTGTGGAGGCCAGGTCATCCGATGCAGCACTCCATCACTCTCCTTCTGGGTCCAATAGCCCTTACACAGCCTGGAGGTGTGTTGGGTCATTGTCCTGATAGTCCCACTCAGCACAGACCAGGTGGGATGGCGTATCGCTGCAGAATGCTGTGGTAGCCATGCTGGTTAAGTGTGCCTTGAATTCTAAATAAATCACTGACAGTGTCACAAGCAAAGAACCCACACACCATCACACCTCGTCCTCCATGCTTCACGGTGGGAACCACACATGCGGAGATCATCCGTTCACCTACTCTGCGTCTCACAAAGACACAGCGGAACCAAAAATCTCAAATTTGGACTCATCAGACCAAAGGATAGATTTCCACCGGTCTAATGTCCATTGCTCGTGTTTCTTGGCCCAAGCAAGTCTCTTCTTATTGGTGTCCTTTAGTAATGGTTTCTTTGCAGCAATTTGACCATGAAGGCCTGATTCACACAGTATCTTCTGAACGGTTGATATTTAGATGTGTCTGTTACTTGAACTCTGTGAAGCATTTATTTGGGCAGCAATTTCTGAGGCTGGTAACTCTAATGAACTTATCCTCTGCAGCAGKGGTAACTCTGGATGTTCCTTTCCTGTGATTGTCCTCATGTCAGCCAGTTTTCATCATAGCGCTTTATGGTTTTTGCAACTGCACTTTAAAAAAAAATCAAAATTCTAAATGGCTCAAACGCATTAAGAAGGAAAGAAATTCCACAAATTAACTTTTAACAAGGCACACCTGTTAATTGAAATGCATTACAGGTGACTACATCATGAAGCTGGTTCAGAGAATGCCAAGAGTGGGCAAAGCTGTCGTCAAGGCAAAGGGTGGAGAATCTCAAATATAACATATATTTTGATTTATTTAACACTTTTTTGGTTACTACATGATTCCATATGTGTTATTACATCGTTTTGATGTCTTCTATTATTCTACAATGTAGAAAAGATTACAAATAAAGAAAAACCCTGGAATGAGTAGGTGTGTCCAAACCTTTGACTGATACTATAAGTATTCACACCCCTGAGTCACCACATGTTATAGTCATCTTTGCCAGCTATTACAGCTGTGAGTCTTTCTGGGTAAGTCTCTAAGAGCATTGCACACCTGGATTGTACAATATTTGCTAATTATTCTTTTTTAATTTCTTCAGACTCTGTCGAGTTGGTTGTTGATCATGGCTAGACAGCCATTTTCAAGTATTGCCATAGATTTTTAAGCCATTTTTTTTCAAAACTGTAACTAGGCCACTCAGAAACATTCAATGTCATCTTGGTAAGCAACACCAGTGTATGTTTGGCCTTGTGTTTCAGGTTATTGTCCTGCTGAAAGGTGAATTTGTCTCCCAGTGTTTTTTGGAAAGCAGACTGAACTAGGTTTTCCTCTAGGATTTTGCCTGTGCTTAGCCCTATTCCATTTATTTTTATCCTTAAAAAAATCTCCCTAGTGCTTGCCCGATGACAAGCCTACCCATACCATGATGCAGCCACCACCATGCTTGAAAATATGAAGACTGGTACTCAGTGATGTGTTGTTGGATTTGCCCCAAACATAATGCTTTGTATTCAGGACATAAAGTTAATTTCTTTGCCACATMTTTTGCAGTTTTACTTTAGTTCCTTATTGTAAACAGGATGCATGTTTTGGAATATTTTTTATTCTGTACACGCTTCCTTCTTTTCACTCTGWCATGTAGGTTAGTATTGTGGAGTAACTACAATGCTGTTGATTCATCCTCAGTTTTCTTCTATCACAGCCATTAAACTCTGTAACTGTTTTAAAATCACCATTGGCCTCATGGTGAAATCCCTGAGCGGTTTCTTTCCTCTCCGGCAACTGAGTTAGGAACGACGCATGTACTGTATCTTTGTAGTGACTCAGGTGTATTGATACACCATTCAAAGTGTAATTAATAACTTTACCATGCTCAAAGGCATATTCAATGTCTGCTTTTTTWAAATCCATCTACCAATAGGTGCCCTTCTTTGTGAGGCATTGGAAAACCTCCCTGGTCTTTCTGGTTGAATCTGTGTTTGAAATTCACTGAGAGACCTTACAGATKATTTAATGTGTGGGGTACAGAGATGAGGTAGTTATGTTAAACACTATTATTGTACACAGAGTCCATGCAAGTTATTATGTGACTTGTTAAGCACATGTTTACTCCTGAACTTATTTAGGCTTGCCATAACAAAGAGGATGAATACTTATTAACTCAAGACATTTCAGCTTACATTTTTTWATTAATTTGTAAACATTTCTAAAAGCATCATTCCACRTTGACATTATGGGGTATTGTGTGTAGGCCAGTGTCACAAAATCTAAATTTAATCCATTTTAAATTCATGCTGTAACACTACATAATATGAAAAAAATTCAAGGGGTGTGAGTACTTTCTGAAAGCACTGTAGATGCAAAGTATGTGAAAAGGCCCCTGAATGTCCACAGCTTTAGAGGTTATATTGAGTGGTAAAATTATCCATAGTTCCTATTTTGCTGTATAATAATAAATCGTTTTATTTTGTGTACATCGCTGCTAAGAGCTGAGTTGTATATARAAAAGTATACATGGACTGTCAAAGTAGTTTATATTCACAAGACTGAGCCATCGCTGCCTGCAGTCCTCTCCTCTCAATCCTGCTTCTCCTCAAGCCAGTGTTGTGGCATTAATCAGTCCCTCCAGGATTTCGCAGGGATTTTTTGTGATATTTTCCATGGCAATATGCAGTGATTTAGTCGAATTTGTAGCAAATGCATTGACGAGGATTTTATTTTTGACGTGTGGCTTGATTGAACCATATTATGCAGTGATTGGTTGAAATTCCGAGCCCTCTTTTTGTACTGTGCTGATGGGTCAGGTTTATGCGATAACATTGCGATGATTTGTCTGTTTTATGTGGAGATAGTGCAGTGATTGGTCAAATTTGCAAGCCCTCGCATATTATGTGTGAAATTGTTGATTTTGCTCAAAATGTTGCCATCGTAGAATTCTGGAGGGACTGATAAATCAAGTCCATTCATTTCCTCTTCTCTTTCCTTTGGTTATAGACTACCACCTGCTCCACTGAAGTCCAGAGAGGCAGGCCAGGATCCATTACTCCCATCCATCCATGCCTCAGGGTTGTCCCCCATCAGACAGCCTTCCTCCCAGTCTTCACTGGAGAGATCAGCCACCCTGCCTCCAGGTATCGGCCATCCCATGGATGCCAAGCCCCCCTCCGCCTTCAGCCCCAGTCTCCACCATCGCTCTCCCTCCCCAATCAGGGGACTCCCCTGTTCCTCTCCCACCCCTTCTGCCTTGACCAAGTCCCTGGCTGCCTTCTGCATCAGCCAGTCCATCAGCCAGAGTCTGGCCAAGAAGAACGCTCGCCTCCAGGACCAGGCCACCCCTCCCCCAGACAGTCCAGCCCCTCTGGCTCCCGCTCCCACTGCATCCCCACTCAGGATGAGGTCTCCCTCCCCCAAACTCACCTCTGGCCCTAGCGGCCCCCCTCAGTGTCCCCCTTCCCCTCTCCGGTCTACTTCACTTCGCTCCAGCCCATGCGCATCCCCATCCCCAGCCCTGTCCCCCCCACCATACCGCAGGCAGCACTCAGTCTCCCCAGCCCCCCCAGTCAGCCTGCATCAAACCGCCTCTTCCTCWGCCTCCCCCCAGCCCAGGCCTGTTGCCCTAGACCAGCCACGTCATATTGGTTTGAATGGAAATAGCAACAACAACAACAACACCACTAACGGAGGATTGGCCGTGAATCACCGGAAGCCACCGTTAGCGAGTGCCAATAGTATAACCCATCCCCATGATTCTCTTTGGAGTGGTTCTACTCACACTTCCAACAGAGTGGCAAGGCCCTTCTCTGCCTCGGAGCCCAGCTCACGAGTGCCGTCCCCCTCTCCCTCCCCATCTCCATTCAGCAGGATCTGCTCCCCACCCCCTGTCCAGAATCATACAGGCACTCTGATGAACAAGCCCCCCAACCCTAGAAGCACCCGGGCAGGAGGGGCTAGCCCCTTCAACCACCTGGGCCTCTCCCTGGAGCTCCCCAGGGCCTCCTCAGCCTGCTCCTCAGGCATCACCTCCCCTCGTATTACCTCCCCTCCACCCATCGGGGTTCCTGACAATGTGTGGGGAGTCGCCGCTCCTCAGCCGCGGAATGCATTCCCTTCCTCCTCCATAGCCTCAGCCACATGGAGAGATGGCTTATCTCCCTCCCCCTCCATTCAGAGAAGCTACAGCACCACCTCCCCTCCCCCATCTGGTTTCTCCTCATGCTCTCCAACCCCTTCTCAGAACCTGCGGAGGACCAAGGGGAGCAGCCTGCCCTTCCTCAACCTGGCTGACCGACCACCCAACCCAGTCAGGAATGGGAGAAGGTCATGGGGAGAGAGCGGAAGGCGCAGGGCTGTGGGTGCGGAGCAGGAGTCTGGGCTGATGAGCCCCCGAGGGGGATCCTACACCAACAGTGGCTCCTACAGCGGCTCCAACAGCGGTTCCCCATCCTGCCTCAGCCCCGGCACCTTGTCCCCTGTCAGACTGGCCCCTGGGAAGAGCAACCACGGCGGGCAACACTTCACCAGCATTGCCTGGCCCGACGTACGAGAACTCCTGACCAAGTATGACAGTGGAGACAGCCCTGACCGGAGTGCTCCGACCTCCCCTGTCTGGCCTCAGGATGAGTGGGGTGACCCGGACCTTGGGGAGGACAGTTGCCGGAGCCGCCTGATCTGTGCCTATGTGCCTCGGGCCTCCCCAGCCCCAGACATGGGCGCACCCATCCAGTGCCCTCACAGGAGTGAGCCAAAGCCAGAGGACACCTCCTCAATGCAGGCAGCCAGAAGGACTCTAAAGACTAGCTATGCTACCACTGTGAACCTGCAGATTGCTGGCAGTGGACGAATCACTTCCTTCAGCAACACCCAGGTGAGCTTGAGCCAGACCTTAGCCCCTGTGGTAGACAGCCAGGGCAGACGGAGAGTCAGCATAAATGCCTGCAACCTCACCCTTCCTGTTCCCCAGAACTGCAAGAGGCTGTGAGGGGCTGCGACTGGGGGACCTCCTCCAAGGTGCCTTATGCCTCAGTGAAAGTCTAAATAGGCACTTTACCCTGAAACAGTGGTGTTCATAGGGATCCTATGAGATATAACTCCAGGTCATAAGGTAATGAATTACATTAGACTTAATTGGACAGTAGACTGAATCACCTGTTCTTCCAGATGACAATCTGACAATGTCAGGGATTCTGCAACCAACTCCACGTACCACCGTCCGGCCACCTACATCACTGTCCAACAGGACACTGACTGAACCCACAGACAAATTAGTTGTCCGGTGTCGTTTTTATTAGTCTTTTTGTTCTTGTTTGTTCTTTCAAAATGAATTCTGTTTATTCTGTTAAACAAAAAACAATGTATTGTTTACCAAACTCCTGTGTTTGTGCTTGTGGCTGGCATGGTGAAAACGGTCAATTATTTTCTTTTATTTATGAAGTAGTCTTATTTTGTCTGCATTTCTGGCACTTAACTTTGTCTTTATTTTGCACAATGTCCTCAGCTGTGTGTGTAGTTAAGACGTATCTGTGAAGGTAGGTTTTATTTCACACCAAATCATGATGTTATGTGTTCGAACCTATGTAGTTGTATCAGTGATCAGTGATCTATGATTTATTTGGTTACATAAGAGCTGAAAATAAGGGAAAATAAGGGCAACAAATTTCAGGGAAAACAAAATGCAAGAAAATGGATGTTGTGAGTCATTCACATGCATTTTTTTATTGCTGTACAACACAGTGTCTTCAGGCTACTATGTCCCATTTTGATAGTATAGACCTAGCTACTTTTTTAAGTACCGTATTTAAATATCAGTTTTGAAATTGTGTGAGCTCCTGTGGTCAAAAGACTCAAAAAACAACTACTGTGTGTATTACTTATGTGTATTTCAGTTATTTGTACTCCAATAATAATAAAAAATATTAAAGACCCTTTGATGTTGTCTGTCTCCTGTATAAATCCTCCAAGTATACCTATTATTATTGATTAGTCAATATCATGGAAAACATAGTTATTAACACTGAATGCCAATTTTTCCATGCCTACTTTTCCGAAGGAAAATAGTTCCCTGGACCTGGTCGACGTGCCTGTGTCAAGGTCGATCGGAAGTGGGTGAATGATTATGAATAATAGTGATGGAAGTTCGGCTCTTTTTACTGACTCGGATCTTTTCGACTCGTTCAGTCAAAATAGCAAATCTTTCGACTCATTTCGTTCACTTGAGTCATTAATCCTGCTGTAGAATTAATTGCATCCGGTAGGTCAAACGAACGACTAAAATGAACGATTCAATAAGATAAATGAATCATGACTCTCGAGTCAGTATAAAAAGTAGCAAATCGTTCGCGAACTGCACATCATTAATTAAGAACTGGGGTTGTGTTTGGGTTGGACTCTAGGCTACGCTCTGAGTGTAACTGAGCATTAGACATTTCAGGATTTTGTTGCAGTACAAATATGATAGATTTTAGCTACACAATTTGAACTTCAACTGTGGATTTTAAAGTTACTTTTGTTTTCACTTTGTACCTACATACGGCGCAAACTTCAGTAGACTTTCAAGCTGATTTACCATGTCCGGGTAAGTTACCGCTATATGTGTGAACCAGTAGCCTACTGTAATAGAGAATAATGTTGTATTTCTTTTGAGTACCCATCCCAAATACCACTGAAAAAACGGAACTATCTTCTTTGCATAAATCGCGCGGGACGTCATGTTACAGTAGGCTAGGCTGTATGAGATTCATATTTTTGATATATTTAACTAGGCAATAATTTCCCGTAAAATAGATTTCATGAATCATGTGTTTATTTTAGCCCTGGTTGCACACGCTTTCAGGTGAATGTTCAAAGTGCAATAACGAACAGACATTGCTTACATACCTATCCTATTAGATTCTAAGCTGCGGGAGGATCTCAGAAAATCGATTTTCTTCACTACTACAATTTAGGGCCGATTATCCTGTCTTCACAACTTCTAGAGATATTTCAACAAAACGATTTTGTGGTAAATGTATCACATTTTTTGAAATGTTGAAAAAAATATACAAGCAGGAAAGCCTTTAGGATAAATAAAACAAGTTTTAGATCATTTTTGAATAAAGTAGTAATATGTTGGATGACTGTGTTGGGGGCAACTCGCCCTCCCTCCCTAGTACACTACTGTTACATCATGTCAATTTCATTATAACATCCTTTTGCTCCCAAGTCAGGTTTGGTGTTCATAAATTCACTCTTAAGTGCCAGAGTGTGCTCGTAAATTCACAGCCTTGACAGTGTTAGTTCGCTTCGCTCTCGGAGCGTTCAGAGTGCACGCTGACACTGGACGCTCACGCCGAGTAGTAGGGTTGATCTGAACGTTCTGACAACGGTCATATTCAACGGGTGTTGCGCGTTCGTAAATTCGCCAGTTATTCTGCGCTCCTTCACACTCAGGCAAGAGTGCTCTGAAATCGGAGTAGATAGCCAGACTGAATTTACGAACACACCCAACACTTCTCTCCCAGTCCAGAGGACTGTGAGGTGCAAGTGGAGATTTGGCAGGAGGAGACCTTATGTCCCTTACCTAGGGACACTAGCGGTTCTGAAGAGGGGCCAGGGGGGGACAGTGCCCCTGTGACAACAATTTTGGACCCCCTGGTGGCTCCCCTTAATGTGGAGTATGAAATACATTTTACACAACTAATGCCTGCAATGCAGTGAAGAAAACGATATGACAACAATAACGTCTAATGTAACTGGCCCCTCTAACAGTACAACTGGCCCCAGCTTGGCCCCCCCAGTTTAAATGGTCTAGAACCGCCACTGCCTAGGGAGCTAGCTGATGGTTAGTACGTGTCCTTTGGGCTGCAAAGCTCATTGGGCAAAAGTGTTCTAAATACAAATGAGGGCTTTTAACTAACTTTTATGACTTGCTCATTTTATTATTAGATGGTTATGTGTTTATTTATTAATTTAGTTATTTGATTTAGAATTGTAGGACCCTGTCACGTTGTATAAATGATAGGAAACAGGCGCAGGAATACGAATATGTTTTTTATTTACTTCACCCAAGATAGCGCATGTCGGGAACATGACGGGGACAAAGCCAAAAACCAACACGTAAAATATAACACAAGGCTGTAACCCAAACAAAGAGCGAGGTGTAAACAACGAATATATATACACAGGACGAAATCCGTAATAACAAGAGCACAATAACGCGTAGTACCAAAGCCTAAACAGCACAGGTGCTCACAAGACCAACGGACATGGAACAATAACCGACAAGGACAGAGGGCACCTATATACACATACTAATCACGAGGAATGGGAACCAGGTGTGTGTAATGAGACAAGACAGTCCGGGCTTGGCGGTAACGATCCAGTTCAGTGACTCCTAGAAGGCAGGTGACGTAACAATCTGCCGTTTCCAGCTACAATAGTAATTTACAACATTAACAATGTCTACACTGTATTTTTGATCGATTTGATGTTATTTTAATGGACATAAAATGTGATTTTCTTTAAAAAACAAGGACATTTCTAAGTGACCCCAAACTTTTGAACGTAGTGTATATATATATACAGTACCAGTCAAAAGTTTGAACACACCTACTCATTCCATTGTTTTTACTGTTTTCTACATTGTAGAATGATAGTGAAGACATCAAAATTATGAAATAAAACATGAATCATTTAGTAACCAAACTTGTGTTAAACAAATCAAAATATATTTTATATTTGAGATTCTTCAAAGTAGCCACCCT
The DNA here is from genome assembly GCF_002910315.2 of Salvelinus sp. IW2-2015. Lineage (NCBI taxonomy): Eukaryota > Metazoa > Chordata > Actinopteri > Salmoniformes > Salmonidae > Salvelinus > Salvelinus sp. IW2-2015. Next base: position 10,030,228 of record NC_036862.1, on the reverse strand, counting down.
TTGCCTTGATGACAGCTTTGCATTCTCTCAACCAGCTTCATGAGGTAGTCACCTGGAATGCATTTCTATTTACAGGTGTGCCTTGTAAAAAGTTAATTTGTGGAATTTCCTTCCTTGTTAATGCATTTGAGCCAATCAGTTGTGTTGTGACACGGTAGGGGTGGTATACAGAAGATAGCCCTATTTGGTAAAAGACCAAGTCCATATTATGGCAAGAACAGCTCAAATAAGCAAAGAGAAACGACAGTCCATCATTACTTTAAGGCATAAAGGTCAGTCAATCTGGAACATTTCAAGAACTTTGAAAGTTTCTTCAAGTGCAATCGCAAAAACCATCAAGCGCTATGATGAAACTGGCTCTCATGAGGACCATCACAGGAAAGGAAGACCCAGAGTTACCTCTACTGCAGAGGATAAGTTCATTAGAGTTACCAGCTTCACAAACACGAGCAATGGAAAGCTGCCAGAGCGCGTGGGGGCATTGCTTACGTCCACGATGACAGGCTCATTGTCGACCCTCCCTCCCAGAAGCCTGGAAGGGATGAGAGAGCCTATGGGTTTGCAGCTTCAACCCCTCAACACAGACACACTAATTGATTAATGGATTGCTGAATGTATATTTTTTCTCTTGCTTTGTTTGCTCTTTTCCATATTATGTCTATCTCTGATAAGCTACCCAGGAAAGGGCTGAAAATAGTACATATTGATATATGTAGCCTTAGAAATAAGCCATATTAGCCATTTCTGAGACTCACTTAGATAATTCATTTGACACAGCAGTAGCAATACAAGGATATAACATCTATAGAAGAGACAGAAATGCTTACGGGAGAGGTGTTGCTGTATATAGCCATATCCCTGTAATGCTTAGAGAAGATCTTATGTCAAGTGGTATTGAAGTGTTGTGGTTGCAGGTTCACTTGGCACATCTAAAGCCTTTTCTTTTGGTGTGTTGCTATAGGCCACCAAGTGCTAACAGTCAGTATCTAAATAATATGTGTGAAATGCTTGATAGTGTATGTGATTTAAACAGAGGTCTACTTTCTTGGGGACCTGAATATTGACTGGTTTTCATCAAGCTGTCCGCTCAAGAGGAAGCTTCTTACTGTAACCAGTGCCTGTAATCTGGTTCAGATTATTAAAGACCCTTGCTCCCTTCGGTCTCAATGTAGACTTTGATCTGAAGCCATTCTTGTGATTTTGCTATTGCAAATGTTTGTAGGCTTATGTAGCCAAATCGTATCTATGATCATATGCTATCCAATTATGTTTTTTATATGCTATTTTAATAATGACAATGATATCAGGCCACACCCGGACATGATTACAGACACCTGTGTGTGTCTTTTGACACTATATAAATGAGTCACCACGCAGTGTTTGTCATTATACCCTGATGAAGACAGCTTGTCTGTCAAAATGTTGGACATTAGGTTATTACATTTTTGCGTCTTAGCTCCTAGAGTGTGCGGCTCTCCTTTATTTTTTTCAGGTTATTTATCAACCTACCAGGGTGTTTACAAACACTACAGGAACAAGATCATCCACATGTATCGATCACATTTTTACTAATAGTGTAGAACTGTGTTCTAAAACTGTATCTGTACCCATTGGATGCAGTGATCACAGTATAGTGGCTATATCCAGGAAAGCCAAAGTTCCAACAGCTGGGCCTAAAATAGTATATAAGACATCATACAAAATATTTAGCTGTGACTCTTATGTGGATGATGTTAAAAATATTTGTTGGTCTGATGTGATTAATGAGGAGCATCCAGACGCTGCACTTGATTCATTTATGAAATTTCTTCTTCCAATTATTGATAAACACCTGTTTAGAAACTGACTGTTAGAACTGTTTAGGCTCCATGGATTGGTGAGGAATTGAAAAACTGTATGGCTGAAAGAGAAGGGGCAAAAGGAGTGGCTAATAAGTCTGGCTGCACATCTGACTGGCTGACTTACTGCAAATTGAGAAATTATATGACTAAACTCAACAAAAAGAAGAAGGAAATGTTTTATGAAACCAAGATCAATGATATAAAGAATAATGGAAAAAACTTTGGATTACTTTAAATAAAATGATGGGCAGAAAAACAAATTCAACTCCATCTTTTCATCGAATCAGATGGCATCACAAAACCATTTGATGTTGCCAATTATTTAATGATTACTTCATTGGCAAAGTAGGCAAACTTAGGCAGGAAATGCCAACAACGAACCGTGAGCAATTGTATTCATGCATAAACAAACTAATAATGAAAGAAAAGCGTTGCAAGTTAGAATTTTTCAAGTTAGTGTGGGAGAGGTGGAAAAATGATTGTTATCGATCAATAATGACAAACCTCCCGACATTGACAACTTAGATGGAAAGCTCTACTGAGGATGGTAGCTGACTCTCTAGCCACTCCTATCTGTCATAATTTTAATCTGAGCCTAGAGGAAGGTCTTTGTCCTCAGGCCTGGAGGGAAGCCAAAGTAATTCCGCTACCCAAGAGTGATAAAGCGGCCTTTACTGGTTCTAACAGCAGACCTATAAGCTTGCTGCCAGCTCTTAGCAAACTGTTGGAAAAAATTGTGTTTGACCAAATACAATGCTATTAACAACAAATCAAATCAAATCAAATTTTATTTGTCACATACACATGGTTAGCAGATGTTAATGCGAGTGTAGCGAAATGCTTGTGCTTCTAGTTCCGACAATGCAGTAATAACCAACAAGTAATCTAACCTAACAATTCCACAACTACTACCTTATACACACAAGTGTAAAGGGATAAAGAATATGTACATAAAGATATATGAATGAGTGGTGGTACAGAACGGCATGGCAAGATGCAAGTAGATGGTATAGAGTACGGTATATACATATGAGATGAGTACTGTAGGGTATGTAAACATAAAGTGGCATAGTTTAAAGTGGCTAGTGGTACATGTATTACATAAAGATGGCAAGATGCAGTAGATGATATAGAGTACAGTATATACATATGAGATGGGTAATGTAGGGTATGTAAACATTATATTAAGTGGCATTGTTTAAAGTGGCTAGTGGTACATTTTTACATAATTTCCATCAATTCCCATTTTTAAAGTGGCTGGAGTTGAGTCAGTATGTTGGCAGCGGCCGCTAAATGTTAGTGGTGGCTGTTTAACAGTCTGATGGCCTTGAGATAGAAGCTGTTTTTCAGTCTCTCGGTCCCTGCTTTGATGCACCTGTACTGACCTCGCCTTCTGGATGATAGCGGGGTGAACAGGCAGTGGCTTGGTGGTTGTTGTCCTTGATGATCTTTATGGCCTCCTGTGACATCGGGTGGTGTAGGTGTCCTGGAGGGCGGGTAGTTTTCCCCCGGTGATGCGTTGTGCAGACCTCACTACCCTCTGGAGAGCCTTACGGTTGTGGGCGGGCAGAGCAGTTGCCGTACAGGCGGTGATACAGCCCGACAGGATGCTCTCGATTGTGCATCTGTAAAGTTTGTGAGTGCTTTTGGTGACAAGCCGAATTTCTTCAGCCTCCTGAGGTTGAAGAGGCGCTGCTGCGCCTTCTTCACAATGCTGTCTGTGTGGGTGGACCAATTCAGTTTGTCCGTGATGTGTACACCGAGGAACTTAAAACTTTCCACCTTCTCCACTACTGTCCCGTCGATGTGGATAGGGGGTGCTCCCTCTGCTGTTTCTGAAGTCCACAACATCTCCTTTGTTTTGTTGACGTTGAGTGTGAGGTCATTTTCCTGACACCACACTCCGGGCCCTCACCTCCTCCCATGTAGCCGTCTCTCGTTGTTGGTAATCAAGCCTACCACTGTAGTGTCGTCCGCAAACTTGATGATTGAGTGGAGGCGTGCATGGCCACGGCAGTCGTGGTGAACAGGGAGTACAGGAGAGGGCTCAGATCGCACCCTTGTGGGGCCCGGTGTTGAGGATCAGCGCGGGTGGAGATGTTTTACCTACCCTCACCACCTGGGGGCGGCCCGTCAGGAGTCCAGGACCCAGTTGCACAGGGCGGTCGAGATCCAGGGTCCGAGCTTGATGACGAGTTTGGAGGGTACTATGGTGTTAAATGCTGAGCTGTAGTCGATGAACAGCATTCTCACATAGGTATTCCTCTTGTCCAGATGGGTTAGGGCAGTGTGCAGTGTGGTTGCGATTGCGTCGTCTGTGGACTATTGGGTCGGTAAGCAAATTGGAGTGGGTCTAGGGTGTCAGGTAGGGTGGAGGTGATATGGTCCTTGACTAGTCTCTCAAAGCACTTCATGATGACGGAAGTGCTTTGAGAGACTAGTCAACAACAGACTTTCATCATGCTTATAGAGAAGGGAACTCAACATGTACCTCATTGACACAAATGACTGATGATTGGTTGAAAGAAATTGATAATAAGAAGATTGTGGAAGCGGTACTGTTAGATTTCAGTGCAGCCTTTGATATTATTGACCATAACCTGTTGTTGAAAAAACATATGTGTTATGGCTTTTCAACCTCTGCCATATCGTGGATTCAGAGCTATCTATCTAATAGAACTCAAAGGTTTTTTTAATGGAAGCTTCTCTAATGTCAAACATGTAAAGTGTGGAGTACTGCAGGGCAGCTCTCTAGGCCCTCTACTCTTTTCAATTTTTACCAATGACCTGCCACTGGCATTAAACAAAGCATGGGTGTCCATGTATGCTGATGATTCAACCAAATACGCATCAGCAACCACAGCTAATGAAGTCACGGAAACCCTTAACAAAGAGTTGCAGTCTGTTTTGGAATGGGTGGCCGGTAATAAACTGGTCCTGAACATCTCTAAAACTAAGAGCATTGTATTTGGTACAAATCATTCCTGAATTTCTAGACCTAAACTGAATCTGGTAATGAATGGTGTGGCTGTTGAACAGGTTGAGGAGACTAAATTACTTGGCATTACCTTAGATTGTAAACTGTCATGGTCAAAACATGTAGATTCAATGGTTGTACAGATGGGGAGAGGTCTGTCCATAATAAAGAGATGCTCTGCATTTTTGACACCACACTCCAAAAGGAAAGTTCTGCAGGCTCTAATTTTGTCTTATCTTGATTATTGTCCAGTCGTGTGGTCGAGTGCTGCAAGGAAAGACCTAGTTAAGCTGCAGCTGGCCCAAAACAGAGCGGCACGTTTTGCTCTTCATTGTAATGAGACGGCTGATATAAATACTATGCATGGACAGTCTATCTTGGCTAAGAGTTGAGGAGAGACTGACTGCATCACTTATTTTTATAAGAAACATGAATGTCTTGGAAATCCCAACTTGTTTACATAGTCAACTTACACACAGCTCTGGCAGACACACTTACCCCACCAGACATGCCACCAGGGGTCTTTTCACAGTCCCCAAATCCAGAACAAATTCAAGAAGGCGGTATTATATAGAGCCCTTATTGCATGGAACTTCCTTCAGTCTCATATTGCCCAAATAAACAACAAAACTGGTTTAAAACAACAGATAAAGCAACACCTCACAACACAACGGCTCTCCCCTATTTGACCTAGATAGTTTGTGTGTACGCAGAGTAGGTGAACGGATGATCTCTGTATGTGTGGTTCCCACTGTGAAGCAAGGAGGAGGAGGTGTGATGATGTGGGGGTGCTTTGCTTGTGACACTGTCAGTGATTTATTTAGAATTCAAGGCACACTTAACCAGCATGGCTACCACAGCGATATGCCATCCCATCTGGTTTGCGCTTAGTGGGGCTATCATTTGTTTTTCAACAGGACAATGACCCAAAACATCCCCAGGTTGTGTAAGGGCTATTTGACCAAGAAGGAGAATGATGGAGTGCTGCATCAGATGATCTGGCCTCCACAATCACCCGACCTCGACCCAATTGAGATGGTTTGGGAAAAAATATATATTTTGAAAGGGTGGCTACTTTAAATAATCTACAATCTAAAATAGATTTAGATGTAGATTTTTAAACACTTTTTTAGTTACTACATTATTCCATATGTGTTATTTCGTAGTTTTGATGTCTTCACTATTATTCTACAATGTAGAAAATAGTAAAAATAAAGAAAACCCTTGAATGAGTAGGTGTGTCCAACATTTTGACTGGCACTGTATATGTATATATATATAGATTTTTTTAGTTTTTACACTTATTTCACCCCTTTTTTGGGTAGGCACAAAACTACTTTCATACAAATGTTTTAACCTGAACCGGTTACCTTCAGATAGGTCCCCTGACAGTTGTGGGGGTCGTAGAGCCTTCCAGAGTCTTCCATAGAATGGTAGGTCAGACGTTTTCGCGAGAACCTATTTTCTGGATGTCTTATGGTCTGACAAACACCGCTCCAGCTCTGCCACCTTTCACTGCAGATGCGGAAGTGCGCCATCGGCGGATGGGGTGGATTGAGACGCATCCAATGCAAAAAATATATTTTGATGGGGATTATTTTATTATGTTACTGTGTCAATCGACTCATAAACTAATCCTGAAATCCTTTCAAATAATGAGTCAAATAAGCACTAGGACTTAAACATAAGTAACAACCGTGAGTGAGCTGGTAGACACACTGGAGAGGTGGAAATTACACTTCCACGCTTGGATGTGGTCGCATCCGTGCGAGATACAAATTCAATTTGGTTACTTCACTCAAAACTGTCTATTTTTAAGGGCACCTAAAACCATGATTTGGTCAGTAGCGCCCTGATTTCTGCATTAAAATGTTTGCCCTGCCCCAGCTTCTCCCTGTGCACTCTGAGTAGTAAAAATATATTATTTTTGCGCAACATTTCACAATGCAATAGCACGATAAAAACAGTAGGCTATTGTTCAAATCAAATTGTATTTGTCACATGTGCCGAATACAAAAGGTGTAGACCCAGTGGCGATTTTATCATGTAAATCTTGGTGGGGCAAACTCAAAAATATTTGGGGAGATGCATGCCAGTAAAGCCACTAAACAACACAACACTAAACAATACATTAATTACACTATAACGGTAACAAACGGTGCCCACAAACTGTTAGGGCCGACATAAAGATGTCCCAACAGCAGAGCTTTCTTTTCAGCACCATGGAGTGAATCCTTACTGCTGCTACACCTGGCTATCAGCAGAGCCTTGTCTGGCAGTGAAACAATTAATTCAGCCTCATTTACTGCCCTTTTAAAAAAACATAGCTGATATGTCTGACTTGTTTAAACAAATGGGGTTTCTACTGACAATTGAGATGTACAAACTAAGGCATAAGGGGACGATGAGCGGATAAGAGGCCATCCGTAATTTCAATTAAGTTATTAATGAGCGAGCTAGGACGGACGTAGTCAATATAACTATTTGTTCAGCACCTTTGAAACATAGAATTCAGAACATGGGTCGTTCTTACAGTATTCTCCCTGTACACTAAGTCAGAACTATAGGATAAATAAAGGGGGCATATAAGCAGACAATGAACGCTCTTACAATAGGCTACATATACACCACCAAATGCTAACAGCTTACGACACAACATACAGTGCATTCGGAAAGTATTCAGACCCCTTGACTTTTTCCACATTTTATTATGTTACAGCCTTATTATAAAATGGATTAAGTAGGCTTTTCCCCTCATCAATCTACACACAATACCCCATGATTTTTTTTTAAACAGAAATATTACATTTCTATAACTATTCAGACCCTTTACTCAGTACTTTGTTGAAGCACCTTTGGCAGCGATTACAGCTTCAAGTCTGATTGGGTATGACGCTACAAACTTGGCACACCTGTATTTTTTGAGTTTCTCCCATTCTTCTCTGCAGATCCTCTCAAACTCTGTCAGATTGGATTGGAAGCTTTGCTGCAGAGCTATTTTCAGGTCTCTCCAGAGATGTTTGATCGGGTTCAAGTCCGGGCTCTGGCTGGGCCACTCAAGGACATTGAGACTTGTCCCAAAGCCACTCCTTTGTTGTCTTGGCTGTGTGCTTAGGGTCGTTGTCCTGTTGGAAGGTGAACCTTCGCCCCAATCTGAGGTCCTGAGCACTCTGGAGCAGGTTTTCATCAAGGATCTCTCTGTACTTTCCCTCAATCCTGAGTAGTCTTCCCGTCCAAACATCCCCACAGCATGATGCTGCCACCACCATGCTTCACCGTAGGGATGGTGCCAGGTTTCCTTCAGACGCTACGATTGGCATTCAGGCCAAAGAGTTCAGTCTTGGTTTCAACAGACCAGAGAATCTTGTTTCTCATGCTCTGAGAGTCTTTAGGTGCCTTTTGGCAAACTCCAAGTGAGCTGTCATGTGCCTTTTACTGAGGAGTGACTTCTGACTGGCCACTCTACCAAAAAGGCCTGATTGGTGGAGTGCTGCAGAGATTGTTGTCTTTCTAGAAGTTTCTCCCATCTCCACAGAGGAACTCTGAAGCTCTGTCAGATTGACCATCATGTTTTTAGTCACCTCCCTGACCAAGGCCCTTCTCTCCCGATTGCTCAGTTTGGCCGGTTGGCCAACTCTAGGAAGAGTTTTGGTCGTTCCTTCTTCCATTCAAGAATGATGGAGGCCACTGTGTTGTTAGGGAACTTAAATGCGGCAGACATTTTTTGGTAACCTTCCCCGGATCTGTGCCTCGACACAATTCTGTCTCGGAACTCTACTGGCAATTCCTTCAACCTCATGGATTGGTTTTTGCTCTGACATGCACTATCAACTGTGGGATCTTATACAGACAGGTGTGTGCCTTTCCAAATCATGTCCAATGAATTGAATATACCACAGGTGGACTCCATTCAAGTTGTAGAAACATCTTAAGGATGATCAATGGAAAGAGGATGCACCTGAGCTCAGTTTCGAGGAAGGTGGTTTGGCGGTATTTCGTGGGCAAATTTTGTCATCAAACTATGGTATTCTCTGAATTTATGGTGCTTTAAAGACAACTGGGAACTCGGGGAAAAAAAGGTTGAATCATGATGTCAGTGATGTTCAGGTTGGGGCTTTAGAAATTCCGAGTTGGTTGACCGTTCAAAACATATTTTCCCAGTCAGAGCTTGTTTTTTCAGAGTCTGAGATTTCCCAGATCCAAGTTTCCAGTTGTTTTGAACGTGGCAGAAGTCATGTTGGATTGATAGCATGGCCAATGTTGAATATTTATAATTTTAAGCTTGGAAAAGAGACCCTTATACCCAGACTTGGACCACACACCCACTCCACTGAATAGCAGGCTAGTGCTTGCTTTGTATCGCTTACAGTTAGCCACTGATTCCTTCAAAACCACTCATTGTTGAATTTCCAATTTCCAATTTGTTGTGTAATGTTTATGTCCAGTGGCAGATGAGCATTAAAAAAATGTATCTACAATTTATCTTCATATGGCAAGAATTGAAAATGATTTGACAGTAGATTGTCGACTTGATTCATGATGATGACTGCTAGCTTGCTAGTTAAGATTTTGAAAGTTTGATGTTGACAAGATCAGTCCAATCAAAACTACGGTAGATATAACATGATTTGACGTAATTTTATCTGTGGCCAATGACCTTGAGCCTTCTTGGATGGACACGTCTAATGTAACTTTATGGCAGCACCCAAGGGGCTTGAATTTTCGAGCTCTCCCTGTAGATTTTGCAGTGACGTATTGTCCCCATGAGTGACAGAACACTGCAATCACGGCACAACTAGAGAACATTACCAACCCCTACGCCCCGTATTTTCCGCTGGCTGCCTCACCACCACAGAAAACACAGAGCTAGGCTGAAACACCTGCATTTTGTAGCTGCCTTAAAAAAAAAAGCAAAAAAAAAGACATGTTTGTATGGGACTTTATTAACTCAATTATCTTTTTTTTTAAACATTGTTTGCAAACTGATATGTGACACGTATTAATGCCAAAATAACATCCAAACAGGCAACTTTTTTTTTTTTTTTTTTTTACCAAGACAGAAAATAATCAAAACATTCTTTAGAAAGTTGCCTGGTTTGCTAGATTGACATATATTTAATTCATTTTTAAAGGGTGGGTTTCTTGGTGTTGAAATACAGCAGTTATACTATTTTGGACCATCAGGCTGCTGATGTCATGCAGCCTGTCGTTTTTGTGTTTATACTTTTTCATAACGACAACGATAGGTTTGATTTCGGACAACAATAGAATGTTCATGATGTCACTGCAACAACTGTCCACAGACATGTCGATAGACAAACTTTAAACAAGCCTTAAGGTGTATGGCAGGCCAGTAACTTTTGCAACTAAATCATTTTACGGTGCATGGTCGCACACAGACTTTTATGGGTACACAAGGTGCCACCGGTGGATTCAAAATGAGTAGCCTAACAATTATTTACATGGCCCCAGTTGCATTTGCAAACAAATTATTTATGAAATCAATAATATGTAACATGTGACAGTTCTTAATTGACAGTGAGCAGTGAGCAAAGTAACCATAGACGGGAATTGACAATGGCTTACTATTAGGCATTCATCCATATAAAACAAAGGTCATTTCTCAAGAACGTTCCAATTTCCATGGCAGCCTTGTTCTCCTTTTAAATTGTATTTATTTTTTCAAGTAGGATACATAATTAACAAAATGTGAATAGCACAGAATAAATAAATAAAAAATAATCTTTTATAATCAGCGCCGAATGATGTATGACATCGCTTACATAAATGACAGTAATATTCTCTCCATAATCATTGTTCACTTAAACAGTTACTCTCTCTCTCAACAGTGAGGAGCCAGGAGGCAGATGCTGATGGCTTGCCTCGTCTCTTCTGCTGCGCTGCTTTCCAGGACACACAAGAGAGATGCTGCATAATAAATCAACAGGAAGATAGAAGACAGAGTGTTTTACCCCTCATCCAAAAGTGGGGAGCCTACTGGCTAAGGAGGAGGCACGTAGCTGGAGTCTTGCCTCGTCTCCACTGCTTCTGCCCAGGACACACAGGGGATGCAGTGTCACTAAGAAGGCTGCAGTTGACATGGACAATATGCTGAATCCCAAAACAATGGAGGATTTTAAAATAGTTCTCTTCATTTTAAGCTACTTCTCTACTGATCTGAAGCTGCTGTGAAAGAGTGGGCCCATGCCATGCTGAGGAGACAGAGAACTGACACTCTTCTAACCGTTTTGCTGTGGCTTCTCTTCTTCGCCGCCATGACAATGAAACAGACATATGGAAAATCCATGTGCAGTAAAGAACTTCCCGGAATTGTGCGAAAATGCATTGAGGAAGTTCACAAGATGGTATCAAGATGTTTTCAGTTTTTTCCCACTTGTTTTTCATATTACCTCAAACACTGAGTTTACTAAACATTAGGAACACCTTCCAAATATTGAGTTGCACTCACTTTTCCCCTCCGAACAGACTCAACTTGTCGGGGCAGCAACTCTACGAGGCGTTGAAAGAGTTTCACAGGGATGCCAGCCCATGTTGATTCCAATGCTTCCCACAGTTGTGTCAAGTTGGCTGGATGTCCTTTTGGTGGTGGCCAATTTTGATACACACGGGAAACTGTTGAGTGTGAAAAACCCAGCAGCATTGCAAGTTTTGACACACTCAAACCGGTGCACCTGGCACCTACTACCATGATTGAAGTGTATTTAACAAGTGACATCAATAACGAATCATAGACTGACCAGGTGAACCCTGGTGAATGCTATGAAAGAGCAGGTGTTCCTAATATTATGTACACTCGGTCTATGATGGAATAGAATTCAACACACTGTAGAATCAACATCAGCACACAATTACATTACCTTTTGACTGTTTGTTTTTATGTTTACATTATCTGTGTTGTAGCCTGTTTTTTTCTTTCTTACCAGGAATCATTTGATTGCAGACTGTACACCCCAACTTTGGCTGATTATCAGGTATGTGGTTTATTTCTGTTATTTCTGCATTAATAACACAGTCGCTCGTAAAAGTCTCTACACCCGTTGCACAGCCTTCACATTACGCTGCCCTAAAATAAAATAAAATAAAATATTTTTCCTACCGATCTAAAAAAACATTTTATAGGAAATGTTCCAAATTAATACAAACTACGAAATTAAAATGTATTCATTGATGTCAACTCTATCCCAGAGTTAAAAATTAGTGGAAGCACTTTTGGCAGCCATTACAGCTGTGAATCATTGTGAATAAGATTCTACCAACCTTGCACAACTCTTAGGGCAACATATCCATTGTTTTTGTCAAAATTACTCAAGTTAATAATTTTGTTTGGGAATTGTTGATCAGCAGTATTCAAACCTTTTCACAGATTTTCATGAAGATTTAAGTCAGGAATGAGAATATACCATTCAGAAACACTCAACACCTATTGGAAAGCCATTCTGTTGTGTTTTTGGCATAAACATGTGTAATTGTGTAATGCTCCCCAGTCCCTGCCAGGGACAATCATACCCATAACATGATGCTGCTGTTGGGGTTCGTTTCCTCGTTCCTTGTCAATCATTGGCTCATTGGTGAAATTAGCTATCTTTAATTAAATCATTCAAAAACCTTTATTAATGCAATTGCAGACAGAGGTTGACAACAGGAACATAACGCATGTTTCCGAGTAAGTTCTGCATCAAAGAAAAGGTCCCAAGTTCTTTTATTAAACCCGAAGTCCAGCCCTAGTTATGTCACTGCCTACGTCATTATCTTTTACTCATGAGACCAAAACCATGCCTACTCAACATTAACTCTTGTTTATATAGCTATCTAAAAGCTTAGCAGTAAATATCCACGTTGATTTACAGTGGAATCTCTGACTAATCTCTTATCTCTTACACTCCCCTGCAGAGTTCTGTCTCACAGTCACACATTTCTCAGACAGTTTCTTCATTAGAGGCAGAGAGACTAGAAAAGTACTCTGAAACAATATTAAACCTCATAATGTATATATATTGTTAATCTGTAGTCTAGGATCCTATAAATGTAAGGAGGGTGGGGTCTTATAACCTCTCCCCTTCTATTAATACAACATAAGCATAATCAATTGTTATAATATATCAAACATTTGGTACAGTCCCTATCATGACACCCTAGGTGAACCCCCTTCATTTCCCTCTTTGAGACTAAATAGTCTCACACCTTCAATCATAATATTCTCCTCTGAAATCAAATAGATTAGGCAAATCCCCCGGATCCATTTGATCCCAGGGATGGCCTTCTAAAAGGAGAAACAACTCCTGAGGTTCCTGAAATGCTGGTGGGGTGGGGTGAGTCTGGCTATACTCCCATTTCCTCTTGAGTCCTGGGAAAAACCACACAAGTTGAATAAACAATGAGATTAAGAGAAACTAGAAATGCCCCAGTATCCCCTTCAGCACGATTTGTATCCGCTTCCAACAACACCATCATTCCAGCATGTTCAAGAGCAGTTGCAGTCATTTTCTTACAGATATAAACAGTAACCAAAATCACCAAACCTCCTACAAGTATAGGAGTAAACAATGAAAACAGAGTCAACACAACTTTTCCCACCACATTCCCAAATTTAGCATTAAACCAGTCACCAATTTTGTCAAAAAAAGATTTTTCAGATTTTGAGAGAGTTTTAAGATCAGCAATCTTATCAATTATTGCAGTCATATTCTCAGAGGGAGGAGCATAACACAATTTTCAGGATCAATAATACCTAGTGTGTTACAGTGTCCTCCTTCCTTTGCCAAAAGATCATCTAAAGCCATCTCATGGCGGCTGACGACTGCTTTCAGATTTTGGACATCTAATGAGAGCTGGCTAAATCCTCTGATTGTTAAATTCATATGGGCCTGGAAAGAATAGGTTAAATTGTTTACCCACTTTCTTAGGACAGCCACACCCCAGGAGGGTATGATTGACATACCAAAATCTCACCCGGGTGTAGAACAGAACCTTAGGCTTCCTGATTGTCTGGGATGAGTCGTTTGGCACGCTGCAGTAGCCCAGAGTTGGTTTTACCTGTCACATTGAAAAGATCGGTGACCGGAATTCTTAACATGTACATTTCTGTTCTCCCCAAATAACAACACCCCCCCTCCCATCCAGGAGGTAAAATGAGATACCCCTTGTCACTGCATACCCACATCCATCCAAAAGGTGCTCCCATGCCTTCCTCTATCCTAGAAAGGTTTACACCTGTCACCTGTTGCTGTAAGTCTAACACACTAAAATGCCCTTTAGCATAGTTTCTCCTATCACTATACTCTTCTCTCAGTTGACCCATATATTCATGACAAGCTCTAGTGTCTCCCATATCTTCCCTCTACCAAATTAGGTACGTTTGCTCCCTTCTTGTGACCACCCCAACATACATGTGTCCCATAATCCCCAAATGTTCAACAGTCTTTCTAGCCAAGCACTTTATTATACATAAAGCAACAGCAAAACACAGTCGTCCTACCAGGAGTGGAACAATCATGGCAGACAGGAACATCATTACCTTACCCATCACGTTTCCAAATACACTATTAAACCAGTGTCCAATTTGGTCAAAGATGGTGTTGTCAGCTTTTCCCAGAGTACAACCTAATTTAACCAGTTCATTTATAATAGCTGTCATGTTGTCAGAGGAGTCAGGAATCAACATGACACAGTAATCCTCATCGTTTATTCCAAGGGACCTGTAGGCCCCTCTGTCTTTAGCCAATATGTGCCATTTCGTCTCTGGTCATTACTGCCTTCAAATTCTGCACATTTAGTGACAACTGAGTACTTTCAAGATAGTAGGGCCTGCATGGAGTATGTCAAATTGTTAATCCCCTTACCCTTTACTACAACTCCTACACCTAGAAAACTTACTAGGGCTGCCTGCCATCTCTACCTGAGACAGCACATATCCATAAGCTTCATTATTTTGAGCCACTGCTCTTTTAGCTCTGAAATTCGATCTGAAACTAATTTGCAAAGAACTGTTCAGCAACTCAGAAGCGAGTAATGTTGCTACTGTCAGTTCAGTTTTCCCCAGATAACAACACCCTTTCCATCCCCTGGGGAGGAACATGTAGCCATTACCCCCACAGATCCAGAGATGATCTGGAGGTGTCTCCATGCCTTTGCCTATGTTTGACATATTTACCCTAGTTATCAATTGTTGCCCATCCAGTACATCAAAACTACTGGTATCTGTTTTTAGGCCTGTGTAAGACAGGCAATTAGTGGTGTTTCCTACATCCACATTCCCTGAGTTGCAGATACAAACGGGGGGAGTTATTGTGGGTTTTAATCCTGCCAACACAACATCTCCTTTATCATTTATGGGCTTTACACTACCAGTCAGATACTCTCCCCATTGTACTTTTGGAGGTCCTATGCATTTAATCAGCTGGGAATTGTTACCTGGTTGTACACTAGGAACCTTCTTCTACCTTGGCCATTTAGTCTTAATGGGCCCACCCTCCTTAAATTCTTTAGCTGTATCTGAACTATTACCTATTGTCTTATTGGATAATCCACATTCCCATGCTGCTTCCTTTCCCCTAGTGACCAACATCAGAATAGTATAATTGCTGTTTCTTTGTCGAACCCTGGTATTGTTCCTTTGCATAAAATGGAGTAATTAACATCCAAAATCATTCTTTCCAATTGGTACTACCTGGGTTTCCCACAGAAAGGTTGTGGAGCTGGGTTCATGGAAAATCATTACCCGTGTGCCAGATGTGTTCCCCCTCCCCTGTAATCCCATGTATGTCACTGTTTTCCCCATTTATTATTCTCCACATCCCCATCCACAAAGGGAACAGGTAGGATTTGGAGAGCAACAAAAACCCTGCATGTGTGTTTCCATTGTTGCAGTTTTCTTGATTCACAACCATAGTGTGTGTATATGATGGTGTCCTCGACATCTGATGACTCTTCAGGTTCTGTGGTTGAACCCTCTGTTGGTTCTTCTGACCTTTGGTCTCGGCCCTCTGACTGAGGTCTTCCCCGTTTCTCCTCTGTGCCTTCTCATCGGTGGATCTTAGCCTCTTTTGTTGCCATGGTCACCTGGAAGGTTCCCATCCATCTTGGCTGGTTCCATTTTCTTTTATGGACTCATAGTTTCACCCAGGCTCCTACGCAGATGGTCAGAGCATCATCTGGATCCTCACCTGGTGATTGGTTCTGCACCCACCTGGTAAACCTGTCAATTATCACCAGGCAGTATCTCTTTCTTTCTTTTTGCTCTACCATGTCTATGAAATCCATAGCTAGGTGGGCAAAATATCCTTTTGGAGTGGGGTACTTCCCTGGTTACAGTGGATTTCCCTTGTCTATGTTATATAACAAACATGTCGTGCAACGATAAATGAACTGTTTTACGTGCTGATTCAAATTTTGGGTCCAATTTTCTTTTGGGTCCAATTTTCAAATATTCTCCTCCTCCTCCATTCTCCTCTCATATCCCCCTTTGACGAATGGCTCACATGGTTGATGGTAAACAGGGCATGCCAGACAAAAGATGTAGCCATAAGCCAACCTAGGACAGAGAGCACACCCTCTCTCCCTCCACAGCTGGTGAATGAGGATATCAGCCTGCTGCTGTTTCTCAAGATCACCGTCATTGTTGATTCTGAGGGAAATAAGAACTTTTGGTGTTCTAATTTCCCATTGGCCATCCTCTGTCATTAGCAAAGTTTCCACTTCCTCTGCCAGGCCCAAAATTTCCTCTGCCCCTGTTGTAACCTCTTCTTCTTCCATTTCCCCCACACTGTGAACTCACATGCCCCAACCGCCCACAGGTCCAGCATTGAGTGTTGTTCCAGTCACGAAAAACTTTGGCGGGCCCATATCCTCTCCCATACCATGTTTTTGTGTCACCATAAGGCTGAATGGTGAAAAGCCCATACCCTGCAGGCGCCAAGTTCACAGGTGTGACAGATATGACTGTGGGGGAGGTGCAGGCTGTGGTTGTGGTGAGACTGTAGAAACAACTTGAGCAGATGTCTAGGGTCTTCCAGTCTGTTCCTTTTTGTGGAGTGTGTTGGGGTGACGATGGAAAACTTCCTCCAGGAACTGTGCCTCGTTTTTCTTTCATCCAATTCTACTGTTCTCATGTCGCTTGTTGCTGCTGTTGTGCCGTCCACCTCCTTTGTGGTTGCTTCTGCATTTTCTTCTGTCAGTGGCATGAGAGGGTAGATCTGTGTATAGTCACCCAGGGGTCTTCTGGGTTGATTCTCATACGGCAGCGGGGCGCTGGGGAGTACTCCTGTTCTGCCTCTGTCCTGACCCAGTTCTTTCCTCCCGAATTCTATTGTTCTCTCCATCTTTAGTTTGGTCACGGTAGCCTTGTTCATGAAGATCTGTCCTTCAGCATCATCATTTCAATCACAGTTTCTGATACAAGGGTACTCGTCTTTATCCCCTTCTTTTTGTCCATTTTTCTTATCTCCTTGACTAAATCCAACCTAGTCTTGTTGAATGAACCAACCATTGGATATCTATTTTCTCCTGCCATCACTGTCCAGACATGCCATTTCATAAAAGAACATTTAAATTCCACAGTAGGAAACTTTTTTTGCATATATTCAACAGGCGTGACAGGCTTCATTGCTCCTCATTCTGGTTTGACTGTGACATGGTGCTCCGGCTTTTTATTTAGATAGTCTGGGTGTTTTCCAATTTCTATAGGGTTATCCTAAAGTGGGTGTAATATGTAGTAATATGCCTATATAAATTCTTATCTATCTTCTTTCAGTGTGTGTTAAATAACAGTGGTTGCTACTGAAATCATAATTCTACTCTCACTTACTCCAGGCTATAGTAAATGGTTCTACTAAACTCAAATATACTTTACACATGGGCCTCACAGAGACACCCGCATGCCAGACTTCAATTCCTAATGTTATATCTTATGGGTGTATAGTAACAGTAATATGTTATACACCAGTACTGTCCTATGGTAGGAAAGTGTCATGAACAAATTGTCACGCCCTGACCTTAGAGATCCTTTTAATTCTCTATTTGGTTAGGTCAGGGTGTGACTAGGGTGGGCAGTCTATGTTTTCTATTTCTTTGTTGGCCTGGTATGGTTCCCAATCAGAGTCTATCGTTGTCTCTGATTGGGGATCATATTTAGGCAGCCTTTGCCCACCTGTTGTTTGTGGGATCTTGTTTTTGTGTAGCTGCCTGTGAGCAGCCCAGAACGTCACGTTTCGTTTTCTTCTGTATTGTTTTTGGTGAGTTTCATATTTATTAAACATGTGGAACTCTATGCACGCTGCGCCTTGGTCCATTAATTCAACCAACGATCGTGACACAAATACGTTCAACCTTTTATTAAAATAACTTCTGTCCGACTCCTAACTTTTTATTCCACTATTGGGCCATTACCCAGTAAACCCCGCCATAATCCACAGACAAACAATCAATGAAACATACAACGCACTATTCATAAACAACTCAACTCATTCACTGGGTACCTCTTCAAAATAAACACTACAAAAATAAAATAACTCGTTTTCAGTAAAGATCGCCCGCATTACAACCCAAAATAAAATAGAAGAGTTGAGTATTATAACCACCTCTCCAAAACCCAAATAACATTAAGTAATGATCGCTGCATTACCTCCCAATATATAATGGATGATTAACGCTGAACCACCTCTTCAAAACCCGGATAATTGTCGCTCTGAATTACCTCTAACAAATAAAATTAAAACCTGGGCAATTGTCGCTCTGAATTACCTCTAACAAATAAACAAAGAACTAGTCTGAGTAATTGACGCTGAATTACATCTAACAAATAAAATTAGGTGATTAACGCTGAATCACCTCTGCCAACTAGTATTGGGTAATTGTCGCCAAACTATCTCTAACAAATAAAATCAAAAAACATTCATCCTATATCGACATTCTGGTTTGACTGTGACATGGTGCTCCGGCTTTTTATTTAGATAGTCTGGGTGTTTTCCAATTTCTATAGGGTTATCCTAAAGTGGGTGTAATATGTAGTAATATGCCTATATAAATTCTTAGCTATCTTCTTTCAGTGTGTGTTAAACCCCTAGGTGAACCACCTTCACTGCAAAATACAGAGGTTAAGCAATATTAATTTCACTTAACATTACTGACCTGCATGACCAAGTGAAAAGACAGAAGGCTGTGTTAAAAAATGTTAATGCCGAAGACACACCAGAAGGGCTTTCCGGTGGGGATTGAGCAATTTTGAGCAATGTTGACAAATTATTCACACCCCTTGACTTTCCACATTCTGTCTTGATTCAATAACTATTCAACCATAAGCCATAAAAAAAAATTGTTAAAAGTTAACAATGTGAACAAAAAAAGGTACTAAGTGCATGGTAAACATACTGTAGATACAAACAAAAATGTTATGATATGATAAGTTCAGCTGTAATCATTTGCTTAACAAGTCACAAGTTGCATGGATGATTTTTGAATGACTACCTCATCTCTGTACCCCACATATACAATTATCTGTAAGGTCCATCAGTCAAGCAGTGAAATTCAAACACAGGTTCAACCACAAAGACCAAGGAGGTTTTCCAATGCCTCGCAATGAAGGGCACCTATTGGTAGATGCGTAAAAAAAAGCAGAGCATGAAGTTATTAATTACACTTAGGATGGCGTCCTTCCTAACTCAGTTGCCGGAGAGGAAGGAAAACGCTTAGGAATTTCACCATGAGGCCAATTCTGACTTTAAAACAGTCACAGAGTTTAATGGCTGTGAAAACTGAGGATGGATCAATAACATTGTAGTTACTCCACGATACTGTTACGTACGCCTCTTGGAGGAGGGAACGCAACAACTTGCTACATCTCAACTCCCCGTGGAGTGAAAAAAAGTATGTGATCGTAGGTGCGGGGAAGTACGACAGAGGCAGAGAAAAATACAGTTTACAGGGATTTTATTATTCCTTAACACGTTAAGAGGGGAAAAGGGGCTGGACGGAACCAAAGCAAAGAAAGTAAAAATTAAAAAGAGTCCCCTCTCCTACCCTACCTGCCTTCCCACTACTTACCTCATCTTTAGCACCACCTGGCACGCTAACCAAAATACAGGGGTTGGTCCGCCCAGGTCTTGCCTAGTGTACATAGACAGATTAAATACTACAGGTTATGTATGTCCGCAGTTTAATGCCTTTTTAGCTGAAACTTTATACAGCAAAATGTGAAGACTGTGCAAGGGACGTGTAGACTTTCACTAGGCATTGTATTTGACCAAATTCTGGAGACATGCAGTTCCAGTCAAAGTTTGGACACACCTACTCATTCCAGGGTTTTTCTTTATTTTTTATATTTTCTTTGTGGATTGTGGAGGCCAGGTCATATGATGCAGCTCTCCATCACTCTCCTTCTTGGTCAAATAGCCCTTACACAGCCTGGAGGTGTGTTTTGGGTCATTGTCCTCTTGAAAAACAAATGATAGTCCCACTAAGCACAAACCAGATGGGATGGCGTATTGCTGCAGAATACTGCGGTAGCCATGCTGGTTAAGTGTGCCTTGAATTCTAAATAAATCAACCACAGTGTCACCAGCAAAGCACCCCCACACCATCACACCTCCTCCTCCATGCTTCACAGTGGGAACCACATGTGTGCCTTGTTAATTTGTGGAATATCTTTCCTTAATGTGTTTTAGCTAATCAGTTGCGTTGTGACAAGGTAGGGTTGGTATACAGAAGATAGCACTATTTGGTAAAAGACAAAGTCCATATTATGGAAAGAACAGCTAAAATAAGCAAGGAGAAACGTAGTCCATCATTTTCTTAATTTTTTTTCAATTTCACCTTTATTTAACCGGGTAGGCCAGTTGAGGACAAGTTCTCATTTACAACTGCGACCTGGCCAAGATAAAGCAAAGCAGTGCGACACAAACAACAACACAGAGTTACACATGGAATAAACAAACATACAGTCAATAACACAATAGAAAAGTCTATATACATTGTGTGCAAATGAGGTAAGATTAGGGAGGTAAGGCAATAAATAGGCCGTAGTGGCGAAGTAATTACAATTTAGCAATTAAACACTGGAGTGATAGATGTGCAGAAGATGAATGTGCAAGTAGAGATACTGGGGTGCAAAGGAGCAAAATAATAAATAACAATATGGGGACGAGGTAGTTGGATGGGCTATTTACAAATGGGCTATGTACAGGTGCAGTGATTTGTGAGCTGCTCTGACAGCTGGTGCTTAAAGTTAGTGAGGGAGATATGAGTCTCCAGCTTCAGTGATTTTTGCAATTCGTTCCAGTCATTGGCAGCAGAGAACTGGAAGGAAAGGAGGAATTGGCTTTGGGGTTGACCAGTGAAATATATCTGCTGGAGCGCATGCTATGGGTGGGTGCTGCTATGGTGACCAGTGAGCTGAGATAAGGCGGGGCTTTACCTAGCAAAGACTTATAGATAACCTGGAGCCAGTGGGTTTGGCGACGAGTGCGAAGCGAGGGCCAGCCAACGAGAGCGTACAGGTCGCCGTGGTGGGTAGTATATGAGGCTTTGGTGACAAAACGGATGGCACTGTGATAGACTGCATCCAATTTGCTGAGTAGTGTTGGAGGCTATTTTGTAAATGACATCGCCAAAGTCAAGGATAGTCAGTTTTACGAGGGTATGTTTGGCAACATGAGTGAAGTATGCTTTGTTGCGAAATAGGAAGCCGATTCTAGATTTGATTTTGGATTGGAGATGCTTAATGTGAGTCTGGAAGGAGAGTTTACAGTCTATCCAGACACGTAGGTATTTGTAGTTGTCCACATATTCTAAGTCAGAACCATCCAGAGAGAGGCATAAAGCAATCACAGGTGTTGATCAGGAGAGCTAAGACAACAACAGGTAAATGGCGATGAATGGGCAGAGAGGGTCAGTTAGATACACACAGGACCTGAGTTCGATGCTGGGGCCAATAGATAAACACAATGAGGTACCATGTTAGTGAACATCCAGCAGGCATCAGCTGTGTAGCCGAGTGATCATAGGGTCCAAAGAGCAGCAATAGGTGAGTCAGGGAGCAGTTTGGTAGTTGCTACTACGCTAGGCGAGCGGGAGACACAGCGTTCAGAAAGCTAGCGGGCCGGGGATAGCAGATGGGTCTTCGGCGACATCGCAACAGAAAAGCCTGTTGAAACCACATCGGACGATTACGTCGGCAGACCAGTCGTGATGGATCGGCGGGGCTCTGTGTCGACAATAAAGGGTCCAGGCCAATTGGCAAAAGAGGCGTTGTAGCCCAGGAATTAGCTGGTATTCTTTATCGGCTAGCCGGGAGATGGGCCTAGCTCGAGGCTAGCTCAAGGCTAACTGGTGCTTGCTTCGGGACAGAGGCGTTAGCCAACAATAGCGACTCGGTTGCATCTAGCTAGCTGCGATGATCCGGTGTAATAGTCCAGAGCTTGCGGCAGAAATCCGGTGATGTGGTAGAGAAAAGCAGTCCGATATGCTCTAAGTTGATATCGCGCTGTGCAGACTGGCAGGTATTGACCAAGCTGAAGCTGCTGGTGTCCGAGCTAAAGGTGAAGACAGCTAGCCATGGCTAACAATGACTAATAGCTAGTAGCTAGTTAGCTGGCTAGCTTCTGATGGAGGTTCCAGTTATAAAGTATAAAGATAGCAGATCCGTACCACATTGGGTGAGGCGGGTTGCAGGAAAGTATATTTAGTTCGTAGATGGAAAGTGAGATTAAAATATATATGAAAAAACCCCAGAAGAAACAGACTATTTACTATTTACACGGGACAAGACAAACACACGTCCGACTGCTACACCATTACATTACTTTAAGACATGAAGGTCAGTCAATCTGGAAACACTTTTTTGCCTACTACATTATTCCATACTTGGTTGGTTTTGATGTCTTCACTATGTCATGCCCTGACCATAGAGTGCTGTTTATTCTCTATGGTGGTTGGGGCGTGACAATGACTAGGGTGGGTTATCTAGGTGTTTAATCATCTATGTTGGCCTGGTATGTTTCCCAATCAGAGGCAGCTGTTTATCGTTGTCTCTGATTGGGAATCATTTTTAGGCAGCCATTTCCCCTTTGTGCTTTGTGGGATCTTGTGTTTGTGTAGCTGCCTGTGAGGAGTCCAGAACATCATGTTTCGTTTGTGCTTGTTTGTTTGTTTTGTATGGTGAGTTTCGATTTATTAAAATATGTGGAACTCTACGCACGCTGCGCCTTTGTCCATTCATTATAGCGATCGTGACACACTATTATTCTACAATGTAGAAAATAGAAAAAATAAAGAAAAACCCTTGAATGAGTAGGTGTGTCGAACTTTTGACTGGTACTGTATAATAAATGACTGAAGGTTAGACAGTTAGACACAATATTGAACTATAATTGTTGGATTGTACCATCCTGAGTTAACTGAATTGTTTTGAGGCTTCCATGCTCCGGCCTGATTATTTATTTTTTACATTTATATAATGGGATTATAACTCAAAGCATTTTACATGACATGAATGTAACTCTCCTCTCTCTCTCACCACCAAAGAAAGAGACATCTCTGGATCTGTTATATCTGTTCTGGAGGCTCTCATTGCTACAAAACCCTCTTGACCCCCACCGTGTTGTGTGACTTTCTTACAGATGTTTTACATCCATTGTTTGAGTTTAATTATATCCCCTACTCTCTTCAGCAGAAGTGCCCCACGTCCACACTCGCATGCTTTGAAAAAGAAGTGAATGTCCTGGTGTTAGAATCTGGGAATAAGTCCTCACCTATATACAAGCCAAAACTAGCCATCCGGCTGAAGTCCTTGATAAAACAGGTAAGCCAATCAGTGTGAGTCAGACACAGGCCAGCTGCATTTGAGGTGCATTGGGATGTTTTTGATTCTACCTTGTCCTTTGGCTGTCTTAGTACACTTTCATTCCAGCTATAGAGCATTTTGTTGTCTTGGTGAAAATGATGAGAGTCTGAATAGCTGATTTGGACTCCTGCGTTACTGTTTGCTTATACTATTGTTATTCTCAGACAGTTCTTACACATTTGTTTCACATTTTCCATCTGTGTTTATAAGAGAAACATAAGGTTCATGTCGCCATTGACATGGCATGTTGTGCTATTTACTCAGATGTGGTTATTTTAAGATACAAACCATCTCAATGGAATAGTTTAGAAATTCCAGCACTACTAAGGCTGCTTTTACACAGGCAGCCCAATTCTGATATTTTGGACATTATTGATGAGAACAATTAGCACTGTGATTCAAACCGGCAACCGTCCGGTTGCTGGCCCCCTTCTCTAATGTACTGTATATAGTGATCAACTGAAATTCCAAACTTTGAACAAGCATATCACCTGCCCCGTTTGAGCTACAGTCAATGTCAATTTGTATACATATATATATACATGGACGTTTGTTTCCCATTTTTGTTTCCCATAAGGACCTATAAACATTAGATTTTCCGCAAATTAGACTTATTGTACCCCACGATTGTAACGGCAGCCTTCCTCCTCTTCGTCTGAAGAGGTGTAGCAGGGATCGGACCAAGACGCAGCGTAGCTCGTGTTCAACATGTTTTAATAAACAAGACGAAAACGTGAACACTTACAAAATACAAAAATAACAAACGTGGCAAACCGAAACAGTCCTCTCTGGTGAAACGAACACAAAGACAGGAAACAACCACCAACCAACCCCAACACAAAACAAGCCACCTATATATGATTCCCAATCAGAGACAACACAAAACACCTGCCTCTGATTGAGAACCATATTAGGCCAAACATAGAAACAGACAAACTAGACACACAACATAGAATGCCCACCCAGCTCACGTCCTGACCAACACTAAAACAAGTAAAACACACAAGAACTTTGGTCAGAACGTGACAACGATAGATATCTTTTTAAATAAAATGCTGCTACTCTTCCTTCCTATATGATTTGATGACACTAAATAACCGCCTGGTCTTTTGTCACGAAACTTTGCACAATGATAGAAAGTCACTCCAAGGCCACTCCGATTGACCACATGGTGGATTGGATGTGAGTATGGTGTGCTTGGCCCCCGGAAATGCCACTTGCAGCTATATTTTTTTATAACTGATATTCCGATTTAGCCAAAACAGTAAAGCATAACACCACTTCGCAACAGTTCTGATTACATATCTGCCTGTTCAGTAAATGTATGTCAAATCGCATTCATTTTCATTGTTGAAATTGAAATTTGAAACCTTGGTTAATTGTTAAAAACACTGTCTTAAAATGTCATGGCTTGCGTTAGGCAAATTAACATAAATGTGCCTATATTATATATTCTCAACATAGTTTTTTTTGCAAGTACTTAATAATAATTTAAGGTGAGTAACAGTGAAATAACAAAAAATCCCCTAGCAGCGTCTTACATGCCTACTGTAGAAACCATTTGTGTATGTGTAGATGATAGACACCAGTGGATTGATGTGAATATTTAACTCTCAATTCATTGACATCGACCATTATGTTACTATCAGTATAGTCTAGCGAGACTACTATCAGTATAACTGTCCCTCGTCTGCCCATACAAATAAATCCTGTTTTACAGCGCATTCGGGAAAGTATTCAGACCTCTTGACTTTTCCCCCATTTTGTTACGTTACAGCCTTATTCTAAAATTGATTAAATATACTTTTTTTCTCATCAATCTACACACTAAGGTCGCATTTGACAAAGCCAAAACAGGTTTATTTATTTTTTTGCTAATTTATTCTGAATAAAAAACAGAATATCTTATTTACATAAGTATTCAGACCCTTTGCTATGAGACTCAAAATTGAGCTCAGGTGCATTCTGTTTCCATTGATCATCCTTGAGATGTTTCTACAACTTGACTGGAGTCCACCTGTGGTAAATTCAATTGATTGGACATGATTTGTAAAGGCACACACCTGTCTGTATAAGGTCCCACAGTTGACAATGCATGTCAGAGAAAAAACCAAGCCATGAGGTCGAAGGAATTGTCTGTAGAGCCCCGAAACAGGATTGTGTCGAGGCACATAGCTGGGGAAGGGTACCAAAACATTTCTGCAGTTCCCAAAGAAAACAGTGGCCTCCATCATTCTTAAATGGAAGAAGTTTGGAACCACCAAGACTCTTCCGAGAGCTGGCCACCCAGCCAAACTGAGCAATCAGGAGAGAAGTACTATAGTACTTGCATTATCATAATATTAAAATAATGACTTCTCTGTCTCTTGCTTTTTCTCACTCGCTGTATCATAGAGCCTCTCTTTTTTGACTATGTTATGCATATGTTGTGAGTGTTTTCCTCTCTGTATTGCAGAAGGAAGGTGCCAACTGTCCAGACTGTGAGGTCCACAGAGAAAGGGCAGCAAAGGATTTCTTAACAACATTGCAAACAATTCTGGAGTGGATGAACAATCATGGGTGTAGCCAGCCAGCCACACAAGTCACATAAGTGCAGAAGGCTACCTGAACAATTGCTATATGTAGAAAATACTATACATGTATTGTAATGTACCAGACCACCGCTATCTTTCCCAGAGGGAGTAGCTGAGGATCTGCCGGGGACATCATCTCCTTCACTTAGAATAAAAGTCTGTCTGATCTATGTTGTACGTTGATGCACAAGGCACACACCAGGGTTTGAATACAGTGTGTCATATTTAGTGTATATTACTTGAGATTAAGCTCTTTATTTAATTTTTTTTATTTGATTTTGAATTTTAGGACCCCTTTAGGTATCAAAAAGTATATACAAATGTTTTGATAAAATATTGAATTTGGCCTTTACTACTATAGTCCATAGAAACGCATTGACTAACGCATTCATAAATGGCCAAAAAATACAGTAAAAAAATAAGGTTTTGAAGTGTCTGTCCTATATCTAGGAGATATAAGAAAGCTCAGGAAATATTTTGGGATTTTTTACACATATTTAACCCCTTATTTTTGTTGGCACAAAACTACCTCCATACTTCCATTAATTTGTATGGGTTACCTTCAGACGAGTCTCGTGACACTTGTGGGGGTAGTACAGCAAAACTGAGAGCACCATCATGTTTGTGAGAGTCTCCCATTTCCATAGAGTGGTCATAGTTTGTAGGCCAAACTGTTCGGACGCTGTAGACGTTTTCTTGAGAAGACAGAATTTTGGGATGTCTCCTGGTCTGAAAAACACCTCTGTAGCTCGGCCATCTTTCAACAATGATGTGGAATGCTGACATAGGCGGATGCAGTGGATTGAGACGCTGCAAAAATCTGATATCTCTTAAACTGACAGATTTGGATGGGAATATTTGTATTATGTTGCTTAGATTGACTCACGGTTGTGTCAAGGACTGTATTTTTTTGTTATTATGTTTAAAATGCATATTGATTTGCACTAACCTGTGCATCTTGCTCATTTCTTACCCCATACACAATTGACCATTCTTGGATTGAAAAAGGCCTCTGTTTTTACTTTTTACCCTCTCATTTCATGGTCAATTGACATCCTCATCAAGTTGTCTATCCAGGTCTCTTTGGAATGAGAAATGATTTACCTGGGCAGTGTGTCTAAACATTTTTACATTACAAATGTGTCTTGGCTTGCTGTCATGTCTGTTCCGTAAACCTGTAATATTAGTTGTAGTTTTGATACACTTTTCAACATTAACAACAGTAACATTAACAACATATAAACTGTAGTCAAATGTACTCAAATGTTAACCCATCAGAGTCTAAGCCCTGTCTAAGCCGGAGGAGGGGGAGTTCCACTAAGCTAATTGGAATTGTTTTAAGAAAGTCATACCAAGGATCATTTAGCTATTTGATTAGGAATTTTAAGACCCCTTGAAGTATGAAAAAAATATATTAAAAATTTTTTTGATGAAAGATTATTTTGGGCCTTACTGGTATTAGCCCATACAAACACATTGAATAACAGATTCACTACATGGGACAACAGATAGTCCCCAAAAAATATCACAAGTAAGTTTGTTCTGAAGTGTCTCTCCCACATCTGAGAGATATAGGAGAGACAAGGGGTCTGAATACTTTCTGGAGGAACTTTATATACTTTATTGAGCCCTTCAATGGTTATTTGCAGTTCCGAAAAGGGTTCTTTCCTCTTTTAGTGATAATTAAAATATTTTGGGGTGTGGTTTGCTCAGAGCTCTTTTTGTACAATCTTGAGTGAGTGTCATTTCAGTCGATCTAATCTGGTGTGTCATGCCACAATGTAAAATGACTATGACCAGTGAAGGTGTCTTGTGAAAGACTCATGTATGGCCTTATATGAACAATTTTCCATAAATGTTATATAAAGAACCATTAACAAAAGGGTTCTATATAGCACCAAAAAGGCTTGTAACTATAGTTGAACCCTTTTTTGGTGCAATTTAGAACCTTTTATTAATGATTTTTTTATAGAACTTTAGGTAATGGTTCTTTATAGCACCATACAGGTTCCATTTTGAACCTTATGAGCATGGTTCTTTATTGAATATTTAAAAAAAGGGTTCTATATAGCACCAAATACAGTTCCGCTATGTTTACAAGACAAAGAATCCATATTTTCCACTATTTAGAACCTTTTTCTGTGTGTGTAGCCAGTAGGGATGGGAATTGCCAGGGACCTCACGATACGATGTTATCGATACTTAGGTGCCGATTCAATATGTATTGCGATCTCACGATTGTAACAATATTGCTATAATAACCATCATATTGAAGTAAACTTGGAGTCACAGAGGATATGTTGTATGGGCCTTCCACTATGACTTAAGAAAGCATGCCGTTTTTTAGGCTACAGATAAAATAGGCCCTATGTTATGATGAACTTCATAGGGGTGGTGAAAGTGCATGGCGTTCCTTTCCAATAAATATCGAGGGTCTTTTTCTGGTGATATGATGATCAATGCTTGACTGCCATTTGACAAATAAAAACAATCTCGCTCCACTGACCACGTTTCCATCCACAGTTTTTATGCTTGAGTAAAGTGTGGTGGTTCATTTCTTTACTATCAAATGAGGAGAGACAAACTTATCAAACAAGTCAGAGTTATACTTCAACTAAATCTTTAATAGTGAGAGCTTTGCAATAGCAATGGCTTGTCGACGAATCACCGTCTCTGATGATTCGTTGAGAGCGCCGAGACAAAAGTATAAAGGTCTTTTATAGCAAAGATACACCCCTTTCAACCTACATGACGACCAACAGATATATAGAATGGGTCACAAGGTTAAGATCTGTATGAAAGATACCTATAATACATAGCAGACAGTATCTGCTGTGTCAACAGTTTTCATTGTATAGACCAGTGTCTGGCCCTCCGACTCCAAACTGGAACCATCTCTCCCTCGTACGGTATAGAACAGAAACATTAACTCATGCTCTGGAATGCTCTTTAGGTTTCATCACCCAAAAGACATCGTAAATCTCCCCTGTCAGTGTTTTCTCCCAGAGGCCCATCCTCAGTAGAACACACACACAATAGTTAACAATACTCTATTCTGTTGAAATAAAACAACCATTTAATGCAATAAAAGTATTATAACATAATCTTGCAATTTTGCCACCATAAAAGTCATACTGTATAAAAAGAAAATCAATACAGATGTGATGTAAACAGGAAGTTAAGGTACAATTTTATAAATGCCTTGAATCGTTTGACATGGTGGGATATTTTTGTGTCAGTAAAATCAATGATGTAAAAATGCTGGTGGAAAAGTCTTTATGCTCAAATATGTACATAATAACCACCATATCGAATTAAACTTGGAGTCACGCGATGAAATCACATTTGGTCCTCCCTCTATGACTCCGGAAATCATGCAGTTTATTAGGTTACAGATTAAATAAATTATGATGAACTTCACAGGGGGGTGAAAGTGCACGGTGATGAATTTGATGCTATTTTCCAATAAATATCCAGGGTCTTATTCTGGTGACATGATGATCGATGCTTGACATAATAATCTCATAGTGTACAGTGCCTTCGGAAAGTATTCAGACCCCTTGACTTGTACCACATTTTGTTACGTCACAGCCTTATTGTCACATTCTGACCTTAGTTTCTTTTTATGTCTTTGTGTTAGGTTGGTCAGGGCGTGAGTTGGGGTGGGTAGTCTATGTTCTGTTTTCTATGTTGTTGTATTTCTATGTCTGGCCTGATATGGTTCTCAATCAGAGGCAYCTYTCGATCGTMGTCTCTGYTTGAGAATCATATTTAGGTAGCCTGTTTTCCCCATTTTGGTTGTGGGTGGTTGTTTTCTGTTTAGTGTATGTTCACCTGGCAGAACTGTTTCATTTTCGTTTTTTCCTCGTTGTTGTTTTGTGTAGTGTTCAGTTTTAATTAAATATGACGAACACTAACCACGCTGCATTTTGGTCCTCCTCTCCTTCCACCAACGAGAATCGTTACACTTATTCTAAAATGTAATAAATAAAACAATTTCCTCAGCAATCTACACACAATACCTCATAATGACAAATTAAAAACTGGTTTTTAGAAATGTTTGCAAATGTATCAAAAAACAAAACAGAAATACCTTATTTACATCAGTATTCGTACCCTTTGCTATGAGACTCAAAATTGAGGTCAGGTGCATCCTGTTTCCATTGATCATCCTTGAGATGTTTCTACAACTTGATTGGAATCCATCTGTGGTAAATTCAATTGATTGGACATTATTTGGAAAGGCACACACCTGTCTATATAAGGTCCCACAGTTGACAGTCACTGACAGAGCTCTAGAGTTCCTCTGTGGAGATGGAAGAACCTTCCAGAAGGACAACCATCTCTGCAGTACTCCACCAATCAGGCCTTTATGGTAGAGTGGCCAGACGGAAGCCACTCCTCAGTAAAAGGCACATGACAGCCTGCTTGGAGTTTGCCAAAGGGCACCTAAAGGACTCTCAGACCATGAGAAACAATATTCTCTGGTCTGATGAAACCAAGATTTAACTATTTGGCCTGAATGCCAATCGTCACGTCTAGAGGAAACCTGGCACCATCCCTATGGTGGAGCATGGTGGTGGCAGCATCATGTTGTGGGGATGTATTTCAGCGGCAGAGACTGGGAGAATAGTCAGGATCGAGGCAAAGATGAACGGAGAGATCCTTGATGAAAACCTGCTCCAAAGTGCTCAGGACCTCAGACTGGGGCGAAGGTTCACTTTCAAACAGGACAAAAACCCTAAGCACACAGTCATGACAACGCAGGAGTGGCTTCGTGACAAGTCTCTGAATGTCCTTGAGTGGCCCAGCCAGAGCCCGGAGCCGATCGAACATCTCTGGAGAGACCTGAAAATAGCTGTGCAGCAACGCTCCCCATCCAACCTGACAGAGCTTTAGAGGTTCTGCGGAGAAGATTCTAAAAAACAGTTTTTGCTTTGTCATTATGGGGTATTGTGTGTAGATTGATTAGGGGGAAAAAACAATTTAATCAATTTTAGAATAAGGCTGTAACCTAACAAAATGTGAAAAAAGTCAAGGGGTCTGAAAACATTTTGAAGGCACTGTAGATGTATATAGCCTACCAGCACAGCCTACCCACACTGTATCTGCGAGTTGTTGCTGGAGTGCAGGTGCCAAGACCAGAGTAGGCACATTTGCTATTTAATGCGACAGTTTTTGTGACAAAACTGTCAGTGGAGTTGAAAATTAACTTTAGATATTTATTCAATACATGAAAACTTCAGTGAAAAAGTACATTTTGTGATGCACAACATCATCATGCACTGATTTTTCTACAGATTTTTCTCAGCAACAAGTCCTGGAGGAACCATCACTGGTCGGGAAAATATGCACATTTACTTAAAGCGGATTTTCAAGTATTTGCATAAAAATCTGTTAACAATTAGATGCAATTAGTTTTATTCATAATATTCTCATCATGTAGGCTGGCACCCATACTGTATCTGCAAGCTGTTGGCTAGAGAGCACATGCCACACTATCTACTGTCGTGGTAATTTCCTGTATTACTAAATGAGGAGAGTTTACAAACCACACACAAGTCAGAGTTATATTTAAACTTCATCTTTAATCAAATGAGCTTCACCATAGCCCTTTGACTCTCAGATCAATTCAGTGTCTATAAATGAATTCTCTGAGAGTGCCTATAAGAGAATACAAAGATCTTTTATAGCCAAGATACACCCCTCTCAACTTACATGACAAACCACAGATCTCAGAAACTTCACAAAGGGCCTTTTACTTGAGAGAGGAGTATCCCATAGCCAGATAGCATTAGCTATAAATTATCGTTCAGTTTGCTCTCTAAGATGAGGTTCTAATCTCGTTCTTGGTACTTCATAGTACCAAAACATTACCTCATCCAATGGCATATATCAATTGTCAACTTTAGATACTCCCATCTCAAATACATCCCCTCCTGTACAAGCTCACTGAGGGGAGTGAGCCTCTAGGTCATATACTAGGTCAAGATAAGTTCAACATCAGAGGGGTAATACAATGGTTCCAGACACTGCCATACTCCTCCCCCCAATGGGAAAAGTAGGGAGTGACTGGAGTACAGACATTGTGGAGCCCTTCACATGATTTAACAGATACATTAACATACAGTATGAAGACAATGTTCAAACCTGTTCACATATGAAGACAATGTTCCATTCTGATATTCTGCATATTACCAGACATGTAAAAGACAAGCCTGACCTCTCCCCTCTCTGGGCCCCAAGTGACTTTTCCCTAGAGAAGAAAGGAAAATGCAACTGCCGACAGTATAGTCCAAAAAGAGACATTCTAATGACAAGTATCTCACATAAGCATATTATGAAAGTAAATAAAACATCTTATTTATCTGTTACCTAACTAATTCTGATTCAGCTACGACACTACCAAGAGAGTTCTCATCTATATTATTCGTAGCCATCTATTTACCACCACAGACTGATGCTGGCACTAAGACCGCAATCAACCAACTCTATAAGGCCATAAGCAAACAAGAAAATCCAGAAGCGGCGATCCTAGTGGCTGGGGACTTTAATGCAGGCAAACTTAAATCAGACTTGGCACTCCAGTACCGTTTGCCGTGCGGTAGCAGAGAAAACAGTCAATGACTAACAGTCCTCTGACACCGCCTGGTGTAGAAGTCCTAGATGGCAGGAAGCTTGGCCCCAGTGATGTACTGGGCCGTTCGCACTACCCTCTGTAGTGCCTTGCAGTTGGAGGCTGAGCAGCTGCCATACCAGGCAGTGATGCAACCAGTCAGGATGCTCTCAATGGTGCAGCTGTAGAAGCTTTTGAGGATCTGCGGACCCATGCCAAATCTTTTCAGTCTCCTGAGGGGGAAAAGGTTTTGTTGTGCCCTCTTCACGACTGTCTTGGTGTGCTTGGACCATGTTAG
Organism: Salvelinus sp. IW2-2015; assembly: GCF_002910315.2. Lineage (NCBI taxonomy): Eukaryota > Metazoa > Chordata > Actinopteri > Salmoniformes > Salmonidae > Salvelinus > Salvelinus sp. IW2-2015. The sequence continues at coordinate 9,997,070 of NC_036862.1, read as the reverse complement.
CTTGTTGGTGATGTGGACACCAAGGATCTTGAAGCTCTCAACCTGCTCCACTACAGCCCCGTCGATGAGAATGGGGTCGTGCTCGGTCCTCTTTTTCCTGTAGTCCACAATCATCTCATTTGTCTTGATCACGTTGAGGGAGAGGTTGTTGTTCTGGCACCACACGGCCAGGTCTCTGACCTCCCTATAGACTGTCTCGTCGTTGTCGGTGATCAGGCCTACCACTGTTGTGTCATCGGAAAACGTAATGATGGTGTTGGAGTCGTGCCTGGCCGTGCAGTCATGGGTGAACAGGGAGTACAGGAGGGGACTTAGCACGCACCCCCGAATGGCCCCTGTGTTTGGGATCAGTGTGGCGGATGTGTTGTTACCTACCCTTACCACCTGGGAGCGTCCTGTCAGGAAGTCCGGATCCAGTTGCAGAGGGAGGTGTTTAGTCCCAGGGTCCTTAGCTTAGTGATGAGCTTTGTGGGAACTATGGTGTTGAACGCTGAGCTGTAGTCAATGAATAGCATTCTCACATAGGTGTTCCTCATGTCCAGGTGGGAAAGGGCAGTGTGGAGTGCAATAGAGATTGAGTCATCTGTGGATCTGTTGGGGCGGTATGCAAATTGAAGTGGGTCTAGGGTTTCTGGGATAATGGTGTTGATGTGAGCAGTGACCAACCTTTCAAAGCACTTCATGGCTACAGACGTGAGTGCTACGGGTCGGTCGTCATTTAGGCAGGTTACCTTAGTGTTCTTGGGCACAGGGACTATGGTGGTCTGCTTGAAACATGTTGGTATTACAGACTCGGACAGGGAGAGGTTGAAAATGTCAGTGAAGACACTTGCCAGTTGGCCAGCGCATGCTCGCAGAACACGTCCTGGTAATGTGTCTGGCCCTGCGGCCTTGTGAATGTTGACCTGTTTAAAGGTCTTACTCACATCGGCTGCGGAGAGCGTGAATACGCAGTCTTCCAGAATGGCTGGTGCTCTCATGCACATTTCCGTGTTATTTGCCTCGAAGCAAGCATAGAAGTAGTTTAGCTCGTCTGGTAGGCTCGTGTCACTGGGCAGCTCTCGGCTGTGCTTCCCTTTGTAGTCTGTAATGGTGTGCAAGCCCTGCCACATCCGACGAGCTCGAATTGGGATCATGTGTATACTGTGCTAATGCCAATACAAAAAAAAGTAAAGGAGAGCACTATACAATATGGTGAGCTTAGCAAATTATGCGTTTTTGTTTAGCCGCCAGCTTTATGCATCTTCGCCATTATTATTACAAAGTAGGTGTTCTGCTGTGGACAAGAGACCCAACACCACTGAAATAAAACTCTTTGACGAGACTGCACCAATTTAACCACTGCTTGAACCAGGATTTCGAACCCTCGCGGGAATTTGATTCGTACCACTTCCAAATCTCGTGATTCTGTGTATCGGAGGAAGACGTGGAAGTGCAAAAAAAATATCAACGTAAAACCATATTTTTGTTTTAGTTAAATCCAACCCAAGACGCGCGTTTTAGAAAGGTAATACATAGCTTTGCTTGGAATGTATTTATTAAAATATACTTGAAAATGTGGGTTGTTTGCTAGCTTAACGTTAGCTTGCTAGCGTGATTCGGAGGTTACTAGGCCTTGCCTTCTATCAACATTGTACATTCTCTGTATGTTTCGGTGGTTTACATTATTTTAATAAACTAACTAACTACAACATGTATTGTTGGAGAATAACTTAGCTAAGCTTGTTATCCTGAAACATCTTTACTCCAGCTTTTTGGCTAACTAGCTAGTACAGTGCTAGTTAGCAGCTAGCAATTATTTTGTAAGTCTCGCCCAAAGAAGGACTGTTTGAACTAACAGTTAACGTTAGTTAGCAAACTAAAATCATTGTGTTTTTCAACTCAGTCTCTTTAGAGGAGGCTGCTGCTCCAAGAATGTCGGACAGTGAGGACAGCGACTTCTCTGACAACCAGAGTGAACAAAGTAGCGAAGCCGAGGAGGTGGACAAAAATGAGGCAGAGGTAAGTTAGCGAACACGGGTCTGGCTAAAACTGCATACTAGTTAACAACACTAAGCCGTCTTATCTAACTAACGTTCGTTAGTTAGCTGTTAGCAGGTTGGTCACATGGTAACATTGTAATTCGTGTAAGATAGGGTTTCCAGCACTGTTATTACACACATAGTAAATAAAGACCATAAGTAATGTAACAAGCAGCTAGCTATCTGTAACAGCACAGTGCTAACCTCAGGCTATCCAAATAGCTAGCCTGACTGTGCATGGATGGACCTTACACAGTTGAATGGGTGGGTGGAAGAGATGCACCTGTGCATGCATAGCCCTCGATTTTCTACTGTATCCGAATTGATGCTAACAAATCTCCTAGGTTGGCTCCAAATTGATATTGCAAGTTTCACTGCATTTGACATAACTTGTGAGTGGTTTGAATGTTTCCCCCTAAATAGGAAGATGGGCAGGCAAGTTTATCTGGCAGTGATAAGGCAGCAGAAGAGGAAGGGGAAGACTTGGCAGATGAGGAGGAGTATGATGAAGAGGAGGAAGAGGACGATGATGACCGTCCCAGAAAGAAACCCAGGCATGGAGGTTTCATCTTGGATGAAGCCGGTAAGCCAAATCTAAACTCTAATAATACCATCACGGTGTAGAATAGTTGTCCACATGTTCTTGCTCACCAGAAAGTTTTCATTGAATGTATCTGAAATTCTCCCTTTCCCTCTTGTTTGTTTAGATGTGGACGATGAGTATGAAGATGAAGACCCGTGGGAGGAAGGTGCTGAGGATATTTTGGAGAAAGGTAAGGTCACACATGCTGCCTTGTTTGAGGATATCTCACACCTGAGAGGGAGTTATGAATGAACAACGTTGGGGCAGTAGTCTGTTGCGGAGGACTCAGTTCATGAACTTTGTTGCGTTTAAATTATTATTAGAAAATGACTTTCCTATGGGTGGTGTGCAGATGCTTAGGCATGATGGATTGTTTGGATTCCAGAAGGGACGGGAAGCATTACAAGTACAATCAAAACATCTAAGCCAAAATTATTATATGTGAGAGTATTGACTGTGTTCTTCCTGCGCTAATAATTCCTTTTCTTGTGCATGCCTCCTTCAGTTAACGGTAAATCAATTCCAGATTTTCTGCTGTATGTTTTCCTTGTATCTAATTAAATGGATTAGTTATCTCTCATTCAACAAGTCACATTCTGTTATAACTCCACCCACATTTCCGCACTACTGCACATCTAACGGAGCACAGATGGCAAATACATTATTGGGATCTCCTATAGTAACTGGGCTACCTGTATGAAGTAATACATTAGTGTATTGTATTTGACAGCTGTAACCTATTTACTAGTCAGGAAAATATTGTAGAAATGTTGTTGGATGGTATGTTAACCTGACACCAGCAGAGTTATGTCAATAACTTGTCAATAATCTGACCATGGTGTTCTAGGCACTTAGGTGATCAAAGAGGGAACCAAATGTGGCCATTTGCCTGAAATGCTACCTGTTAGGAGAAAGCTAATATATGTGTGAATTAGCTAACTGATATTGTTTAAGCTTTTTGTGGCACATCAATCAGCCATATCACAAAGACTCACAATCATCCACATTACAATCGTCCACACTATAATCATTCACACTACAATTATCCACATGACAATTATCCATAGTCTCATGTGCCATTTGGTCTAGTCTTATACTATCATTAATGTTTATTTTTTCCTTTCAATTGTTCCTACCTGTGCCCATGTCACTCTGTGTGCACAATCTCATTTGGTTCGTAATGTGTGTTCCTCCCTCTACCAAAACCTGGCTGGCCTGGAGCAGAGGAAGCCGAGGGTAAGTGTTATCCATCTTCTTCCAATAGGAAAAAGACCCACCTACCACTTGCGGCTAGACATGCGCTGCATTCGGAAAGTATTCAGACCCCTTGACTTTTTCTACATTCTGTTACGTTACAGCCTTATTCTAAAATGTGATCCTCCATAATGACAAAGCAAAAACAGGTTTTTAGAAATGTTTGCAAATGTGTATATACAGTTGAAGTCGGAAGTTTACATACACCTTAGCCAAATACATTTAAACTCAGTTTTTCACAATTCCTGACATTTAATCCTAGTAAAAATTCCCTGTCTTAGGTCAGTTAGGATCACCACTTTATTTTAAGAATTTGAAATGTCAGAATAATAATAGAGAGAATGATTTATTCAGCTTTTATTTCTTTCATCACATTCCCAGTGGGTCAGAAGTTTACATGCACTCAATTAGTATTTGGTAGCATTGCCTTTAAATTGTTTAACTTGGGTCAAACGTTTCAGGTAGCCTTCCACCAGCTTCCCACAATAAGTTGGGTGAATTTTGGCCCATTCCTCCTGACAGAGCTGGTGTAACTGAGTCAGGTTTGTAGGCCTCCTTGCTCGCTCACGCTTTTTCAGTTCTGCCCACACATTTTCTGTAGGATTGAGGTCAGGGTTTTGTGATGGCCACTCCAATACCTTGACTTTGTTGTCCTTAAGCCATTTTGCCACAACTCTGGAAGTAAGCTTGGGGTCATTGTCCATTTGGAAGACCCATTTGCGACCAAGATTTAACTTCCTGACTGATGTCTTGAGATGTTGCTTGAATATATCCACATAATTTTCCTGCCTCATGATGCCATCTATTTTGTGAAGTGCACCAGTCCCTCCTGCAGCAAAGCACCCCCACAACATGATGCTGCCACCCCGGTGCTTCATGGTTGGGATGGTGTTCTTTGGCTTGCAAGCCTCCCCCTTTTTTCTCCAAACATAATGAAGGTCATTATGGCCAAACAGTTCTATTTTTGCTTCATCAGACCAGAGGACATTTCTCCAAAAAAGTATGATCTTTGTCCCCATGTGCAGTTGCAAACCGTAGTCTGGCTTTTTTTATGCCGGTTTTGGAGCAGTGGCTTCTTCCTTGCTGAGCGGCCTTTCAGGTTATGTCGATATAGGACTTGTTTTACTGTGGATATAGATACTTTTGTACCTGTTTCCTCCAGCATCTTCACAAGGTCCTTTGCTGTTGTTCAGCGGATTGATTCGCACTTTTCGCACCAAAGTACGTTCATCTCTAGGAGACAGAACGCGTCTCCTTCCTGAGCGGTATGACGGCTGTGTAGTCCCATGGTGTTTATACTTGTGTACTATTGTTTGTACAGATGAACGTGGTACCTTCAGGCGTTTGGAAATTGCTCCCAAGGATGAACCAGACTTGTGGAGGTCTATAATTTTTTTTTATGAGGTCTTGGCTGATTTCTTTTGATTTTCCCATGATGTCAAGCAAAGAGGCACTGAGTTTGAAGGTAGGCCTTGAAATACATCCACAGGTACACCTCCAATTGACTCAAATGATGTCAATTAGCCAAACAGAAGCTTTTCCAAGCTGTATAAAGGCACAGTCGACTTAGTGTATGTAAACTTCTGACCCACTGGAATTGTAATACAGTGAATTAGAAGTGAAATAATCTGTCTGTAAACAATTGTTGGAAAAATGACTTGTGTCATGCGCAAAGTAGATGTCCTAACCGACTTGCCAAAACTATAGTTTGTGGCTGGGCCACTCAAGGACGTTCAGAGATTTGTCCTGAAGGTACTCCTGCGTTGTCTTGGTTGTGTGCTTAGTGTCGTTTTCCTGTTGGACGGTGAACCTTCACCCCAGTCTGAGGTCCTGAGCGCTCTGTAGCAGGTTTTTGTCAAGGATCTCTCTGTACTTTGCTCCGTTCATCTTTCCCGCGATCCTGACTATTCTACCAGTCCCTGCCTCTGAAATACTTCCCCACAGCATGATGCTGCCACCACCATGCTCTACTATAGGGATGGTGCCAGGTTTCCTCTAGACGTGACGCTTGGCATTCAGGCCAAAGAGTTCAATCTTGGTTTCATCAGACCAGAGAATCTTGTTTCTTAAGGTCTGAGAGTTTGTAGATGCCTTTTGGCAAACTCCAAGCGGGTTGTCATGTGCCTTTTACTGAGGAGTGACTGCCGTTCGGCCACTCTACCATAAAGGCCGAATTGGTGGAGTACTGCAGAGATGGTTGTGCTTCTGGAATTGCCTCCCATCTTCACAGAGAAACTCTGGAGTTCTGTCATAGTGACCATGGAGTTCTTGGTCACCTCCCTGACCAAGGTCCTTCTCCCCTGTTTGCTCAGTTTGGCCGGGCGGCCAGCTTTAGGAATAATCTTGGTGGTTCCAAACTTCTTCCATTTAAGAATGATGCAGGCCACTGTGTTCTTGGGGACTTTCAATGCTGCAGACATTTTTTGGTGCCTCGACATCAATTTTAGAATAAGGCTGTAGTGTAACAAAATGTGGAAAAGGGGAAGGGGTCTGAATACTCTCCGAATGCACTGTAGGTGTACACAGACAGGTTCTTAAAGTACCACTTGTTTGAACTGAAGGAAACTTACATTCAGTCTTATACATGAAATAGTTTTTTGTTTGATTTATGTGTCTGCTTTACTCTTCAGTGTCCAACATTGACCATGTGGTCCTGGATGAGGATAACTCTGGCTCCCGCAGGCTGCAGAACCTCTGGAGGTGATTTGTTCTAATGGGCTACGAGTGGCTAGGCTTCTTTCATTGATATTTCAGTTGTTACTATGCAGAGCTGTGTTCTTGAAGTCTGACATTTGAATGTTTGAATGTTTCAGAGATTCCAGAGAGGAGGCCTTGGGTGAATATTACATGAGGAAATATGCCAAGCAATCAGGAAATGAGTTAGTATTTTCACAGTAGTAATCTGTCGAAATAGTTGGCCCAAATTTCAGTTTCAAAATTGATTTGACCTTTTATCCCCTTCACTGAAATATCGTTTTTGATTTCCTTTAGTTTTCCTGGGGGTTCTGAGGAACTGTCTGATGACATCACCCAGCAGCAGCTGCTCCCTGGCGTCAAGTATGTATCACTTCACCAAAATGGGAAATAGATTTTTAGTGGACTACAACAATCCAAAATATACATTTTCTCAATGATCTTGGTATTATATTTTCTTCTTCAAAGGGATCCTAATCTTTGGACGGTCAAGTGTAAGGTATGGAGCTTATATTTTTGTGTAGGTAGACATCCAAAGGTTCAGCACACAAATATATTTTTTCCCCCTATGTCATGCAACATTATTTTGATATTACAGATTGGGGAAGAGAGAGCAACTGCCATTGCCTTGATGAGGAAATTTATTGCCTATCAATTCACAGACACGGTATGTCCCCGCCCTCATTCTCTGCATGGATATGTTCCATGTGTTAAGATGCTAATGTTTGCATTTAGTATTTTATATGATTGATCTCTTAATAGCCTGTACATTCTTGTAGATCAAAAATAAAATTGGAGCTTTGACAACCTGTGAAACCGTTTTTATTTCTGACACCATTTCTACACAGCCCCTCCAAATCAAGTCGGTAGTGGCTCCCGAACATGTCAAAGGTTACATCTATGTAGAGTCGTACAAGCAGACTCACGTCAAAGCTGCAATTGACGGAATAGGCAACCTGAGGATGGGCTTCTGGAACCAGCAGATGGTTCCCATCAAGGAGATGACAGACGTCCTCAAGGTGGTCAAAGAGGTGACCAACCTCAAGCCCAAGTCCTGGGTCCGACTCAAGAGAGGCCTATACAAAGATGACATCGCCCAGGTACGCATGAAACACATCGTGGAAGACAAAGGTGTGAAATGTATTTTGAAGACATAAGTAAATATCCTTATCATATTCTTGAAACATATATGTATTCTCCTCCTTCAGGTGGACTATGTGGAGCCCAGTCAAAACACGATATCACTGAAGATGATTCCCAGGATAGATTTGGACAGAATCAAGGCCCGGATGAGCATGGTAAGCAACAGCAGCACTCTGTTGTCACCACCTGTCTACTCACCACCCTCCACTTTGATATCCCCTGACACTCTTCTTGTTGTCTGTCTCCCAGAAAGACTGGTTTGCAAAGCGGAAGAAGTTCAAGAGACCAACCCAGAGACTCTTCGATGCAGAAAAGATCAGGTACAAAGAAACATGTCCTAAAGACGATCGTTATTGGGGATTTGATTACGCTATCCTAAATGGGTAAGATCGTCGCCTCAGTTACTTCCTGACGGTGTTTTCTTCCAGGTCACTTGGTGGGGATGTCAGCCATGATGGAGACTTCATGATATTTGAGGCTAACCGCTACAGCCGCAAAGGGTTCCTCTTCAAGAGCTTTGCCATGTCTGCTGTGGTAACACGACCACATTGCCTCAATACTACTGTTTTATTGGCCATTTGTTGACAACCCTATAGGGAAAAACGGGGCAGAAAAGTGGTCTTCGTTATCTGTACCCATGGCCCATTCTCTTTATCGTCTTTTACAGATCACTGAAGGAGTGAAACCCACTCTGTCGGAGCTGGAGAAGTTTGAGGACCAGCCAGAAGGCATTGATCTGGAGGTGGTGACTGAAACCGCAGGTAACAGCCACTTCTAAAGCATATTCAGGACATGAGATGTAGTATTTACTTACTGGTTTTCATTTACATGTGTATCTGTTTTTGTAAGAGACGTGTCTTGTTGTGTGACCACAGGTAAAGAGCGTGAGCACAACCTCCAGGCCGGGGACAACGTGGAGGTGTGTGAAGGGGAGCTGATCAACTTGCAGGGCAAGATCCTGAGTGTGGATGGCAACAAGATCACCATCATGCCCAAGCATGAGGACCTCAAGGTAATGGCAAGCGCCAAACAGGCGACGACATTGGGAGGACATTTCAGATTCGTCCTACTAGAGTTGGGCCTAAATTCAAATTGTGTGGAAACACGTTCACATTGGTTAGAATTGTCAAAACAGTACATAATGTTCTGCAGGTTTTCGACAGAATTTCGTGCAGATATTCTCATGCCCTAAAGTAAGATTATCAGCCTATATGTTGTTGAAAGCAACCCAAAGACAAGGACCCTGGGTCAAGCCATTACAAGCCAGATTCTTGTTTTGCATAGGAATGATGTGTTGTTATTTATTAGTCTAGCCACATGAATTGGAATTTAATGAGAACTACCACTATAAACCAGGGGTGGGCAATCAACGGAGGGACCTTTTTTTAATAATTATTTTTTACATTTTGGGGCAGATATTTGTCAAAATCGACATCAATATGTGGCCAGAAAAAAATACACTTTCCAAAGTCCATTATAATTTCTGCATACTTTCTATCAGTTTTTAGATGTTCAAGTGTAGCCTGGATTTGTTTTTCAATCCAAAATAATCATTTATAAGGATGCACCTTACTTTATTTTCCATTTTATGGCCTTTTTAACTATTCTAGCACATACTGCAACCAAGTTTCTGTGTTTATACAGAAAATAAGAAAATATGTGAAATTACTTTAATATAGGAAAGGTGTAAATTGTTTTATTTGCATCAGTGTCATAGTAGTGTGTATAGGTGGCATGGAAGTCAGACGCAGGAGAGTTAGACGGAGTGTAAATGTAGACTTTTACTAAATGTCCACTCGATATGCTCCAAGCACYAAAATATACATATATCAAATAAACATGGGTACGAGGACCCGTCGCACACCTATACAACAAGAAAACAATACTTGACATAAAACAATCTCTGACAAACACATGAGGGGAAACCGAGGGTTAAATACACAATAGGTAATGAATGGGATTGAAAACAGGTGTGTGGGAAGACAAAACCAATGGAAAATGAAAAATGGATCGATGATGGCTAGAAGGCCGGTGACGTCGACCGCCGAACACCGCCCGAACAAGGAGAGGCAACGACTTCAGCAGAAGTCGTGACACAAAGTGACTGAAATGCATCTGAAAGGATTTGTAAAGTTCAGGGAAACATCCGGGAAGCTCATCAGGTAATAATTGTATGTATATAAAAAGGAAATCTGCCTTGCATTCAATTGCGGTTTTGTCACAGTCCTTTCGAAAGTGTCCTGCGCGGCTTGTGAGTGTCGTAGAGGAAAACAGAAGACACGTATGTGTTCCTGAGTTCTTCCAACCGTTCAAACACTAGAGCCAAAATCCGCTAATAGTAGACATCTGAGGTTACTGCAGTTCTATAAACTAAGCGGCGCAATCAGCTGACGACAGACAAGCTCTTTAAAAATATATATATAAAAAATCCACCGCAGGCTGCATTTAATTGGCTGTCTAGCCAGATCCTGTTTCAGCCAAGTCAAATAGCCTGCAGAGGAAACCGGATCTCCTATTATTTTTGACAAATTGAGTATGTAGTATGCTTATTGGTCATAGTATGGATATCGTTTGTATGCCAAAAGTTCCTGGATGTCGTACTACAATTACCAAAATACGAAGTATACAAGCAGTGGACACTATTTCTGTGCTTTTAGGGCCAATAATGCAATTCTTCAGAAAATGGGAGTGGCTTCACACATTTTTCAGATTTGAAGAAAAAGGTGGAAAATATGCAGCCGAAGTCCAACGAGAGGAGATACAAATTCATTGCATATCAATGTAATGAAGTAATTACTTTTCAAATAAGTTACGTCACACTTTGTTGGCTGACAATTGGTTGGCTACGCTAGCCTTACGAACCGCATAGCATATCATTACAGCAGTAATATGTACCGGTATGTTAGCTAGCTACCTAACGTTAGTTGGCTACTAATACATCAAACTTGCCAGTATATTAACTATATGCTATCTAACTACCCAACATGTATTGTCTTGATTATTCATGTCTTTCTTAGCATACCTTAGTGGTATAGTCATTGTGCGTTCTCAATGGACATTGTCAATGAAGTCGTAAGATGTCTAGCTAGTAATTTGTTATACTTACAAGCTAGCAAGAAGTTGCATAGCAACAGCATCAACTTCCGGTAGACAAGTAAAGCTCAAGTACACTCAAATGACCGTTTGTTTACGGTATACTAAAATGAAAGTGTATAGTATGTAGTATATACTCATTAAGTATGTAGTACACAGTATGTTAGTATGGCTATTTGAAAACATCTAATGAATGACCCGGGGTCAAGCGGTTACAAACCGGGGCCCAGATTCACAAAACCTTAAGAAGATTCTTCTTAACTGTCATTTTTTCCTTAACTATAGACTTATGAAGAAAGTTAACTTAATTGAGGAATAGCAACTTTTATGTTATTTTTTCCCTATGTTTCTTCCTAATAAAGAAAAAAAAATAGGATTCTTATTATGTTTTAGGATTTGTTCTTGGAAATGCACTTAACTTTAGGACAGCTAAACCCTTGTCTTCTAACTGGATATTTTTGTAGCCATTAACGTTTTGTTACGCCAATGCCACAGACAAAGTTGGCTACCGGACATTTTAAATACAACAAGAAAACAAATGAAATGCACTTTATATAGCTAGCTAGTGTTAAATAGCTAGAGTTAGCTTGTCAATTTGCAAAGAAGAACTTGGCTAACTTGCCGGCCACGCAGTCCTTCTACCACCGTCTCTCCAATCATGAACAACACCTTCTCCAGCTGGTCCACATTAATGGTCGATTACCCCCCCCCCCCCAGCCTTCTTCTACTCCCTGCTTCTCTCAACTCCCTTCTTAGCTGCCAACTTGATGTCGGACCACTTTTTTACGGTGTCACTGTCCCTTGCCATACCCCCGATGGCAGAGACAGAATCGGCTTCTCTCGGCCATCCTCTCTTTTTGGTCTCTGCAGTGACCCGCAGTTATCGAGTCTCCCCAACAGCAATCTTTTCCCGGCTGCTATTTTCTTGAACCATGGCGTCAAGCTCTTGTTTGCATTTTTATTTGTGATATAGCTAGTCTGATGGCTATAATCTGTGAAAAAAGTGTTTTTGTTTATAGTTTGCGAGCCCAAAAAAAATAATATTCTCAAGACATAAAGCAGATAAATAAATGGAAATATCTACACTTCATTATAGAGGGCCAAAGCCTATGTTTCCTGTCACATGTGCTTGGAACCAATAAATAAGCCTGTCACTAATGTCAATGCCACAAAGAAGTTATTTACGAAGTTCTTAGGAAAGATATTTACGAAGCTCCTAAGAACTATGAATTCTTAACATTGAGGAACTACTTAGTTTTTTTTTTTCTTAAGTAGTGTTTTGTGAATCCGGTCCCAGATTCTTGTTTGCATAGGAAGGTAGTGTTTATGAGTCAAGACACATAAACTGGAAGTTAGAGAAATACCAGCAACATAACATCAAGCATGATGAAGACATTAGGCTTCCCAGAAATGTGGGACGGATAGAATTACAGGATCAAAACATTTACGAGGCAACCAGACATTCCCACTGTGTTCTGTTCATTCTCAATGGCACTGATACAAAATAATGGTTTGTCATTGATGCCTGGGCTGTGTGCAGGATCCTCTGGAGTTCCCGGCCCACGAGTTGAGGAAGTACTTCCGTATGGGTGACCACGTCAAGGTGATAGCAGGCCGCTACGAGGGCGACACTGGCCTCATCGTACGCGTGGAGGAGAACTTTGTCATCCTCTTCTCTGACCTCACCATGCACGAGGTAAGCAACGTCACATTATTGGACTGGGAAATCAACTTGCATAATTCCCATGTAACTTCAGTGAACCATTATCGATGTTATGAGGGGGTGTGTGTGTGTGCTCTACAGTTGAAGGTCCTGCCCAGGGACTTGCAGCTGTGCTCTGAGACGGCATCAGGGGTAGATGCCGGGGGCCAGCACGAGTGGGGGGAGCTGGTTCAACTGGACCCCCAGACTGTGGGAGTTATTGTCAGGCTGGAGAGGGAGACATTCCAGGTTGTTATTCTTAATTTTCCAGAAATAATCAGGTTCAGATCAAGGCAAACTTACCCAATCGCTTATAAAATAATTATGTGGGCTTAGAGTCGTGACCCATTTCATCTGTTCCTGGAATGGGCAATTTTAAAATTGGTTCCTTGTGTAACGTATATTAAATTGTAACAGATGAGCCTAAATCCCTGAGAATCACTATAGGGCTCACATGTATTCCACCTCTTCTCCCCAGGTCCTCAACATGCACGGCAAGGTGCTGACGGTGCGTCACCAGGCAGTGAATCGACGGAAAGACAACCGCTTTGCCGTGGCACTGGACTCTGAGCAGAACAATATCCACGTCAAAGACATCGTCAAGGTCATCGACGGGCCACACTCGGTAAGATTCACGACCACAGTTCTGCTTTCTGTAGGTCTAAACTCATAGAAAATGTAGCTATAGTAGGGCACTATAAAATCGATGTGGAAGAACTCGGACGGAATCACGGAATCCAGACATTAAAACGTAATTCAACAATATTCCAAAATGTATATGTTAGTAGGAAATCAACTAAATGTATTGAACTTATTAGAACATTTTATTAATTTGCCTAAGATTATCATAATACATTAACTAAATCTATCAGTGATTCTTAGTTTACTTTCTGAAGAGTCAACACAGAATTGCCTCTATCTGTGAGTGCGTTTGTCTACAGCACCACTTTGTGTAGCCGTTAGCGATGATGCTAATGAGAACCGTGTTCTGGTAGATGGAAAGGATTTCCACAAAACCTTAATTAAATGTTAACTACAAAGTAGTCTGTCTACCTGGCAGAATAATCCTAATTATTTGCATCAATCTAGTGGCGATTTGTTTAGGAAAGTCTGCAATCACACGTGCGCTATAGAAACACTGCTAACGAAAAGTCTTTTGCAGTTGCACACTTGAATTAAAGGGCATCTGCACCCAAAAATGAAAATTCCTTCGATTTTCCCCAGACGTTAAACGTGGTCTCCTGATGTCGTTTAAGCCTTGTTGTGGACTTAGAACATACAATTTTTGTATCCTGATTTTTAAAGAGTGCGAGGATCTGAAACCTGGAAAAACAAAACAGAAAATGTCATTTGGGGGGGAACTAAACGGAATTAGGCAAAAAATGTAATATTTTCTAGGGCTCTACTATATGCCTCCATCTAGGTTTGGCTACTGTACTTTCAAAGCCAGTGTCTGCCCTCATTAACAAATTTGGTAGCAGTTGGCTTGAAGAGACTTTTCATGCTCAAAATGGGACTGTATGTTGAGTTTTAGGCCATATCGCCCCATCTCTAGCTGTTTTTCTATTTGCAAGAGGTACGATTAGCATGAATAGATTGTTATCATAGAAGTGGTGTGTGATTTGTTTGCCAGGGGCGTGAGGGGGAGATCCGCCACATTTTCCGAGGCTTTGCCTTCTTGCACTGCAAGAAGCTGGTGGAGAATGGGGGCATGTTCGTCTGCAAGACACGCCACGTGGTACTGGCCGGGGGCTCCAAGGTCAGTCTCCCACTCGCTTTCACCGCATCACTCTTAACCTTCTCCAGTGGGACCCATCAGAGGTGTTGTTGACATCTGATTCTTCCATTCTTTGGCTATAGCCCCGAGATGTCACCAACTTCACTGTGGGAGGCTTCGCGCCTATGAGTCCACGCATCAGCAGCCCCATGCATCCAGGTGGTGGTGGTGAGTAGAGTACAGCTCAGCTCACAGAGATCATGTGTTGATAGACCCATTCATCATAAACTGTTTATTGCACAGCTGTTGTTCATTTGTAGATATTAGGAACCGGTCTCTTAGTGCAGGATACCACACTAAATAACTACTATCAGGCCAGAAGTCTTAAACAACTCCTTTCCTCTCCTTCAGGCCAGCAGCAGAGGGGCGGTGGAGGTGGAGGACAGATGGGGCGTGGCCGGGGCAGGAGGGACAACGACCTGATTGGACAGACCGTCCGCATCTCCCAGGGACCATACAAGGGTAATGCTGCGTTCATAACATCTCGTAAATTAGTAAATATCAGCTTACAACTGGGAAAAATCCGCTTGGACACCTCTTCTGGTATGTTTCCCATTACTAGTGGGAAACATATTTATCATCTCTGAGCTCCGACTTCTCCCACATGCTGAAATCTGACATCGCATGCTATTGAAATGATCTCAGTAACAGCATTTTCGGCTGTAAATGTTTCAAAAACATTTTAATAAAGAATAGATTTTTCGAACAATATAATTTGTTTGAGAGCACGATACGTGTACTTTCAGTTTATGGTTGACGCAGCTTGTTTGCCATTAGCCAATCTGAGTTCTCAACGAGTTCAAAGCATGTGAATACACACAACTAGTTTCTCATAGTTTAGGTCACATGGGAACCAGACAGGGTTGTCTTCTGCCATAGAATGAACAATAGGCACGTTTTGCAGAAAATGCTGTTGCACCATGGGTGTTTGACTTCCAACACTTGATCCTTCTTATTCTCATTGGGGGTATCTTTTGGCTTAACCGTTGCCATTATTTCCCAGGGTACATTGGAGTGGTGAAGGACGCCACAGAGTCGACAGCCAGAGTGGAACTGCACTCCACATGCCAGACCATCTCTGTGGACCGACAGCGTCTCACCACAATGTTTGTTCACGTCACAGATATATTACCGTGATATATTGTGAATTCAGTTTTATATTAATGCAATATTTCACCTTTTCAGTGTTATTGAGTGTTGTCTTGTTTTTGTTACGTTCAGGGGAGCCAAGAGGCATGGAGGAATGACTTCCACCCACGGACGCACCCCCATGTACGGTTCCCAGACCCCCATGTACGGGACAGGCTCCCGTACTCCCATGTACGGCTCTCAGACCCCCTTACACGATGGTGAGATGCACACCCCCACCAAGGGAATACCTCTATGGACCGCCGTCAGAATATATACCCCATGACCTGCAGTAGAGCTTGTTCTCATTGTGGTGATTCTTGTTCCCCACAGGGAGCCGTACTCCTCACTACGGCTCGCAGACGCCGCTGCATGATGGGAGCAGGACGCCGGGGCAGAGCGGAGCGTGGGACCCCAACAACCCCAACACACCGTCCAGGTAGGCTACATGTCCTGGCAGCCTGGAGGCCCATCTTGTGTTGTATAGGGCTCTCTCTGTCATGTCAAATCAAAGTGTCTTTGTCATATGCAAACCATACGGGTAGTGTACACAAGTACAATGAAAATAGAGTTCTTGCCGGCTCTCAACAATGGTTCAGCTACAGAAAAATATTCAATGAAAGATTAGTAGAAAAAATAAATGTGTGAAAGTCCCTCATCAGTCTATGGTTGATAAGGGTTTGTTGGTCTTGGTCTTTTGTGTCAAAGTTGAATACAGCTCTTGTCTGTATTTACTACAGATCCTGAAAAGATGTTTCCCTGATAGGATGATTTTTTGGAAGCAGTCTTTAACCTGTTCCTCTGGTTTCAGGGCGGATGACGACTATGAGTTTGGTTATGATGACGAGCCCTCCCCGTCCCCTCAGGGCTACGGGGGCACGCCTAACCCCCAGACCCCCGGCTACCCAGAGGTGCAATCACCCCAGGTCAACCCCCAGTACAACCCCCAGACACCAGGCACCCCAGCCATGTGAGACACATTTTTGTTTGTTTTCTGTCGTCTTCAATGTCTCTAGGCCCCTTTTACAGTGGCGATCAACTGCTCAATGTGGATTTGATTCTCTCTGTCCTAGCCAAGTCCACTGTGTGTGTGTTCCTCAGGTACAACACAGAACAGTACTCGCCGTACACTGCCCCCTCCCCACAGGGCTCGTACCAGCCCAGCCCCAGTCCTCAGAGTTACCATCAGGTGGCACCCAGCCCAGTGGGCTACCAGAACACACACTCACCAGCCAGCTACCACCCCACCCCCTCACCCATGGCATATCAGGTAAGACCCACCACGCTTGACATTAACTTTTTATAAAAGTAAAATAAAATGAATATCTTTTATACCGTAGAGAATCAGACAAATGTATTCAAGCCTGTCTCAAAATACAACACTGCCCCTACAAGGCTCCCCTGGAGGATGGTGGGTCACGCCTGGTAGCCTATGAAAATATTGGAACATAACAATCACAACCAAATACATTTTATGTCTTTATAAAATAATTCCCTCTAGTGCTCAAAATTAAGGGCGTCGTCCCTGGGACGAGAAAACATGACAAATTCATATAACCACTTTTTGTAAAGCAATAAGGCTGATGCAACCGATCAAACCGTTCAGCTTAAAATGTTGATAGAAATGTTGATGGCTGTAGGCTACATATGAATATTCCAAAGTGCAATTAGTGGGAAAACACCGTTCTCAAAAGCACACCGCACTCGCAAGCGTTTTCATGTGACAGAATATCCGTTAGAAATGAAGAGGGTAGATCTAAAGATGCAGCAACTAGCATGGGTTACTAATATGACCTATGAACAGTTGACTTTGAGATGTGTCTGTTACTTGAACTCTTTGAATAATTTTTTTGGGCTGCGTTAAGCCCTGCCACACTCTTCATATTATTTCCCAGACATCTGTTTCTATTATTTATTTATCTTGATTGCAATATGCGGTGTAGCATTCAGTGTGTTGACATCGTGTGTGCTCATTCTTTCCCACTAAGACTTTGTTTATAAAATGTCATCTAGGGGGAATTTCTTTTAGGATCAAACGCGTTTGAATGCTGATCTGTATCCAGTTTCCCAAAAGGCTAAGTTCACTAGAACTCTTGTTAATTACTGACAGCCTCCACTATTCCTGTGTTTTTTTGCCCTTCTGTGTCACCTTATACTTAGTTCTCTGCTAAACATATAATCAAGATATTTATCTGTCTCTTTGACTGCACAACGAAGTTCACTACGAATACAACGGTGCCAGTGTCTTTGCAATTGATTCAAACAAGTATAGGTTAAAATGAACTGGGGTGACTGCATTAAAAGATGAATACAGTAGGCTACATAGGCCTATATATTGAAATCAATTTCATGTTCAATCAATTGAGTTCTGTTGCTAATTTTAGACTACTGCCTAGGTCTGTAATTATTGCCTTAATATATATGTGTAATAACATGTGCACAATGATTTACCAAATATGTGATTTAGTGCTTTATTATAGAATAAGCTGCCTCAGTAGGCCTGTTGGCAGCCATAGGTGATCATATAATTATGTTAGATGAAAAGGAAAAATCCACAGTGTGTTTTAACAAGGCATCGTTCCTACAACAGCCTAATACGTAACCCGTGTTTCTAAAAACACCACGCTGAGAGAACGTGCATTATGCATCCTCATGATGTGGCAAGTGACACTTTGATTCTTGAAAGTCAAATATCTTAAACTTGACTGCTGGCATGCAAAACATTTTGAGACGGTACTAACGGTGGACTAATAATATATATATTTTTATATATATACGTGTGTGTATGTATATATGTGTGTGTGTGTGTGTATACATCCATATATTCACACACACACACAGTTGAAGTCGGAAGTTTACATACACCTTAGCCAAATACATTTAAACTCAGTTTTCACAATTCCTGACATTTAATCCCAGTAAAAAATTCCCTGTCTTAGGTCAGTTAGGATCACCACTTTATTTTAAGAATGTGAAATGTCAGAATAATAGTAGAGTGATTTATTTCAGCTTTTATTTCTTTCATCACATTCCCAGTGGGTCAGAAGTTTACATACTCAATTAGTATTTGGTAGCATTGCCTTTTAAATTGTTTAACTTGGGTCAAACGTTTCGGGTAGCCTTCCACAAGCTTCCCACAATAAGTTGAGTAAATTTTGGCCCATTGCTCCTGTCAGAGCTGGTGTAACTGAGTCAGGTTTGTAGGCCTCCTTGCTTGCACACGCTTTTTCAGTTCTGCCCACAAATTTTCTATAGGATTGAGGTCCAGGCTTTGTGATGGCCACTCCAATACCTTGACTTTGTTGTCCTTAAGCCATTTTTACCACAACTTTGGAAGTAAGCTTGGGGTCATTGTCCATTTGGAAGACCCATTTGCGACCAAGATTTAACTTCCTGACTAATGTCTTGAGATGTTGCTTGAATATATCCACATAATTTTCCTGCCTCATGATGCCATCTATTTTGTGAAGTGCACCAGTCCCTCCTGCAGCAAAGAACCCCCACAATATGATGCTGCCACCCCCGTGCTTCATGGTTGGGATGGTGTTCTTCAGCTTGCAAGCCTCCCTCTTTTTCCTCCAAACATAAGGATGGTCATTATCGCCAAACAGTTCTATTTAAAAAAACAATGTCCCCATGTGCAGTTGGAAACCGTAGACTGGCTTTTTTATGGCGGTTGGCTTCCTTGCTGAACGGCCTTTCAGGTTATATCGATATAGGACTCGTTTTACTGTGGATATAGATACTTTTGTACTTGTTTCCTCCAGCATCTTCACAAGGTCCTTTGCTGTTGTTCTGGGATTGATTTGCACTTTTCGCTCACCAAAGTACGTTCATCTCTAGGAGACAGAACACGTCTCCTTCCTGAGCGGTATGACGGCTGCGTGGTCCCATGGTGTTTATACTTGCGTACTATTGTTTGTACAGATGAATGTGGTACCTTCAGGCGTTTGGAAATTGCTCCCAAGGATGAACCAGACTTGTGGAGGTCTACAATTGTTTTTCTGAGGTCTTGGCTGATTACTTTTTTATTTTCCCATGATGTCAAGCAACGAGGCACTGAATTTGAAGGTAGGCCTTGAAATACATCCACAGGTACACTTCCAATTGCCACTCAAATGATGTCAATTAGCCTATCAGACACTTCTAAAGCCATGACATAATTTTCTGGAATTTTCCAAGCTGTTTAAAGGCACAGTCAACTTAGTGTATGTAAACTTCTGACCCACTGGAATTGTGATACAGTGAAATAATCTGTCTGTAAACAATTGTTGGAAAAAATTACTTGTCATGCACAAAGTCGATGTCCTTACCGACTTGCCAAAACTATAGTTTAACAAGAAATTTGTGGAGTGGTTGAAAAACGAGTTTTAATGACTCCAACCTAAGTGTATGTAAACTTCCGACTTCAACTATATATATATATTATCAGCTATAGTTTTTGAGTGTTTTCCTTTAAGGTGTCTAAGTAAGATTTGACAAGAGAACTGATCAGAGAGCAGCCTTTTTTATTTGATCCCATCAGTATGGACACATGCTCCAACAACTACGCAACCGTTCTCTCTGTGTGGTGTTTTGAGAAATGAGCGTTACGTCTTCAGCTGCTGTAGGAACGATGCGTCAGTAAAACACTCTTAAGCCTAAGTTCCATCGAATCCCGGCTTTGATCTTTGTCTCCTCCTGTCGACCCAGGCCAGTCCAAGCCCCAGCCCGGTAGGCTACAGCCCCATGACCCCCGGCGCCCCCTCCCCGGGCGGCTACAATCCCCACACCCCCGGCTCCAACATCGACCAGACCTCTTGCGACTGGGTAACCACCGACATCCTGGTGCGCGTTAAAGACACCTTCCTGGACAGCCAGGTGGTTAACCAGACAGGCATCATTCGCAGTGTCACAGTGAGTAGCAACGATCACACCACCTCTCCACGTTGTTATTATTATATTATATATTGTTATTATAGTATAAACACATAACCCCCCCCCCCCCCCCCCAGGTTAGACATATAGGGGATCTCATTCGAGGGGGCTGAGCCCCCCTTTCCCCATCTTAACCATGTGTTACGTTGACGAGTTTGTTCTATCAAACACAACATGAATGGTCTGAACCAAGTACTCCATCGTTGACCTGATGCGTCTTCTCCTTCCTCAGGGTGGCATGTGCTCCGTCTTCCTCCAGGACACAGAGAAGGTGGTGAGCATCTCCAGTGAACACCTGGAGCCTGTCACCCCAACTAAGAACAACAAGGTAAGGCTGCTTCTCACCACAGCACCTCTTCACTGGACTCAGAGCTCTGTGGACAGATGCATGGTTCTTTGGGTTCATAAGGCCCTGACTGCTCATGGTGTGTTGTCTGTGGTGCTTCTCTCCAGGTGAAGGTGATTCTAGGGGAGGACCGCGAGGCCACGGGGATCCTACTGAGTATCGACGGGGACGACGGCATCGTCAGGATGGAGCTGGATGAGCAGCTGAAGATTCTCAACCTCCGCTTCCTTGGCAAGCTGGAGCTCTGAGCCATCACACCCCAAACTCACGCCCTGCCCTCACTGCAATGCAGCGTCACTCAAAACAAGCAGAATATGTGCCCTCATGTTCACTATCAAAGATTAAAGTGAGAAATGTTTTTTCATTTAGTCAAACGTGTAGTCTTAGTGAAATCCCATCAGTTTTTAGTGCTCTGTGATTGTCATTTTTTGTCTATGCTTTACATTTTTGGTTTAGAAACTACCTTTTGGGTGAGAGTATACCATGTCAATAAATGTGAAGTGTTTCAATGTGTGGTGTCTTTAAAAACATTGTGTTTTGTATATAGGTAACAATAAGGTGCTTTAAAATACTCTTAAAGGGTTTTGTAATTTTTGGGGTAATTTTTTTTAATCTCCAAAAGCATGTTTTGCAGAAGAAAAATACTGAAAGAACATAAAGTGGCTGTATACTAAATGAGTGCCTTAATGTAATCTACCTCAAAGATGTGAGCCCTGCAATTCAACAACTTGCTTATCGTTAGGTTACGCCAGCAGGCATGGCAGCCCAGTCTGGTGAGGGCAGACGTAGCACTAGTCACAGGGCTGGTGTGGGCGGTCGTGGTTTATAGGGAAGTAGAAGATGGGGGAGTCCTGTGGACAGGGGTGCCCAGGAAAGGTGTGCCAGAGCTGGGTAGGTTGAGGTTCAGTTCCCTGGTCCTCTTCATGATGACATCCAAGGGTGAGGTTTCGAGACAGAGGGATCTTCACCTGGACCAACACTTCTCGTCCCTGAGAAGTGATGGGGTATTCCATTTACACAGCCACAAATTAACAATGTTTCTCTACAACCAATATATCTGAAGCATCAACGCTATTGCTGAATTACACCAAAGGGAAATGTGATAATGTGTGGTTTGGTACATTACTACGGTGATGCTTTATCTTGTTCACAGATTTGTATGTGCTCTTGCCTATTCCATTGCTGACCTTGTCAAGCCAAACAGTTTGGAATGATAGCACAGACAGACTGGCACTCAGGCTAGGGATGCTTACCTTTTCATTTATACACTGAATCTGGACACCGGGGTCATCTCCAATGACTGGGGCCAGAGCATGGTTGACTTCATCGCACTGACCAGATGGCAGAACAATGCAGTAATAGACTTATTCAGCTGGAATTCCTCAAGTTTCATCCTACTTCCTCATGAAAACGTTTTATGTTAAAAGGTAATTGCCTTTTTGTCATAAATAGGAAGTGTTTGCCATGTTCTCAAGGTTTCTCTTTTCTAATGTTTCTGATATCAACCAAACAAGTTCACTTAACTGGTTCTATATTATTAGAAACCTATTAAAACCAATGCTGCAAAAATACAAGATTATTGAATTACAATGTTTATGGCCTTCATATCCTTATTTGGATGCAGTGTCTCACTCTGTACATCCAAATAAGGGTACAGGAAAATCATAATTTAATTTCTGTAAACCCTACAATGCAATGCCAATAGCTGTATTTTAATCCTTTCCCAAGGTGATGGGCATTACCTACCTGATAAGACTGGTTACAGGAGGGCTTGATGCCTGCATCCTCTAAGGTTCTGAACAATGGGTGGAGAACAGGTAGCTTAGCCAGGATAAAAATGCAAGCTGTCAACACAGGTTTGACGATGTGTAATGGTGAAACAGGCAGGTTAGATGTGTGAATGTGATCAGTGGGGCTGACCGGTCAATATCGAAGCGCTCGCGTAGTTTCAGACATATTTGGAAGTAACGCAAAGGAGAGTTCATGCCCTCCACACAGGCAGCACAAGAGCCATGTTTGATCCATTCATCTTTCCTGTTGGAGAAACACATGCACATTCAGTGACACGCTCTGTTATGTACCTGTAACACATAACCGCCATTCTGTTAACCGGAATACAGTAATAACTTATATTCTGTGGTGACCTCTGACTATTTCCATTCAATCTAATGGAGAAAATAATGCTAAATTGTATAACAGAAACAGACGGTGGACAGGTAGTATTAAAAGCTGAAGAATCACATTTGTAAGAAGACCTCAACTGGGTTGGGGTCAATTTGAATGAAGGCCAGTCGATTCAGGAAGTAAACTGACATTCCAATTCAATCATTTAAAAAAGGACATCTATTTTTAATAACTTCTCCATGACCCGAAAGGAGAATCTATGTGAAAAATTTACTTCAAATCGAATTGACACACATCTGCCTCTTACCAGAAGAGAAAACTGGAGTGGGTCTTGAGTAGGGATGGCCAAAGTTGAGAGAGTTCAGGGTCCAGCTCCTGAAAGAAAGAGGGATCTCTGCTGAACACATGGATCCTTCATTGTCCTTCGATGGTGACTGTAACCAGAGACATGTTTTACCTTGAGGTCAGAGTGGAATATTGGCCAGCAGCGGCAACATGTATGAGCTTTCAAAGGCCTAGGTAAAAAACAGAAAACAATTCTGATATGAATTGACATTCTCATTCAGTTTATTAAGATCAGTCAAAAGGTTTTATTCTATTTATTTATATTTATTTGAAGTACCAATCACACATTTCCCCTTTAAGATAAAAAAAAAAGAATAATACCACAGTCCATGGATAGTCCAGTTCTGGATGTTTGGAGGTATTCTGCATTGAGATGAATTCTTTAGACCCTGTGCAGAGTTAGATTGAGTTAGAATAACAGGAATGGGTGATGTGCTGTGGAGAAGTGGTTTTAAACTCACCAAACAGAAGCTCCCAGGCCACTGCAGAGTCAACTTCAAACACTGCCATGTACAGAACCTGGGAGAGATAGAATGATTCTGTATCCTAATGCCCAAAACTATTTAATATTTCAACATAACAATACATCACACTCAAGTATACTTGTCCAAAAAGATTGTAGCCAAAAATCTGCATGCACTATAAAAGTTGAAAATAAGTAGTCTTAAATTATAAAGTCTACATTGATCTACATTACACCATTGGATTGGAGTATTTACAATGCAAGATTCTCATCTTACTTTTCCGGCTGTCCTGCTGTCCAGTGGTCAGACTCCAGGGTGAGTGTAAGGACAGTGAGCAAGGCCACCATGAGCAGCGCTGACATATTTGTTCTATTCTAGGAGTGAGTGACATAAAACATATGTTGGCTACAATTGTTTGTGAAAAAAGTCTGAAATATGTGGCTCTCATAAACATTAAAGAAACCGCAAATGTGTCGATTCATAGGAACGTCATAGTAAATGATGCGCTAACAACTTGTGTTCGACGCCAGTTGAAAAAGCATCGTACATTTCACATGGGCATGCCTTACCGTCGAGTCTACACTTTGCTACTTCTTATTATCTTCGTTATCACCTCTAACTACAAACAAGGACAGCTAGAGACATACATGCATGTCTATACACATCACATTTACAATAACCCTATATAACAACTATAACAACTATGAGACTTTAATACATCAGTTATGAGACTTACCAGAGACAGTGATCATTTGCGACTGATCTATACTGACAGTTCTCTGCAAATGTGAGAAGAAAAATGCTAAACCAACTGTTTTCCTGATTTCATGATCACAGCTGGGGAGAGGTGAGATAACATACCCAGTTCCCCTTTCTGAGGACCTCAACCCAGAAATTAAACCAAGACTGTCTGGCTTTCAGACTCTTAAATAATATTATTCACACAACTGGAAGATGGACAGTGTGCCCTGAAAGCAAGTGAATAAATTTGAATGATGCAAATACAGGAATGATATCACCTACACTACCATTCAAAAGTTTGGGGTCACTTAGAAATGTCCTTGTTTTTGAAAGAAAAGCACATTTTTGTCCATTAAAATAACATTGATCAGAAATACAGTGTAGACATTGTTAATGTTGTAAATGGCTATTGTAGCTGGAAACGGCAGATTTTTTAATGGAATATCTACATAGGCGTACAGAGTGGCAAAGAAAAAAGCCATATCTCAGACTGGCCAATAAAAAGAGAAGATTAAGATGGGCAAAATAGCACAGACACTGGACAGAGGAACCCTGTCTAGAAGGCCAGCATCCCGGAGTCGCCTCTTCACTGTTGACGTTGAGACTGTTTTTTTTGCGGGTACTATTTAATGAAGAGAACTTGAGAACTTATGAGGCATCTGTTTCTCAAACTAGACACTCTAATGTACTTGTCCTCTTGCTCAGTTGTGCACCGGGGCCTCCCACTCCTCTTTCTATTCTGGTTAGAGCTAGTTTGCGTTGTTCTGTGAAGGGAGTAGTACACAGCGTTGTACGAGATCTTCAGTTTCTTGGCAATTTCTCGCAAGGAATAGCCTTCATTTCTCAGAACAAGAATAGAATGAGGAGTTTCAGAAGAAAGTTCTTTGTTTCTAGCTATTTTGAGCCTGTAATCGAACCCACAAATGCTGATGCTCCAGATACTCAACTAGTTTAAAGGACAGTTTTATTGCTTCTTTAATCAGGACAACAGTTTTCTGGTGTGCTAACATAATTGCAAAAGGGTTTTCTAATGATCATTTAGCCTTTTAAAATGATAAACTTGGATTAGCTAACACAACGTGCCATTGGAACACAGAAGTGATGGTTGCTGATAATGGGCCTCTAAAAAAATATAAAAAAATCTGCCGTTTCCAGCTACAACAGTCATTTACAACATTAACAATGTCTACACTGTATTTCTGATCAATTTTATGTTATTTTAATAGACAAAAATGTTGCTTTTCTTTCAAAAACAAGGACATTTCTGAGTGACCCCAAACTTTTGAACGGTAGTGTAAGTATAAACTGTCAATGAGAAGCATACATCTTCCATATAAAGAATTTCACTTAAATTCAAAATAAACATATTTATATTTAGTATGTGAGGACAGAAATCAGTATGAACAATGGCAACCAAAGAAGTAATTTTAGACTTTGGGAGTGAAGGCTTGAGCACTTCCATAGTGCTGGGAGAGTTTGGTCTCTCCTGGTGACCATAGTTTGGCTCCTATTCAGAATTGCTGCAATATGTGACTGCAACCTTGTACGGGCCACGGCTAGACAAGCAGCAAGAGGCTTCACACTGAGTACAAACTCCACCATGAATCACCTACTGGTAAAAACTATTTTTCCTAATTGTTCTGTCATCTGAATCATATAAAGATTCATAATATTATTAGTGGAATCTTGGATCTTATTTGGAAAGGGAAGTACAGTTGGACTAACCTTTGTACCAACTTTTATTAATGTGGAGAGTAGAAAGCAAAATGAGTTGTGCAATCTGTCTTCCTGATTACCTGTTGCTAAGTATTAGATGGAGTAAATAATTCCAGTATGTGTGGGGGATAAATTAGACGGACCTTGGCCTCAAATAACCTGTTGCAGGCCTTGTCTCAGCCCCGGTGGTCGACTGATAGTGAGGCCACATATTTCTATTGATTCACGGTCATTTATGATTTCTCTAAGCAAACTGTGCCGTGTCCACATATAGCTTACACATACGTACACACATGCACACAGGGAATCCATTTCAAGGGGAAGGGTGTATTGTTCCTCTCTCCCTCCAAAATATATAACCTAATTGGTTGAGGTCACAGATTGTGTGGCAGTCATTGGCTGGCGGCAATGTCAGTTCTCGCCGTGCTGGTTCAGGCACCCAATTTGACCTTGGTAGATATTACACTGTGGTACAATTCTCTTAAAGGGACAGAACCCAAGTCAACAGAAGTATACAAAATGGTCTTCAATGAAATGAGAAGGTTATGCCTGTGATAGTAAAAAGTAGTAAGAGATTCACCTCACAGTGAATGTTTACGTGATACAAAGACCAATAGATTAAAAACTTGAAAAGAGATTACTTTCTTTCAGAACACAAGTCCCCAGTGATGAAATAGTCCTGTTATAATGAATAAACATAATGGGTCAGACCAAGTGGTATGGGTTAGGGGGGTATGGTTTGACCTCTATTTTCAACAGATTATCTAATTGACAATAATGTTTATATACCGCTATGCACTTGCTAGTGTCATTTTATAGAATATCGATAGGTGGTCTGATTACATATTTCATTAGGAGTGACAGATTATCTGTCAAAGGAAGTTGATACTCTGCCTTGTTTACAGAGAAGGCTTTTTTTTTTTTTTTTTGTATCTTGGAGGATGTTGATTTAAACAAGCATATTTGAGGTGACAACACAGCTGTCTTTGAAACTAGCATCACTTTGGATGGAAAGCATGTCTAAGATGCCAAAATTGTATATTCACTCAAAAAGTCTAAAACATACTGGAGAAGGTGATACACCTACAAGTATGTGTAATTCCCCCCTGCATGCTGTTAAAATAAAAAGGAACATTTGTAGTTCTATTTTCTTGTGTATGCAAACCACTTGTACTTTATTTGGTACTCAAAACGTCAAAAACAGAAGTGGATATTTCCTCTCCTAACCAAGACTGTATACAATAGCAGATGTTGTCATGATGAAGACGGAGAGGGAAGTAAGAGTAACCTAGAGTTTTCCATAGCTATTTCCTTTTATAGGAAACAACAGGCTAGTATCACATCTCTTTAAAAGTGAAAGTAGAAAAACAGGTGTGGAACCCCAAAGGTAAACCCAGCTAATATTACCATCTAATCCTGATCATCCAATCTCTAAATCACTTAATATACTATTGTTATGTTATTATCAAATTATTTATTCTACCTGAAACACTATGAAAACAGCATCTAGCCTCAGCCGCTCAGAAAGCATCCGACCGATTTGTTTTGGACATTTGGAAATTAGGGATGCAAAGGAATGTTTTGTCATAAGCCCTGCATTTTCAATCTAGTTTTCACATCATATGCAGACACAGGGTAACATGGTTAACATGTGACTGTGGGATCCTTTCAGAAGCTGCCCCGGCTGGCTACCAGAGCCTTCAGCACAACAACCAAACAGATGAAGAACAAGGTGCCAGATCATCAGAACCTATTCCAGGTGAGCATGACATCATTAGGACGCCTGGGTGAGAAACAATCCCAAACGAGGAAAACAAGAGGTGTCTTATCAGTGAATTTAGATATTTAATGGCAATCAAATGGGCCAACAATGTCAACCAGATGTGATTTGAACATGTTTGATGGAGTAGAGCAACATTGACCGGATTTTGAACTACTGCATGTGTTGTGTTACGAAATGTATGAATTGCCTGAGGTCCACTGTTGTTGGTCAGCACCCAGAATGTTATCACAGTATTGAACATAGAAAAAGAGCATTACCGGTTGTAAAGGGGCTTGAGGGAATAGTTGTTCCATTCTGGTCTGGAATGCAATTTAATTTGGTTTTATCATCACATATCACAAAGTTGGCTTACAATAAAGTCTCCGGTGATTCATGATCATGAATAGGTATTTGACCCCTAACTTTGGTTACAGGCGGACAACGGCTTGCCAGTCCACATCAAGGGAGGGACCACTGATGTCCTTCTCTACCGTCTAACAATGACCATCACCCTCGCAGGTACCTGTTAGATTCTTCCATCAACGCACTCTGTTCATTTGGAGTACTGTGCTGATGGTTTTCTATGCTGCATCGTATATGTTGTAATCATTGTGTCTTTCTGTTTTTTTTAGGCACTGGATATTCCTTATTCTGGATTCTATGTGCCTGTCAGCCCAAGGGAAAATGAGGAAGCCCTGCTAATGCATGTGTTTGTTTAAATCAATTCCACTTTATGACCTTCTTCTAATGTCATGGGACACGTTATGTACAGAATAAATCTCTCTATTATGCCTCTGTTTCAAGGCAAGCCTTATTTTCCTCTATCGACCCATGTGTCATTTCACTTAAACCTCAGTGAAAATATATATTCCTGCCACCCTGTGTTCAATCAGAGAAATTAGAAGGAACATTTCACATGGAACAAACTTTGAAAAGAACCCCATCTTACATGGCCGTAGATAGCAACAGGAGGTGTGACTATTTGAATCAGTAACATCAAAAAGTGTACTGATGCTAGAAATATGAAAATCAGTTGCAAAAAATACTCCAGCCAAATACCAATAGGGTTATTTAATTAAGATTCCATGTATCTGACAAAAAAAATCTGAGATTTGAGAAATACATTTTGGCACACATTAGTTCAAATATCATCCAGTCAGTCACAAACAGACCCTTTCATTACTCTGGGTCAAAATGTAGACATTAGTTTTGTTGGACTGTCTCTAAATCAAATCTATTGAAACAATTAGAGCCAAGCTTAGGTTTTTCATGGCCTTTTCTCCTCATAAGCAACTCAGTAAATGAATGCTACAATTTACAAAAATATTAATTTGTAGAAATATTCTATTACTTTCGTACTCGTATGTATATTACACTGTCTCAATTCTATTACACTGTTCTCAAGTTCAGTGTAATTGGACACTGACTGCTACATCTAGAGACTTATTACAGTAAAGTCTTAGAACACCTAATCATTCCAGGGTTTTTCATTATTTTTTACTATTTTCTACATTGTAGAATAATAGTGAAGACATCAAAACTATGAAATAACACATATGGAATCAAGTAGTAACCAAAAAAGTGTTAAACAAATCAAAATATATTTTATATTTGAGATTCTTCAAAGTAGCCATCCTTTGCCTTGATGACAGCTTTGCACACTCTTGACATTCTCTCAACCAGCTTCATGAGGTAGTCACCTGGAATGCATTTCAATTAAAAGTTAATTTTGGGAATTTCTTTCCTTCTAAATGCATTTGAGCCAATCAGTTGTGTTGTGACAAGGTAGGGGGGTATACAGAAGATAGCCTTATTTTGTAAAAGACCAAGTCCACATTATGGCAAGAACAGCTCAAATAAGCAAATAGAAATGACAGTCCATCATTGCTTTATGACATGAAGGTCAGTAAATACGGAACATTTCAAGAACTTTGAAAGTTTCTTCAAGTGCAGTCGCAAAAATCATCAAGCACTATGATGAAACTGGCTCTCATGAGGACCGCCACAGGAATGGAAGACCCAGAGTTACCTCTGCTGCAGAGGATAGGTTCATTAAAGAGTTACCAGCCTCATAAATTGCAGCCCAAATAAATGCTTCACAGACTTCAAGTAACAGACACATCTCAACATCAACTGTTCAGAGGAGACTGTATGAATCAGGCCTTCATGGTCAAATTGCTGTACAGAAAACACTACTAAAGGACACCAATAATAAGAAGAGACTTGCTTGGGCCAAGAAACACGAGCAATGGACATTAGACTGGTGGAAATTTGTCCTTTGGTCTGGAGTCCAAATTGGAGAATTTTGGTTCCAACTGCCGTGTCTTTGTGAGATGCGTGTGGGTGAACGGATGATCTCTGCATGTGTATTTCCCACCGTAAAGCATGGAGGAGGAGGTGTTATGGTGTAGAGGTGCTTTGCTGGTGACACTGTCAGTGATTTATTTAGAATTCAAGGCACACTTAACCAGCATGACTACCACAGCATTCTGCAGCGATACACCATCCCATCTGGTTTGGGCTTAGTGGGACTCTCATTTGTTTTTCACCAGGACAATTACCCAACACACCTCAAGGCTGTGTAAGGGCTATTTTACCAAGAAGGAGATTGATGGAGTGCTGCATCAGATGATCTGGCCTCCACAATCCCCCGACCTCAACCAAATTGAGATTGTTTGGGATGTGTCGGACCGCAGAGTGAAGGAAAAGCAGCCAACAAGTGCTCAGCATATGTGGGAACTCCTTCAAGACTGTTGGAAAAGCATTCCAGGTGAAGCTGGTTGAGAGAATGCCAAGAGTGTGCAAAGCTGTCATCAAGGCAAAGGGTGGCTATTTGAAGAATTTCAAATATAAAATATATTTTGATTTGTTTAACACTTTTTTTTGTTTAATTCCATATGTGATATTTCATAGTTTTGATGTCTTCACTATTGTTCTACAATTTAGAAAAGAGTAAGAATAAAGAAAAACCCTTGAATGAGTAGATGTTCTAAAACTTTTGACCGGTAGTGTACTTCAAAAAATTAACAAGGAAGAGTGAATTTCAAGTATCCGTTTCCCTTCATAAAAGCTTATGTTTGCCCATGTCAAAACGAACATATTTTTTTTGTTTCTACAATTGTAAAGCGACTTTGGGTCCTTGATTACCACTAAATAAGTCCCATGTATAATTATTATTATTAAATTGCATTTTATTGTATTATATAAAAGCAGTTACTATGTAGTTATACAGTAGGCCTCTAGTACAGTTAGACTTTGGAACATGATGCCCATATTCCAGTATGCTGTAAAAAAAAAACATATTAAATTACAGCATATTATTCAGTCATTTAAAGGTATTTAGTGTTAGTCATCCAGTTAAAGGAATCAGTAATATTTCCCTGCAGAAGCCTTGTTTTTACCATGGAGGGATGAGTACACACAGTGGGCTACATCACCATGAACAGTCAGTTGACCCAGTGCAACCACTCTAGCTAGCGCAGGAAGCGAATGCTCATCTTGTGGTCGATGTTCACCTTCTCCAGGGACTGTAAGGAGAAGGAAAAGCCAAAGTTAGACTGAGTGGAATGGTGGAATTGGTGTATTACATCACAAGCAAATGCAGCCACTGAATATGAGAGGATGGGCAAAATACTGTCATCGCACAATGTACAGTATGCTGTTTGACTACAGCAATGGCCGACATCATTTTCTATGGGCATGAACTTTGTATGTCTTAGTATTCTGGGTGCCCTGTGCTGCAATGCACCATGTTGATATGTCAGTCTTAGAGCTCTACCCGGTGGTACCTTGCGGAACTCCTCAAAGGAGATGGCATCGTCCTTGTCCAGGTCAGCCTCCTGGATGGTGCGGTCGGCAATGCTCTCTAGCTGCTCCTCCGTCACCTGCATCTCCAGCATGGACCGCAGCACCTGTCAATCACCCTCAGCTATCAATCACATCCCAAACACATGGAGAAGGGCTTCATTCTATTGTATAGGGCCCTCAAATTTAAATCCCGACTATGAAACCAGTTCAACTGCTTTTTTTCATTCTTCCCCTCTAATCAGGGCCTGATTTAGACCTGGGACAAAAGGTGGGTTCAATATATTTTCAGGTAAAACAGAAAACCAGCAGGCTCCAGACCTCATAGTGTAAGATTTGAATACCTCTGATATAGGGTGTAGGCATTTCAGCCATAAATTGTAGGGACATACAAGACCTGGTTCACAACAGAGAAACAATTTACATCACTAACTATTGGTGGTATATTGTGTTGCTCACCATACAGAGTATTATTGTCAGTAAAGCTAACAGTTATTATGGACCTGTAGAAGCTCAGCTCTGGAGATTTTTCCATCTTTGTCCTGGTCATATAGTTGGAAGGCAACTGAAAGGAAGGAGAAAACCAGGGGGGATCTGATTGAGTTGAATTTGAACGCTAAAATCTATTTTGTGAGTCAACCACAACAACAACAAAAATGCCAGAGGACTCACACTTGAGTTTACTGGTCCTACTGTTGACAGGTTCAGGCATACTGGGATCTTTGGGACGTTTTTTGTCCGCAGGTCGGAAGTGGGCCAGGATCCTCACAAAGGAGTGGAAGTCCACTGTTTCCTGCCTGAGAGAGAGATTGTGTTAAGACCAAAACCTGCTTGCATTCCAAACGTACAGGATACATGGATATAAAAAAGAAAAAAGTTTATTGTTGCACAGAATTGACTGAAGTTAAATCAATATTTAGTCTTGTTGATTGTGCACTCTGTTTTTTTTAAGGAGACCTACAAAAAGCCTGGACTTTTATATTACAGCGAAAATGGACATTAACCTTCACATTACCATTTCATTGGTGAGGTTATCAAGTCAGTAATGTTACTCAAACATGTAAGAAATGTTGTTCTATACCCTGGAGAGAAGAAAGCCCCAATGATCCGATCCCCGATGGGGTTCATCGCCAACCTATTAATGGCTCCAAAATCCTGTGGGCTTCACAGTAATGGGGATAAAACAAAGACAGGACATTCAGACATAATTATTATTATTCTGACATGCACTGTTTTAGTCAACACTGGTTTAGCAAACAAACTCCATAAAGCTGACATGGTCCCACCACTTACCGGAGAAGGCCTGTCTTTTCCTTGTCCAATGCTTCGAAACGGTCATAAAGTCGAACAATGTGTGCAGGGGTGACTATGTTGATGAGAAAACAGGAGAACCATCGATTCATGCTATTAGTATTAGTAATGGGCAGGACAGCGGCACACCAAATCATTTAATCAATACATGCAATAGCCATAGATGCCAGTTCATTGCTCTGGATTGCATTCAAGCAAACACTCCATGAATGATTCAAGCATTTATATGAAGTAGCCTAAAGGCCAAGTTATAAATTACCTAAAACTTCTCAAAGCCACATGTATATGTCCATATAAGTCTCTGTTCAAAGCTTAGATATTCAATACTGTATTTGGTTGGGTAAGACACATGCGTATTTTGGTCAGTCAAAGTTGTGCGCGAAATTTGCGCACCTGTCAAACATCACTCTTATCGTTGCGAAAGCTATTAATAATTTGGACACATTTCAAAATATCTGCGCTCTAAAACATTTCGGGGAAAAAATGCAATAGAAGGAATTGAAAAACTGGGCTCCATATATCTGTCATAATGAAATCCCGTTATACGCCCACTCTCAAAGATTTGTCCTCGAATTTGGCATAAACAATGACGTTATTGTACAATCATGACAATCTCAATACAGATTTTCTAGCAGCCTAAACTACAGTCCTACCCGTCCGAGAACTTACAACCCGTTTCTTGCATTAATTCTTCGACGTTTGGAATTTTTGACAGGGTGGAGTTTGTCGTGCCCATTTCTACAGAAAAGAAAACAATAACATCTGCTTCACTGGACACATAAATATCACGTCCCAGAACTTCGGATTTTCCTGTTGACTTCCCAATGCCTGTAGTTTAGAAATTATACACGACTGTAGCTATGAAATAAACTTTAGTATCCTCGACTAGAGCAAGGGTATATTGAACGTCAATTCAGTCAGTTCACCGCTAATGATAGGCATCATATCTATCCAATCGCTGTTAAACCAAGGGGACCAAATGACCAATGGGGTCGTGATTTATATGTTTTCAAGAACACAAATTCAACCAAGTCTGTTCTTACAACAGATCTCCAAGATTGATATCGAATTTTATCAACAGCCTGGATTTACTATCCAGCAGGGATAGCATTATATATAGCAAAGTGGATCTTTGATTAATATATTTGCATTATGGCTATATTATCACTAATAGCCTACTACCAACACTAATCCATTACATAATAGAATCAAATAACCCAATGATTACAATAGGCTACTAGCCTGTATGCTCCTGAGTAGCTTGACAATCACTATACTGTCCAACACAATGTTACACGCAAATCAAACATGCTTTGTAGACGTTGTTACAGTGGTCATTTGACACTAGATGGCACCATCCCTTTCAGATATCAAGGAACCATAGGCTGCTACAGCATAGCAGGACAGTGTGTGCATTGTGAGTAGTCTTGTTTTGGTATGGGACAGCTCTGAAAGGTTATCAGCTATCAGTTGGAAAGCTGGTTTGTGTGTCATGTGTCAATGAACTGGTCTGCATATTCTGCATGCTGCTTTTCCCAAACCATTATTAGATAATAGTTCATGTGACTCAAGGATCCAAGTCCATTGGAATCTGTTCCTTCCGAATAAACCTGGTGCTATAAAATCCAGATCTTCAATGTTAAAAAATATTCGAGGCAACACGTTTCCAAATCAACACAGTTATGTGTATTTCTCTTCATCAACAAAAACAAACAATTTGTGCATCCTGGATGACACACATTTTGCTGATGACTTGTCAGCAACGGTTTAAATGTGTTTATATTACCGGCAACAGTGATGCTTGCCTTGCTCATGTATTTATATAGTCCTGGTCTGTTTGAATCACTCCCTTTGCTGAACTTCACATTTGAACCATAAAAAGCCTTTGCGGGCTAGAAAGACTGCTTCCAACAACAAGAACATTTTAGTTGGCCTACTCACACCAAATTTCAACACTAATAACAAAGCAAACAAATCAATGCCCCTTTTTCTGTCCACAAATGTCTATCGTAAACAAACATCTCTCCCTTGTAGCTGATTTATATATATTTCTTCGAATTTATTGGGCTGGATAAGCAATGGGGAGTGTCTCACAATCTCTTACATGAAATAGACATCAAATCCATCCACTCTGCTACTGCTGTCATACCCCCCAAAAAATAGCTAGATATATTAATTCAGGCCACCTTCATTCAACCAAATAGTAGTGTAATAACACAAGGAAATATGAGAGATGTAACCAGGACGACTGACTAGATGGCAAAGGGCTCCATGCCATGTAACCAGCCAGCAAAGACCTCTCAGCCCTCATGATCACACTCCTAAGTGCCCAAGAGAGACATTAGCAAGCTGCTCCCCATGTCTTGTTCTATTATTACTTGTTAACATACACCGTATGTGGCGAGTCACACACTCGGGAGCCACAGCACTAACACATACTGGACGGAGCTGGATATTCCTTCCATGTTGGAATGTACAGAGAGAGTTAGGACGCATGAGTGTCAGAGTGGTCCAATCAGTGCTCTCCACTCAGCGAGTGAGAGAGCTAGGGTTTTTCTTCTCCTGTCTTGTTCAATTCCTCATTGGTGGCAGAGGTGAACATGCAGGGTGGTTCACTAGATGTTAGCACTCCCACCTCCTCCAGACTAGACACACACGCACACGCACACGCACGCACACGCACGCACACGCACACGCACACGCACGCACACGCACGCACGCACACAGCACAAAGAAGAAGTCGGATTCAAATTTAGCACATTGTCGGCTGTCCAGTGTACTGCTGTATATCGTGCCTCGGATTGAATCCTGGCCTTATACAAATGGCTTATTATTAATGTTACACAAGTAAACAGCCTCTACATTTGGCAGGCTGTTCATTTTGGAGAGCTGGCATTTTTCCCAGATAACATCTCATTTTTCACCACTTAAAGTTTTGTTTATCTTAATGGACACCAGTAACTCAGAGCCCCCATACATTTTTTCTCCCTATGAGAAGTTGACCCATGTACAATAATACATCAGCAGTATTTCAAATGGCCAAAGGAGTGAGTTGCCTTCAGTACAACTTTGCAGGATCAAGAAAAGTTCTGTAGACCTGGTAGTGGTACAGTAAACAGAGCAGTCTGGACTCTTGACATGCATGCGTTGTTCTGTGCCAATAGTCTTTCAGCACCAAAGATAAAGTATTGATCGATTCCTTCACAATGTTTATTCTATGATAGGAGATTATTCCATGTTTATCTTTAATTTATGTTCTATATTTCTTGTTTCCTATAATCCACACCTTTTCAATCTCACTTTCTGATACCAGCCAGAAGAGTGAAACTATCTAGGCTCCTAGGTTCCGTTTCATGACATGTGCCACGGGTCACTGACAAGGTATGATACATAACACAAAGATTGAAATTCATTCCAGCTTTCTAGTAGTCGCTCATGGGGAACTTTGTTGGCCAATTTTTGCATTTAACCTTCAAATGCATTAAGACGAATGGCTCTCTAATGCCCCTGACAACAGAAGGCAATGAATAACCAACAAGACAGGCTTTGATTGGAACCTGTCTCTCCAAAGTAACTACTAACTGCAGAGAACAGATTAACAGAACAAGAGTTTTTAAATATAAAAACGGATTGAGGAAATCCCGCCTCTTTCGTTTTGAGTAATTTGCACAAACTTTCTTTCGGGGCGGTTTTGTCCTTGGTGCCACAAGCAATGAAAGTGAAAGCATGTCAGAGGCTGGGTTGGGCAGCGTTCCAATTGGGAAAGACTGAAGTGTTCCTGGCTATTTGAACTTTGACCCCGCCCAGCCACGGCTGATAAAAGACTTGTAAACACCGTCCTCAGTCTGAGTGAATGGGATGGTCAGCTCTGGTTCGTGTTCCGTTCATCTCAAACTAAAGGCATCACAGGCAGAGAACCTCTCAGTCTGTCTGAACTGGAAAACTACAACATTTTCAATTGTCTTATATGTCATGTCAGGTTAAGCATAGACATTATGTTATATAACTTTAAAAAACAGGAAGAGCAGTTCAACGTTTAGTGTCATGCCAGGTTGTCAGCCAGTTGTCTTCATTACACCCCCTGTATTTCCTGAGAATTTAATAACAATAAGAAAAATACCTCACAGTTGATGATTTAAAATATCTATGTATGTCTAAATGATAGGCTACCCTTTGATTAATAACAATGACCAATATTAGTATGGGTAAATAATAATGCATTATGCAAGAGGATGGCGCTCCACCAGGGTGCTTTCCCTCAGTTGGTGGTCCTCACTGGCGCCCTCATACATTTAGGCGTCATTCTTGGTCAACTCCCGCCATGCGACCTGAGCAGGCGACACCCGCAATGTCTCAAGTGTACTCAGCCGCAAACTGGGTCAATAATCCGTGGCGAGGGAGTCTGTTGGCCTGTCTGTCTCCCCCGTCGTCTGTGGGGTTGGGACTGGAACTGGGTGGGGGAGTTACGTGGAGCTGAAGAAGGGGTGTCTGCAGGGCTGGGGCGGGTTGATAATGAAGGGAGAACATTCCGGGCCAGTGGAGTGCAAGAGAGACCAGACTCAATGCGACAGGCACAGGAAATAACAGTGAGCGGGGGCCCCTCTGCTACAACTACCTATCTCCATTACACACCATAACTATCCACTAGCTTGTCTTGGCATAGCATATCTAAACTACAATGTACAACAACGAAAATCCAGATGAAACCCCGTATCCCAAAACCCCATCCAACATCCCGAGGCCCATCAGACCATGATGCACCACCCTGTCCCCACAATGCACTGAGCAGTTCTGGCTAATGAAGATGCCATCCAGATGAAAGGGCAGCCATGGGGGGCACAAGTTGAGGCCAGGAGGTTCCTGGGGTTGTAAGCCCTCCCCTACCTCCCTCAGCTAATGATGAAGTTTCCATCTAACACAAGGGAGCTAAATGGAATGGTAATGGGGCGCTGGGGCCACCAGGTGGGCAGGGGGGTGGCTCTCCAGTGTTAAACGCTGTGGAAGCCCTTTTAATCAAGTAATGCCCTGGAGCAGGGCCCATCTGTGACATCTGTGAGGTGCTGCTAGGAAGGGGGTTGGGCAGGGTGGCATGTTTGTTGCTTGTTTACACAAATTTCCCAGTTGAAGAAGTTTCTCTCCCCTGCGCCAAACGATGGATTATAAAACGACTCCTCCTTCCTCAACACAAACGCACCTCAAAGTCAAAGTGCTTAACATAACTCTGTGACGGCTCCAACACCAGCTACCCCCTCTCTGAGGGGACGGTTCAGTGCCAGGCTGAGATTTCTCTTCTCATTTAGAAGTGGGCGCTAAAAAAGTGCTAAAGAAAACAATCATACACAATAAAGCTGAGGAGAGAACAATACGGAGCGTGCTCCTTGCTTGCCTTGCTGACAGATGGCGGGGGAGGCGAAGGTTTCTTGGAAGAGGACCAGCTCTTAATTATTGAGCGTCTGAATGGAAGGCGATCGGCTCATTAGCAAGGAG
Organism: Salvelinus sp. IW2-2015; assembly: GCF_002910315.2. Taxonomy (NCBI): domain Eukaryota; kingdom Metazoa; phylum Chordata; class Actinopteri; order Salmoniformes; family Salmonidae; genus Salvelinus; species Salvelinus sp. IW2-2015. Next base: position 9,958,658 of record NC_036862.1, on the reverse strand, counting down.
AACGCTGACATGGACCCTCCCCGCGCCGCGCTGGGGGCTGACAGCCATGCCCCGGGACACTAATTGCGCAAATTGCTGGAGCACCGTCACTGCCAAACCACCTCCACACTGGGGGTGGGGGGTTGGGGGTGATGGTGGTGGAGATGGGGGTGTGGGTTGGAGTTACGCCCTTGTTGCCCCACAGGTCTCAAGCGCAGAAGAAAAAAAGACGTTGGGAAAGTGAGCAACCCTCCACTTAGGTAACTTTAGGCCTTGAGTGTGGGATACTACCGGGTCAAAGAAAAGTCAATATTGGATATCGAAAGGAGACAAGCTTGTGTGCGAAGCCTTTTTCCTCCTGCTTTTCTAAACATTTAATCATTGTTTTGTGAATAATGTATTAGGCAGATATGAAAATACCCGGCCTCAGTCTTCGAGTGATTTAATTCATTCCAGAATAGTCTCCAATCTGATTAAATCCATTTCCAAATAAGCCCTCCTCCATGGGCCAGATTGAATTTCCAAGATATTGCATCGATTTATCCATAGCCACTATATATCTGAGTAAACAGCAACCGTGCGTCATCCAATACACTGGTATTCTTTGCACTCCGGATAATATCCCATGTCTGGGTTGCATTCTCATTTGGATGTCTCAACATTTCTGTAAACGTTTCAACACATTCTCAAAGACAGGTCCTCAATGTTGCCGAAGAAGCACCTACAATCCCGTCCGCATCATTGGGTATTTGTAGTAGCACCTAGCACCAGATGCAGGTTTAGACCTGATGTGGTGCAAAGGTATTTGTCCCTTGATCATGGTACTGGGAAACCACAGTGTTCCTTTGTAATGAGTCACGCTGTGTAACTATTGTAAACTACACTGGTTTTTCCTGCTTGGGGCTTTTGGACACACTAGTTGAATTAACATTGTTTCCACATCCAGTCGAACTGACGTCTGTGCCCAGTGGGTGGTCACTGTATGTCAAAGACTTGGTCATACATGTCAGTTTTTCAATTTTCCTATGTAAAAAATGCTTTTACAGTCACAATTTTTACCATCAAGGCCAAGTCTGGAAAACCTAAACTTGCATTTTCAGCAAATATGTAAGCATCTAACAAGTAAAGAGCGGAGTTAATGGCTTACACATGGATGACAAAGACAGGCCTACATGTACTACGGTCTGGTTTCAATCCGTAGCGCTGAAGAGCTGCTCTACAGGGTGATAGAAATTGAAAGGCAATGCTCCCACGTTAGTGGAGACTGCATTCATGGTAAATGCTGCACATGTCAGCTCAAATCGAAATGGCCTTTACATTTCAATTGCGCTAGAGCGCTGAACATCAGCGATACGGATTGAATCCAGCCCTAGGTCATGATGTTTTCTTGAGTTAGTGTATGTGAGTGTCTTACGATTAGGCATCTGACTTGAAGAGGTATACCGTCAGCCATATCTAACAGTGGGGAGACTACCAAAGCCACAGACGTATTTCCATAAAGAGGCATGAAAACATGTCTTCATTTATCATCTACACATCAACCTGTCTATAAAAAAAAAACGCCTTACGAGAGGGATTTCCCAAGTCCCTTCAGTTGAAACTGGTTTCTTTACTTAACGAACTCCAGTCAGACCTGAAGATATACAATAAGTAGTAATTACTGGATACGATTGGGACTCAACTAAACAAATTTGTGTGCCATGTTTCAGAAGATTAAACAGTAACATCCGGTTGAACTTCCTCTTTGACTGCGTCAGCATTGACTCACCGGACTCTCTGTCCAATCTAATAGTGGATTGGGAAAAGGGGGAAATCCCAGGGTGACAGGTGTTAAAACGCTGCTAAAGAGGTGTTGTTGAGGGATGTTCGGTTCTCCTGAAGGAACATGTCAGGACTGAAACTGAGACCCTCAGACTTCCTCCACCAAGGAGAACTGAGATTCTTAAGGTATTCTCATAACAAGCTGCTGAAGGCAACATACTTAGCCTCCACCTAGTGAATACATTTGGCCACATTAGTAAGTAATGTTGTTCCACGTCTGTTTAGTTATTCCACACTATCATTACCTTTGCCACTGTGAAACTATTCAAGCATGTCACAGGGATTTCATCTGACATTTAGTCCTACCAAAACAGTTCTATGTAGGACAGACTTTATCCTCAGCTATAATCCCCCGCATCTCAGTTTCACTATGATGCTGAATGTTTTCAGTGTGGCATGGTATTTAACCTTGTCACTCTCTTAACTGCTATGTTTATGTCATGTCATGTTTAATGGACAAGCACAAGGCAGCAGTGTCTTTGTCTCGAGTAAGCTTACGTTGGCTGCTCGCCAAGTTATGAGTCAGCAACACACTACTTCCTCTTTACTACGATAAGTTACACATTTGCACTATGATAAGATCCCCCCCCCCTTCCCTTTTCTGGGAAGACCTTTACAAGTATTGGATTTTCCAGCCACAAAGTCAACGTAAATGCCCTGCAAGCCTTCACTGTCATTACAACACTATTAAAGCTATGTGGTGAACCAGACATTTGAGGAATATTACAGTATGTAATAATCACCTATTACACATCTATTAGTGATGTTTAAACATTAATACACGTTAAAAACCTGTTTTCTCTACCTTTATGCAGTTTATTGACACCAGATATAATCAACCTTTCCCAACACAGAAAATAAATGTGAGCGTGCACAAATGCTTGCGTGTGCATGCCGTTATTCATATCTTAGTATCTACCTGCAGAGAAAAGGACAGCAGAACTCTGGTGAGATTTCTTCACTGTGACCTGCAGGGTAAAGACAGAATAGGGGAAAGTTAGTAGTACAGTCAGAGAGAAAACTGAGATCTCAAGGAGCTCGGTGACAACACTTCGCCTATGGGCGATGTCTTCCCAAGGACCAATCTCAACGATGGATGCACTATAACCCCCATCTCTCCATCTCTGACTAGTTGCATATTGCAGAGGTGTGATTCTACAACTCTGAGAACAGGCGAGGAGAGGTGAGGAGATGAAGAATGTTGTCTTGAATAGTCATTGGAACGAAAAGGATATTAGGATTTAGATTGAATAATCCTACCGGGTTACATTTCCTAACATGCAAGAGGCCATTACGGTATGTGGTTTGGTTTGATATGGCCTTCAGTCTTGAAACGTACTCCAAACACCTAAATAGTTGATTACCCTCAGTGGCCTTCTCTTCCATGTTTAGTAGGAGAAAATCACCAAAGTGTTTGTTTACGCCAAGCCAATCTGGAATTTCTGGATTTTGAAAGAAGCGGAGAGGTGTAGAAAAATCAGGGTAATAACAAGGAACTTAAGGCTGCTTGATATCAACTCTTAGTGCTTCACTGTTCTCAAGGACCAAAGGGTGAACCAAACAGCGTATCATGTCACGTTGGACTCTAGCCTATTTAGTCTTATCTGAATATATGTTGTCGTTGTTTTGATAAGAATCACTCATTGCAAAAACAGTGGAATTTAGATGTTTCACACAGAGTCAGAGTTATACTGGTTCAATTATATTTAGTAATTTTGTCCTGAGATTCCTGATCCGCATAGAGATTAGGTATTTAGTACGTTTTTAAATGCTTGTAATGCCCTATATGCAAAAGCTCAAGAACATTTCATTGCATTAGGCTACTTTTAGGAATTATCTGGTATATGTTATACTAATCTTCAATGTCTAATTTATACAGTTTTTATTAAGTCCACAGTTGTTTCTTCACTGCTTGCATAGTGTAGGCCTAATTGGCAGAGTAGGTTATATGCCCAAGTAGACAGCCATTGTTATGCCATAAAGAACTTTTGAGAACAAGGCCATGGGAAAATCCAGTCCCAAGATCTAGAAAATGGAATGTTTAAAAAAGAAAATATTTCCCTACTATTTGTCAAGTCATATGTTTACAATGATTTTTGACATGTTCTATCTTCCTTGTCTATGTCACTCACCTCTGGCACGTGCGGTATGAAGATCTCCTTCAACAGAAGTGATGAATACGCCTTGGCAGTTCCAACGTAGTTCCATGTTCGACACCGCCAAAATATCACACATCAGCATTCTTCTTACTGAACCTTTGTTTTGGAGGTGTTCAGAACAAAGATAAGGGCGGAGAAAGCTTGTTGGAGACTAAAAAAGCTTTTTTGTAGACCGTTTAACACAACATCTGGGGAGGGGCCAGCTGAGTATAAGACTGTATCATCTGCATATAAATGGATGAGAGAGCTTGTTGTTGATGTAAATTGAGAAGAGCGTGGGGCCTAGGATCGAGCCTTAGGGTACTCCTTTGGTGACATGCAGTGGCTGAGAAAGCAGACTTTCCACACTGCACTCTTTAGGAGAGTTAGTTAGCAAACCATGCCAAAGACCTCTCAAAGACACCAATACTCCATACCTGACCAACAAGAATGGAATGCTCTGGCCAAGTCTATAAAAATAGCAGCACAACTTTGCTTACAATCAAGGGCAATGGTGACATCATTTAGGACCTTTAAGGTTGCAGTGACACATCCATAACCTGAGCAGAAACCACATTGCATACCAGAGATTACTATAGACATCAAGAAAGCCATTAAATTGATTATTGATAAGTTTTTCCAACACTTTTGATAAACAGGGCAAGATAGAAATTGACCTGTAACAGTTAGGATCTGCTTGATCTCCCCCTTTAAATAAGGGATGTACCTGTAACGGCTTTCTTCTTTCTCCTCTGATGAGGAGTAGTTGGAAGGATCGGAAGACCAATGCGCAGCGTGGTACGTATCCATAATGACTTTTAATAAGAATGAATACGACAAAATACAAAACAATAAAGTAACGAAGGAAAACCGAAACAGTTCTGTGTGGAACATACAGACACGGAAGACAACCACCCACAAAACACAACAGAAAACAGGCTACCTAAATATGGTTCCCAATCAGAGACAAACGATTGACAGCTGCCTCTGGTTGAGAACCATATCAGGCCAAACACAGAAATAGAAAATCATAGAAAAACTAACATAGACAACCCACCCAACTCACACCCTGACCATACTAAAACAAAAGACAAAACAAAGGAACTAAGGTCAGAACGTGACAGTACCGTTCGGGTCGTCCATCTACAAATGTGACCATGCGTTGGGCTGAGGCGGTCATGACATTTTGTCAGCCGGTGATTGTCAAGCAAATAACTGCTGGTCTCACGGCAATTGACCTTAGATTAACATGAAGACATTAGCATCTCCTGGCTTCCACACAGGCCACTGATGCAGACCTTTGGAGCATCTACAGTTTAAAAAGTCTAATAAATCCATGTAATATAGCCTACACATCAAAAATCCATTATTTATTTTAGACAGGTCTAAAGAAACATGATATGAAGAAAATGTAGTCTATTTAAGAAGAACAGAATAGCTTACTCTGAGTTGTCCTTATGTTAGGCCCTGATCTGGCTATGCCATATGGCTGTGGGCTACACTAGTTCATTTAGCAGACAAGATTTTCTTAGAATTACGTGGCATTATTTTATATTGTTTTATGGTATGAAGAACACAATTGAACATAGCGGAATAAAATAGAAAGGATATTTTCTCCAAACAATTTGAGGGAGTGCGCACATGCGGCTACTTTGTGGTGAGCGGTTAACAAAGAAATAGGTCCTCCTATATGCTTAATATAGAGTTATTTATGTAACTTTAGTTGTGATACAAATGTTGAGCTATATGTTTAGATTTTTAATACATTTTAAGGCCGCATGATGCAACTGATGCAACCGCATAATGGTGACTGAAAAAAGTTGCATGAAAGGCATGAGCTCTGCTTTGTTTTTTTGCTCAGGCTGTACACACTTCATCAGTCTCTCATTCACAATTTGACAAGCACTTGATAATGCCTCGAATTTCCCAGCTGCATCCCCTTTGTGAGGCCATAGCCGTTGTGCCCTTGGGCTGAATATAATAATTATAATTCCCGCCTGGCACCTACTACCATAACCTGTTCTAAGGCACTTACATATTTTGTCCTGCCCACTCACCTTCTCAATGGTACACGCACACAATCCACTTCTCAATTGTCTCAAGACCTAAGAATCCTTCTTTAACATGTCTCCTCTCCTTCATCTACACTGATTGAAGTGGATTTAACAAGTGACATCAATAAGAGGTCATAGCTTTCACCTGGATTCTCTACTTCCGGCGCCGACCGAGATGGCCGCCTCGCTTCGCGTTCCTTGGAAAATATGCAGTATTTTGTTTTTTTATGTGTTATTTCTTACATCGGGTTACCCAGGTGATCTTAGTTTCATTACATACAGTCGGGAGAACTACTGAGTATACGATTAACGTCAACTCACCATCGTTCCTACCAGGAATATGACTTTCCCGAAACGGATCCAGTGTTTGCCTTCCACCCAATACAATGGATCTGATCCCAGCCGGCGACCCTACGCGACGCCGTAAAAGGGGCAAACGTAGCGGTCTCCTGGTCAGGCTTCGGAGACGGGCACATCGCGCTCCACTCCCTAGCATACTACTCGCCAATGTCCAGTCTCTTGACAATAAGGTTGATGAAATCCGAGCACGGGTAACATTCCAGAGAGACATCAGGGATTGCAACGTGCTCGCTTCACGGAAACATGGCTAACTCAAGAGACGCTAACGGAGTCGGTGCAGCCAGCTGGTTTCTTCACGCATGCCGCCGACAGAAACAACATCTTTCTGGTAAGAAGAGGGCGGGGGGTATGCCTTATGATTAACGAGACGTGGTGTGATCATCATAACAACACACAGGAACTCAAGTCATTCTGTTCACCTGATCTAGAACTCCTCACAATCAAATGTCGACCGCATTATCTACCAAGGGAATTCTCTTCGATCATAATCACAGCCGTATATATTCCCCCCCAAGCAGACACATCGATGGACCTGAACGAACTTTATCTGACTCTTTGTAAACTGGAAACCACACACCCTGAGGCTGCATTCATCGTAGCTGGGGATTTTAGAAGAAATTCGGCTTGTCACCAAAAGCACTCACAAACTTCTACAGATGCACAATCGAGAGCATCCTGTCGGGCTGTATCACCGCCTGGTACGGCAACTGCTCCGCCCACAACCGTAAGGCTCTCCAGAGGGTAGTGAGGTCTGCAGAAGCATCACCGGGGGCAAACTACCTGCCCTCCAGGACACCTACACCACCGATGTCACAGGAAGGCCATAAAGATCATCAAGGACAACAACCACCCAAGCCACTGCCTGTTCACCCCGCTATCATCCAGAAGGCGAGGTCAGTACAGGTGCATCAAAGCAGGGACCGAGAGACTGAAAAACAGCTTCTTCTCAAGGCCATCAGACTGTAACAGCCACCACTAACATTTAGCGGCCGCTGCCACACATACTGACTCAACTCAGCCACTTAAAAATGGGAATTGATGGAAATTATGTAAAAATGTACCACTAGCCACTTTAAACAATGCCACTTAATATAATGTTTACATACCCTACATTACCCATTCTATATGTATTATGTATATACTGTACTCTATATCATCTACTGCATCTTGCCATCTTTATGTAATACATGTACCACTAGCCACATTAAACTATGCCACTTTATGTTTACATACCCTACAGTACTCATCTCATATGTATATACCGTACTCTATACCATCTACTGCATCTTGCCTATGCCGTTCTGTACCATCACTCATTCATATATCTTTATGTACATATTCTTTATCCCTTTACACTTGTGGGTATAAGGTAGTAGTTGTGGAATTGTTAGGTTAGATTACTTGTTGTTATTACTGCATTGTCGGAACTAGAAGCACAAGCATTTCGCTACACTCGCATTAACATCTGCTAACCATGTGTATGTGACTAATAAAATTTGATTTGATTTGATTTGATTTGATTCACCCGGTCAGTCTATATCATGGAAAGAACCGCTGTTCTTAATGTTTTGCACACATCACAGTATAATCAGTCCCTGTTCCAATGGCTCAGCCCTGAAAGCCAGGTCCCGACAGGAGTTGCATCAATGAGTGATACCTGGAGATGATCACCTAGTCTTGTGTATCATTGTCTACATACTGTACCCACTGCAAGACCAACATCCTTAAGGGGCTCTACAGACTCTGACCCCTGTGAGAACCGAGGTTATCCTTAGCTGGGTTGATAAGAGGAATCGTACTAAAGCCCTGGACACATTGCCACTGTCACAAATCCCTTGTGTTCAATTAGCACAATCCGATTAGGGACCCTGGGGCGAGAGTGGGAGTTCTCCCTCCGTCCACTGTCACTAATCCTGTTCACAGGTTCCCAGGTTTAGAAATATGGAGATGTTACATTGGTGCCAAGCTGCGAGGGAATGATTTACTGTTACCTGCTTGTGATTTACTTTGTTCTCAAGGACAAGTATATTAAATTAACTGTATGGTCAATTTATTGTTAACAGATGGAAGCCGGGAGCAACAACACGATGACACTACGTTAAAAAATATATATATTTTGGTAGTACATGACCTTATTCAGAAGAACCACTTTCACTTTGACACTTTACTCATTAGGACTGTTACCAAGGACATGGTGGCAAAGTACAACGGAAATATGCAGTGCTAGGATTTTCGGCATAGGTATCTGTATTATGGCAATGCATAATAATTCCACTTAAATAACTTGTCACAGACAGATCCTTGATGTCCTTCGATTTCCAACACAGCTGGGTGACACATGATGTAACAGGACATACATACCGTTCATGTCATAAGATGACCACAGAAAAGAGGACATGGGGGATATAGGGATGTAGTGTGATGTCATAGGCCCAATACTGATGTCATAGGATGTTGTACTAGGTCACAGGATGGTCCAGGAACATCTGCCATGTCTGTGGGTCTATAGGGCCAGAGCAGGCAGATAGGTATCCTGGTGTAGGGTACAGAGTTGCCCTCTCAGACAATAGGATGTGCTCTAACGCTGACAGGAAACGAGTCAACAGGAAGACGTTGCTTCAGTTTGTCTTCCAGTCCTATTTTAGGCCCCCTCTGCAGTGACAGGATAGAGACAGGTACAAACTCTGTTGACCCTCTTTCCAATAGTCCCCCTCCTAGAGAGAGCGAGAGTTAGACAGAGAGCGAGAGACAGAGCGTGAGAGCTCGAGAGACAGAGCGAGACAGAGAGCAAGAGACATAGCAAGAGCGAGAGAGCGAGAGAGTCTCCTGCTTCATTTTTCTGACTGTTAGCGGGTTGTTTCAGCAGAAATGGAAAACAAAGTGAACCTAAAGTCATTTGCGAGTTTCCTTTGTTTTGCTTTGCAAGCCATATCTTAAAATTGTCTTTGGTGGAGGAGAAAATGGCGAGAGGAGATGGGGGGGACAGGGAAAATAGCACTTCCTCTTGGCATGGCAGTGAAAACAAAGAGTGTCGCATTCCTCTATGTTGTGCCATGGAGATATAGTAAAGCAAGTTATTGCATTGAGCAGCATAGCCATATTTAATTATGGCCACAATAGCATAAAAAACATCATAGTTGAGACTTCTCAAAACTGAGTGGATATGCTTATAAATCTCTCAGGTATGTACGCACCTTATGTCTGGAACAAGCAGCAAAGTATCTCAGTGGATCACAGAACTTCGTCCCCTGTCTCCACCCTTGAATGTGGCATTAATGTGGTATACACTATTGTATTTTACTTTCCGAAATACAGGATGCAAATGGCTATTGGAAATGTGGTAACTCATCCCACATAAAGATCAGTGTGAGAGATTAATCTGGGAGAATATTTGGAGTGATGAAAGCAAAGGAAGTCAAAAGGATTCGATATCCTTGCTCAGGGATGGAATTGCAAATGTATTGTGGGATACCTCCTTCCCATGGCATACCATCTCAGTGCATCCCAACCAAGGAGCTGAAATCATAGAAATAGTATTACTATAATGGAAATCCACTTTCAAGTCAACGTTTCATGATGGGTGGGCTGGCGGCCGTATTGAGTGTACCCATGACGATGTAGTCAAATTACCATGGTCCTAGTGATTCTATTTCTATGGAAACGCACTCAACAGCAGCATCATTAACTCCTCTCTGTTAGTACGGACCACTTCCCACCTATTCTGTCCACCAGTCTCCACTGCCTCTTGTTATTTTTCAATACGCATCCTGTTTTGCCTGTGTGCACCAATGCTATACACATTCGTGCATGGAGCTGTACGATTGGGGATCTTGGCTCACTGAAAGTTATTTTATCCTCTGTTGCTTGTGGTCTTCAGTCGCGTCTGGGGAGATGGCCAGTGGCCAACATAGCAGCCACTGGGGCCTTTGCTCCAGGAGCACATTCTCTGAATTCCTGCCTTATTTGTGCTGAAATTACTGAAGGTCAAGGCCAAGTGGGGCTGCTGCTACAGTACAGGAGGGGACAAGGACCATTACTCTAACAATAGCATGATGATGAAGATGATCGGGAGGCTTCAACAGCTTCATAATAGTCGGCTTATAAGGGCACAGGGCGAGACCCAGATGCAGATGGTTTGAGTTGCTGATATTTATTATAATCCAAGGGGCAGGCAAGAGAATGGTCGTGGACAGGCAAAAGATCATAACATGGTCAGAGTCCAGGAGGTACAGAGTGGCAGGCAGGCCCGAGGTCAGGGCAGGCAGAATGGTCAGGCAGGCGGGTTCAGAGTCAAGGGTCAAAACTAGCAAAAACAGAGATAAGAAAAAGCAGGCGCACAGAAAAACACGCTGGTTGACTTGACAAGACAAGACGAACTGGCAACAGACAAACAGGGAACACAGGAATACGTACCCAGGGACTAATGGCGAAAACGGGTGGAGACAATCACAAAGACAGGTGAAACAGATCAGGGCGTGACACGGCTATCAATAATACTATGCAGTGTGTCCTATCTTATAAGTTATGGACGAGGAAGGCTACTTAACCTTTCACTGCAGTGGGAAAAATCAGGGTTTCTTAGTAGTTTTAAGCAAATCTACTTTGAAATAAAAGTATTCACCTCACACATGTGGTTATGACCTTAAAAAAAGAAGACACCTGTACCATGTCAGATATATAGTAGAAATGTATTACATTTGGAATGTGCATCCCAATATAATATTTTATATACATCACAGAAGTCTGAAATATAACAAAACTGTTTGACATGGAAACACTCTTTTTTATGGAAAATATTAACAACATTCCCCCCATGAGGCCACTAGGTAATTTGACTGCAGGAAAGGGCCACTATGTTATACATTCTGTATATTCAAGGTAAACTGGCACCAAAAATGGCAAAAATACCCCAAACTTGGAGAACTCATTGTCTGCTCTCCTAAAACGTATTTCTCAAGCAGTGAAACTCTGATTGCTGGTCGATCTCCACTTAAAATGTATTTTCAAAGAGGAATACGTGTTGCACCAATGGAGAGGCTCTTGAGATAAACAGGATGTTTTGTCTAAGATCACTAAGACGCTGGGACAGTAGTGGCGGTGTGTGTGTGCACGTGCGGTGCGTTCGTGCACGCACGTATTGTATGTTTCTGTGCATGCTCTGGACAAGCTGAGAAACGCACTCAGAGAGGATTTTAATCAGAGTTGCCATCTCTGCAAGCCGGTGGAATTTTATATGCTATCCCAAGGAAAATGTGTGACAGTCATATCAGACGTGACGAACAATGGTTTCCTGTGCTCTGATGACCATGCACCTGCCAAAGAGGAGGGGGATTGCCAGCAGCCAAACCAGTTTAAAGAGGTCAGAATCAAAGCCAGGCAAAGTTACTGTAGGAAATATGTCTAAACGCCATTTCAATTCTAATCGAGGTAAAGGGCAGGTGTGGTTCCTTCCATGTGTCACCATATAAGCCCAACCGTATGGAAACTGAATTCCCAGTTCAACCCTCATGAGACCTCCTAAAGTTACCTTCTTACACCTACACCCATTCACTTCAGACCTGTTGATCACAAACTCACTTTATTTTGACATTGATGCTTATAATGTGCTTGTATGACCATTTCCTGTTGACTTCCTTTTTAAATAAGTTCATTGTTTCATCATGTTAGTTTCATATTGAGTATAAAGATTACTGGCTTTACTCTGGACACTGAAGATGGAGCCCCTTTACTCTCCTTTCTCTTTCTAGTTGCTGTGTGTGCAGGATCCTCAACCCCGGGAGGATAAATTGCTTCCTCTGACTCCTGATGACAGTTGGCAGCTTAGCACCCTGGAGAGAGGTCAGAGGTCACAGGGCTCTCTGTATGGCCCTGGACAGGCCAATCACAGCGCAGGGAGTGAGAAGCAGCAGTGGTGGAACTGACCCCTGCTTTTCCTGTTATTAATCTCACAGATAAGAGACTAGGCTGCCTGGTTCTGTACTGGAGAGAGAGAGGCCACCTAAACTCTGTTGCTGCACTAACACTATGAGCCAGCCAACCGGCCTGACTTATCATAACTTAGCCATGTCCTGAGTATCATAGACTGTAAACAATGATCTGGCCAAGCGCTGTTCCTAAAGACATGGCCATACAGAAAATCAAGTGTTATGACTGACATCTCATCCCCTCTCACTGTAATGTTGAAAATGGAGTGAACATTGTATTTCATATTAAATTACTTTAACATCTTCTTGGGTAATTTGCATGATGTCAAATAGCTGTCCATGTGATTTCCTTTTCCAGATTTACAAGCAGCAAGAGACTGAAACCCCCTGGGATTTGAACCAGACAGTCTACCAAACGTCTCATCATACTGCTGCTGGAGGAGATGATGTCTTCACTGCCTCCTGTGAGGCACAGGAAGGGTTCAGAGGAGTGGATCATGGGAGGAGGCTCCACTGCACCTGGTCAGTGTCTGCACCCCTCTAATGGCTTGGACAGAGACTGGGGAAATAGGAGCCTTTCCGTTTCCTACAAGCCCTAAATACAAAGGATAACTTACCGTTTATTGGTTAGGATTCGATTTCT
>NC_036862.1:9805739-9940739 GCF_002910315.2 Salvelinus sp. IW2-2015 | reverse complement strand
TGGTCAGGGAGCCGGAACATAGTAACAAAATCATTTGTAGACTTCAAATTGACCGCAAGAAGCACAAACAGATATAATATTTGACTAAAACGTAATAATTTCACGTTCGTGAAATACGATCACGGGTCTCTTTTTTACATGTGGGAATACTTGTAAACAGATTTCCAAAATGTTAATCACTTGAAGCTGATTTCCTGTTGATTTTACAGTCTTTTACGTCCAACAATAAGATTTCCACAAATTTGTTTTATATATGTTTTTGTTTTGCACAGGAAACTTGGGGGGCCAAATAAAACCGCGGGTTGCCAGTTGGGGAACCCTGACTTAGATCATCGCTGGCGGATGTTTCATGTCTCCAAATGTATTTCACTAATATTTGCTTCCTGTCTCAGAAACCAGTGAGAATATTACACATAGTGTGTTGTGGGTGTGTTTGGTGGGGTTGAAACAGACAGATCGTATCTCAAATCTTTAGAGAGCAGATCTTGCTGCTGTTGCTGTTGTTGTTGTTGCGCTGCTTTGGCCTTAGCTCAGCAGTAACTGTTTAGTGGCACATAATGTAGGACCCTTTCTTTCGCAGTGAAAGTGAGTCTCTAAGGTTAGGGCTGGGTTGAAGGGAGGTTGCTTCGGTGTTGTCCTGCTGTTGTTGTTTTGTTTTATGTGTATGACGAGTTCATGCTCCTACTGTTTTCTAAGGGAGGGCGAAGGAGGAGAGCCCAGGAGAGAAGAATGACCCATCTGTTCCACAGGGGAAGGAGGAGAAGTGTTTATTTTCCAGCGACGTGACTTGAGAAACCCCCATTAGTCCAAACACAAACCTCTCATGTCCTCTTTGATTGATGGAAATGCTGAGAGATTATTTTCCCTACAGCCCCAACAATAGGCTGAGGCCTATGAACATGCCTCTATGGTTAGGTGATTCATCAATGCATCCTACTTGGCACTTAGTAGCGACTTAACGGGGTGAACAAACAGGTTACAAACTAGCGATGCAGCCACCACTGTTTGTTTTTCTTCACATATGCAAACCACTTGGCAAATGCCACTAGTTAGAATGGCATTCTTCTTCAACCCCTGAATGAGTGTTCTTAGGTCTATTCCCTTTATTCTTGGTCTGTCATGTGGCATAAACCACCAGGCTTTGATACATCTCCTACAAACGTAACAATATCTGTTAGACGCAAGTACTCTAGTCTTGGGATCCATAACCACACACAAAATAAACAAAATCACATGTAGATGCACATACTCTAATCAAAAGCAAAAGGAAAAGCATGTAAATGTAGAAGCTACATACCACACCCACACGCACGTACACACATGCACACGCACAGAGACAAACGCTCAGCCGTGGAAACAATGCCAGTCTACAGGCTGTTTCGTTTGAATTGTTTCTGTAAATTTCACGTGAGACAAACAGTCTGAAAGCCCAGGGATCTCAGCCCGTACAAAAGAATGGCATTCAGAGAGGGGGGGGGGGGGGGGGGGGGGGGGGGGGGGGGGGGGGGGGGGTGGCTCCGATTAGCTTGTTCCCCTCTAATTGATTTTTTTTTACTGTTTTGTTGTTGCAACTGCGTGTCTCCTCAAGCTTCGCTTGAAAAATCCCCCCAGCTACATGCACATTGACAATCAGCCCTGTCTGTTAGACCTATATCTGTGTTGGTCACTTCCTATTTGTCTTGACCTATGACTTACCGGGCCTCAGCAGCTGAGGGGCAGGGATGGTGTCAGGGCCTGACCTCTCAAATAGCTTGGAAGGAGGGAGGGTGGGAGTGTGGGTTGGTAGGGCCCCGGCTCTATTGCATCGCCCCACCATCCTACCACCCAGACTACAGGAACAGAACAGGATCTCACCACAATAATACACACTGTATTTATGACATTGTTGTATTGCTATATCACAGTGATGATGCTGTATACAGAATTTCAGCACATACAGTATGAAACTGTATATTACATATCAGTGGTAAGCCCGGCCCTAGCCTCATTTTTTATTCAATTCAAAAGGAAATGAAACATCTTCCTGCATGGCTACCACACACACACACATACACAAACAGATGCACACATACACACACACACACACACACTAACGTGTCTTTTTATAGCAAAACTTTCTTATTTGTGTTTTGTGTGTGTGTGTGTGTGTGTGTGTGTGGTGTGTGTGTGTGTGTGTGTGTGTGTGTGTGTGTGTGTGTGTGTGTGTGTGTGTGGCCAGGAAGATGTTCCATTTCCTTTTGACTTAAAAATAAAGAATAAGGCTGAGGAGTGATACGTGCGCCAACAAATAGGGTTCACTTCCCTTCCCATGTCAGGGCCTATAAATACATGGAAAACAGGAAGCTAACAGGGATGAAATAGTGGGCAAACTGAAATCCTAGATACCTTTACCTCAACACTAASACCTAACATTCACATCATACAAATACACAGACACCCTAAACCCCTATTAAACAATAACATACGCATGCAGGCTCCTAACCTGACGAGCCAACCACCAACAAACTGAAGCAGGCTAAAACATTGTTGCCATTTCAGTGGCAAAAATGTTCTCATTATAAGATAGCAAGGCTCTCATTGTAAGATAGTGTCTAACATGAAAGTAAACTGGTCTGATATCTGCATAGGAGAGCTGTGCGTGTCAGATACACATCAGGTCCAGGACCAGAGGAGCAGGTAGACTCTCATTCCTACCATGTCCCTTCCCACTTGTCTTTTAGTCCAAAGTAAAGCCAAGGCCCCAACAGAGGGCTCGCAGTGCACAAGCATGGCAACAGAGGGCTCGCAGTGCACAAGCATGGCAACAGAGGTACTTAGAGTGATTTTGTGAGAGTGTGTCAAAAGATTAAGCTATTTCCCCAGTGTTATGTGCAGGGCTCTAAATAAATAAATAAATAATAATTTGTAGCACCAAAAAATTAGGAGCACCAGAAAAATATATATTTTTCAAATGATTGAGATATAGCCTACTTACTTTTTAAGCACATCTCTGTGCCACCAAAGTGTTTGCATGTACTGGTAAAGTTACCAGGTTGTTAGTAGGACTGCAAGATATGGGAAGAAAAAATGTATTGCTATTTTTAAACCAAATATTGTGACTTGACTTGTGATATAGATCAAAACACTTGGGTCAACTGTTTAATCATAGAAATAGAATGATTTTTATAATTATATGGTTGTTATTTGGCATGACAACAAATTAAAAAGCCCGGTAGGAATTGCTCCACTCTGGCCATTCTTACCAATTCCTACCATACTGAAGAGCTCAGTGACTTTCCAACAAGTCAGTAAGTCAGTTTGTAAAATGTCTGCACTGCTAGAGCTGCCACGGTCAACTGTAAGTGCTGTTATCGTTAAGGGAAAATGTCTAGAAGCAACAACGACTCAGCCTCAAAGTGGTAGGCCACACAAGCTCATAGAACAGGACTGCTGAGTGTTGCAACACTCACTACCAAGTTCCAAACTGCCTCTGGAAGAAACAGTAGCACAATAACTGTTCGTTGGGAGCTTCATAAAATGGGTTTCCATGGCTGAGCAGCAGCACACAAGCCTAACACGGAACCCAAACCAGCTGCGCGCGTGTGCTATCGTGCATAAATGTATTTTGACCCCCCACATCAAACGCAATCACGACACGCAGGTTAAAATATCAAAACAAACTCTGAACCAATTATATTAATTTGGGGACAGGTCGAAAAGCATTAAACATTTATGGCAATTTAGCTAGCTATCTTGCACTTTCTAGCAGATTTGTCCTATTTAGGTAGCTTGCTGTTGCTAGCTAATTTGTCCTGGGATATAAACATTGAGTTATTTTACCTGAAATGCACAAGATCCTTTACTCCGCCAATTAGTACACACATAACCGGTCAACCGAATCGTTTCTAAGTAATCTCACCTTCTTCCAGGCTTTTTCTTCTCTTGACTTTATATTGCAATTGGCAACTTTCATAAATTAGGTGCATTACCGCACCGACCTCGTTCGTCTTTCAGTCACCCACGTTGGTATAACCAATGAGGAGATGGCACGTGGGTACCTGCTTCTATAAACCAATGAGGAGATGGGAGAGGCAGGACTTGCAGCGCAATCTGCGTCACAAATAGTACTGACTTCTATTTTAGCCCTTGGCAACGCAGACGCTCGTTGGCGCGCGCGAGCAGTGTGGGTGCAATAATTGAATAATATAGATTTCTAAATTTATTTTGCAACGCTCGCGCACGCAACGTGAGCGGTGTAGTGAGCCTGTAAGATCACCATGCGCAATGCCAAGCGTAGGCTGGAGTGGTGTAAAGCTCATTGCCAATGGATTCTCGAGCAGTGAAAACGTGTTCTCTGGAGTGATGAATCACGCTTCAAAATCTGGCAGTCCGATGGACAAATCCGGGTTTGGCGGTTGTCAGGAGAACGCTACCTGACCCAATGTATAGTGCCAACTGTAAAGTTTGGTGGAGGAGGAAGAATGGTCTAGGGCTGTTTTTCATAGTTTGGGCTTGGCCCCTTAGATCCAGTGAAATCTTAGAAGCTACAACATACAATGACATTCTAGACGATTCTGTGCTTCCGACTTTGTGGCAACAGAAAAGGCCCTTTTCCTGCCGACTGCGAGCCAGGCCTAATCGCCCAACATCAGTGCACGACCTCAATAATGCTCGTGGCTGAATGGAAGCAAGTCCCCGCGGAAATGTTCCGACATCTAGTGGAAAGCCTTCCCAGAAGAGTGGAGGCTGTTACAGCAGCAAAGGGGGGAACTAACTCCATATTAATGCTCCTGATTTTGGAATGAGATGTTTGATGAGCAGGTGTCCACATACTTTTGGTCATGTTGTGAATTCTATGTATTTTATTGGTTGTGTTTTGATTTCTGTTTGGATCCCAGGAAGAGTAGTCGCTGCCTTTGCAGCAGCTAATTGGGGATGCTAATAAATATTACTACTAAAAATCACATTTGAATTTATGTTTTGGGGGATTTTGTTTTAGTCGCACTGGTGCTCCCAAAATAAAACTCCAGGTCGCATAGCAAAATATTTTGCATATGCCGCTAAATTTGACGCACTTCAGAGCCCTTGGTCATGTGTCACACATTTAGAAGATGTGGGCTGTGTCATGGCTTAACTTAATAAGGAACATCGAAACCTAGCCCTATCTGTTGAAACACCATGGGCCAGTTCCCCAAACACAGACTAAGATTAATCCAGGAATAAAATGAGGATTCTCCAGTGAAAGGAAGGCCAAGAAAATCGCTAAAGACTCCAACCACCCAAGCCATAGACTGTTCTCTCTGCTTCTGCACGGCAAGCAATACAGGTTACTAAAGTCTGACAACAACAGCCTTCTGAACAGCTTCTATCCCCATGCCATAAGACTGCTAAATAACTAACTAAATAACTAACTAAATAGCTATATGGACTATCTGAGTTGACCTTTGTATTTATTATTATTGTCTCTATGCACAGGGCCCTACACACTATGCACAATAATACCCCAAAACACACACACACACACATAATATGCACATACATTTATAGTGACTTTACACACACAAACATTATATACGCTGCTGCTACTCTATTTATCATATATCCTGATGCCTAGTCAACTTACCCATATATATATCTACCTCCATCACTCCAGTATCCCTGCACATTGTAAATATGTTACTGGAACTGACCCTTTATAATAAACAAAGCAAAAAAAGAAACGACCTCTGTCAACTGCCTTTATTTTCAGCAAACTTAACATGTGTAAATATTTGTATGAACATAAGATTCAACAACTGAGACATAAACTGAACAAGTTCCACAGACATGTGATGAACAGAAATTGAATAATGTGTCCCTGAACGAAGGGGGGGTCAAAATCAAAAGTAACAGTCAGTATCTGGTGTGGCCACCAGCTGCATTAAGTACTGCGGTGCATCTCCTCCTCATGGACTGCACAGATGTTCAGATGTACTGATCCTGTGTAGGTGTTGTTCCACCTGGTCTGCCACTGCGAGGACGATCAGCTGTCCATCCTGTCTCCCTGTAGTGCTGTCTTAGGCTTCTCACAGTACAGACATTGCAATTTATTGCCCTGGCCACATCTGCAGTCCTCATGCCATAAACAGTGTTTAAACCCTTTACAATGAAGATCTGTGAAGTTCTCGTGTGTTTTTGGTCTACCTTGATATTTTTAGTATTACATTGTTATTGATTATTGCATTGTTGGGGATAGAACTTGCAGGAAAGGTATTTAACTGTACTTGTGCATGTGACATTAAAACTTGAAACTTAAAACGTGATCATGATTTTTAGTCCATGATCTGGCTTAGTCTGTCCCTAAAACTTTTAGGGAGAGATACCTGATAACTGTTTGTCCTTATTACTCCTATGCTGCAAACATGTTTTAGTGTAGAAGATGAGATGACAGTCCCTGAGCACCTCAGAACCATCCCATATAATGGTGTCTGTCTGGAACGGAGCATATCATGTCAATGCATGATGGAAATCTCATTTGGAGCTGAGAAGGTAAGTGTGTATACAACATGGAGGTCTTGATTCATGTCTTTTAGCCTTCCTGTTCCGCTTCCCTTTCTCTGTCACACAAGACTGTAGCCAGACGGGGTGTAGCCAAAATAGGCGGCGAGAGGAAGAGGAAGTAATGATGTAGTGATGGCAGGTGTCTTTCATCTGTGTGTGTTCTTCACTCTCCCTCTCTCCTTGTTCCTCCTCCCCTCTCAATGCACGGTACCATGTTTCTCGTTTCCTTCTCTCTCCCTCCTGTTCTGCCTCTGCTCCCTACCAACCAAAATGTCAAATGTTCTGATATCATCCACTCAAACAAGACATTGCACAAAACGTTGCATTTTGAAAAACATTTTCAAGCTGGCGAGATAGGATACTGTTTCTTTGTGGTAAAATTAGTAGACTCTACAACAAGTACTGTTTATTACAGTGTATGCTCTATTACAATGTAACCGTCTGGATATGAGTGGGCGATGACCATCCAGAGTGCTGAACTCCTGGCCCTTGTCATAGTATGCACAACAGTGTTACAGCATGTTGTAAAGCAGTATGTAAGTCAGTACGGGAGTTATCTTCGGATATTCTTGTGAGACGTTCGCACGTTAAAACAACGTACCTAGAAAGTTACTCTTCTGACTAGACATTCACTTTATATTACATGGTGTCAGAAGCGGGAGAGAGGCTCCCAGCCTACAAAAAAAAGTGGACAATGGCAAAGTTTGACCCACAAAACTTTGGCTTTGAGAAACTGACTGAATTGACGGATTGGAAACAACCGTGACCAAATTGGGTAACGAAGATGGCGATGTTGCAGGTCAGTTCCCATGGGCAGCGAGGCGGTTCACCTTTGCATCAGAGGATGAACAAGTGGACTTTGATATTGTCATGTAGAAATATAATGAATCTTTTTTTCCCCCCAAACGAAATGTTGTTCACGAACGTGCCTGTTTTTTTATTAAAGTGCAGCACCTGGGGGAAAGGCAGAGGCATTTGTCCGAGGCCTTGACGAGCTTGCAGAGCATTTAGACTTTGGTGCAAATAGAGATGAGCATATACAGGGACCGAATTGTCGTTGGCATACTGGATAAAGGGCTGTCTCTCAAACTGCAGTTGAAGGCAGATCTCACGTTAGCAACTACCATTCAGACAGTCCGTCAGCCCGAGGAAGCTAGCTTCCAAGTAAGCCAAACAGGGAGAAGCTGCGTACGCTGTGCAGGAGATTGCACGGGGGCACAAGAATAATGCAAAATTACACACAAAACGCAATGAGAACAGAGATTCAACGGACACGGAGCGTGCAGAAGGGAAAATGCAACCCTCGTGAAAAAATGCTACATTTAAAAAAATTACAACTGGAAAGATGTCCAGCTTCAAGTCGACATGCAACAAATGTCAGAAAACAGGACATTGGGGGGGAAAAATGTGTCACACAAAAACGGTTAGGGAAGGTACAGAAAATGATGACCAGACGTCATATTTCTTGGGATCCGTTAGCAATGCTGATCGGAGTGATGACCAACGGACAGTGCAATTTCTCATTGGCGCAACACCAGTGAAATTCAAAATGGACACTGGAGCAGACGCTAGTGTAATGTGTGAAGAGGCATTTGATAGCCTCATTCCAGAGAGAACATTGCAGCCATCTACCATTACTCTGTGCCGTCCCTGGGGCCAGTGGAATTGTTCACAGCAATTTAAAGCGAGCACCACATACAAAGCAGAGCACCACTCCTTCCTAGTATATGCCGTTTAGGGAAGGAGTGTGAACAACTTACTCAGCCGGTCAACTACTGCTGAGATGGGCCTGGTGAAACGCATCAAAAAAGTTCATGAAGCATTTGGGAATCAGGGCTTGCTTAACACAGAACCAGTGATAATACAACTGAAAGAGAACACAGCCATATGCAGAGCACACAGCGAGTACAGTCTCAATACCACTGATGCAGCAGGTGAATGAGGATGGAGGAGAATGACATCGTGGAGAAGGTGACGCAGCCAAAAGATTGGTGTGCACCCATGGTGCCTGTCCTGAAGAAAAATAGGAAAGTGTGTATGAGTGGGTTTGAAAAAGCTTAATGAAGCGGTGAAAAGAGAACGGTTCATCCTACTCACCTTGGAAGAGATACTCGCAAAGCTGAGCAGAGCCAAAGTATTCTTGTCATTGGATGCGGCAGGTAGGTTCTGGCAAATACCCTACACAGTGACAGCAGAAAGTTGACAACCTTCATTACACTTTTTGGCAGGTACAGTTTCCCCCGCCTGCCGTTTGGGATCTCGAGTGCTCCCGAAATCTTCAAGAGGAAAATGATGGCGACATTGCAAGGCCTAGAGGGAGTCGTCATTTTTATGGATGACATTTTGGTATATGCAAATACCATGGAGGAGCACGACGAGCGACTAAAGAGAGTCCTGCAGAAGATAGAGTCAACCGGACTAAAGTTGAACAGAGAAAAGTGTGTCGTCAGGCAAACACAGCTACGCTTCCTGAGACACCTCATCGACCCATCGGGTGTCCGGCCTAATCCAGAGACAGTGGAGGCCATCAGGCATCTATCCCCACCAGAGAACATGCAGGAGCTTAAGAGAGTTATTGGGATGGTTAACTATCTAGGAAAGTATATGCCCAACCTTTCCACACTGGGCAAACCACTACAAGAGCTCCTGAAGTCAAAGACGGTATGGACATGGGATCACGCACAGCAGGTGACGTTCCAGTGCCTCAGCGCTTCTGATGACTTCCCCAGTCCTGACATTCTACAACAGCAACAGAACCACCAGTCTCAGCAGACGTAAGCAGCTATGGGCTTGGCGGGTACTACTATAGCTCCATGGAGAGGAAGGGAAGTCAATGGCGTACTGCTCTAGGTGTCTCACAGAGGCAGAAACCAGATATGTTCAGATCAAAAAGTAGTGTCTGGTGAGTTTTTGGGCCTGTGAGAAGTTCGAGAAATACCTGTACGGCCTGGAGGACTTCAAGTTAGTGACAGACCACAAGCCCTTGGTCCCACTAATGAACAGCAAAGTCTTGGATAATGTGGCTTTACGGTGCCAGACACTACTCACGCGGCTTATGAGGTTCAAACCCACAGTGGAGTACGCACCAGGAAAAACCTTGGTCGTGGGGGACACTGTCAAGGAGTCTATTGACACGCGCAGAAAAGGAGACAGACAGACAGACACACACACACACACGTGGAGTGTAACATCGCAGCCGTCATCAACAACATGCCTGCTACACAGACAGAAATGGAGAGCATCAGAGTTGACCCTGCAGCAGATGATCAATTACATCAGGTCAGGTTGTCCTGAACACGTGGGTAAAACCCCAGTCACAGTTTTTTTTCCAGTGAAAAGGGAAGTGTCAGAGTACAATGTTAAAGTCACAAAGGGGAACTGCCATAGGAGGCTGCTCATAATAATTGTCGGAGCGGAGCAAATGGAATGGCATCAAACAAAATGGAAGCCATGTGTTTGATGTATTCGATACCATTTCACAAATTCCGCTCCAGCTATTACCACCACCCCATTCTGCCCAACAAAGGTGTCACCAACCTCCTGTGGAAACTAGTAGTACCACAGACACAGAGGCCAAACATTGTTGATAGAAAACACAATGAACATAAAGGTTTGACCAGTGGTGGAAAAAGTACCCAACAGTCATACTTGAGTAAAAGTAAAGATACCTTAATAGAAAATGACTCAAGTAAAAGGGAAAGTCACCCAGTAAAATACTACTTGAGAAAAAGTCTAAAATTATTTCGTTTTCAATATACTTAAGTATCAAAAGTAAATGTAATTGCTAAAATATACTTAAGTATCAAAAATAAAAGTATGAATAAGTTCTAATTCCTTATATTAAGCAAACCAGAAGGCAGAATTTTCATGTTTTAAAAAGTATGTACAGATAGCCATTGGCACACTCCAACACTCAGACATCATTTACAAATGAAGCATTTAGCGAATCTGCCAGATCAGAGGCATTGGGGATGACCTGGGATGTTCTCTTGATAAGTGCGTAAATTGGGCCATTTTCCTGTTCTGCTAAGCATTCAAAATATAGCGAGTACTTTTGGGTGTTCGGGAAAATGCATGGAGTAAAAAGTACATTATTTTCTTTAGGAATGTAGTGAAGTAAAAGTAAAAGTTGTCAAGCATATAAGTAGTAAAGTACAGATACCCCCAAAAACGACTTAATTAAAATACTTTAGAGCTACTTAAGTACTTTACACCACTGGGTCTGACTAAATGCAGAGAGTGGGCCAACGCCTCTGTATGGTGGCCGGGGATCTCATCAGTGGTAAAAAAAAGGTCCTGTCATATCAGTCTTGTTGTGAGCTTAGAAAGGTACAGCAAAAGGATCCACTAATCTCTGTGCCACTCCCCGACAGGCCATGGAAAGGAATTGCTCTGGATCTATGTGAGTATGACAAACAAAACTATCTGATCATGTCAGACTTCTACTCAAGGTTAATTGAGATACAACACATACCTACAACCACAAGCACACAGGCCACCATGAAGCTGAAACGAACCTTCACAAGGTATGACATTGCAGATGAGTCATTACGGACAATTGGCCCAAATTCTTGAGTTCCGAGTTCCAAGAAATGGCAAAGCAGCTTGATTTTAAGTACATTACTTCCAGACCGCACCACCCTCAGGGTAACGGTCGTGCAGAGAGGGCAGTGCAGACCGTGAAGGGGATTCTAAAGACCTGCTGGTTGCTCTCCTGTGCTACAGGTCAATCCCATGCACAACAACAGAACGACACTCGCAACCTCGGAGAGAAACCTGCAACCTAAGAGGCCCAACAAAAAAACACATCAAGCTGAAGGATGCGTCAGAAAAGAGGAAACAAGCCTTCTACTACAACTAACATCACAAGGCGAAACCTTTACAGTTGCTACTGCCGGGATAAACCGTGGTAAAAAGAAAATGTACATGTGAAAACTCGCATTGTGTTATTGGTCTTTTTTCCCAAAAAACCTTTACAGTAGCATTGTTTCTGTTTTCCGGCGCCGAAAAGAGATGGCCGCCTCGCTTCGCGTTCCTTGGAAAATATGCAGTATTTTGTTTTTTTATGTGTTATTTCTTACATCGGTACCCCAGGTAATCTTAGGTTTCATTACATACAGTCGGGAGGAACTACTGAATATACGATTAACGTCAACTCATCATCGTTCCTACCAGGAATATGACTTTCCCGAAACGGATCCAGTGTTTTGCCTTCCACCCAATACAATGGATTGATCCAGCGCGACCTGTGGCGGCGTAAAAAGGGGAAACGAGGCGGTCTCGTGTGGTCAGGCTTGGAGACGGGCACATCGCGCTCCACTCCCTAGCATACTACTCGCCAACGTCCAGTCTTGACAATAGGGTTGATGAATCCGAGCACGGGTAGCATTCAGAGAGACATCAGGGATTGCAACGTGCTCTGCTTCACGGAAACATGGCTAACTCAAGAGACGCTAACGGAGTCGGTGCAGCCAGCTGGTTTCTTCATGCATCGCGCCGAAGAAACAAACATCTTTCTGGTAAGAAGAGGGGCGGGGGGGTATGCTTATGATTAACGAGACGTGGTGTGATATCATAACAACACACAGGAACTCAAGTCATTCTGTTCACCTGATCTAGAACTCCTCACAATCAAATGTCGACCGCATTATCTACCAAGGGAATTCTCTTCGATCATAATCACAGGTATATATTCCCAAGCAGACACATCGATGGCCTGAAGAACTCTTTATCTGACTCTTTGTAAACTGGAACACACACCTGAGGCTGCATTCATCTGTAGCTGGGGATTTTAACAAGGCTAATCTAAAAACAAAACTCCCTAAATTTTATCAGCATATCGATTGTGCTACCAGGGCTGGAAAAACCCTAGATCATTGTTATACTATTTCCGCGCATATAGGCCTCCCGCCCCTTTCGGGAAAAGCTGACACGACTATTTTGTTGATTCAGCCTACAAACAGAAACTAAAACAACAAGCTCCCGCGCTCAGGTCTGTTCAACGCTGGTCGACCAATCTGAATCACAGCTTCAAGATGCTTCGATCACGCGGATTGGAATATGTTCCGCATTGGTCCAACACAATATTGAGAATATGCTGATTATGAGCGAGTTCATTAGGAAGTGCATGACGTGTCGTACCCAGCAAGAGTAAAACATTCCCAAACAGAAACCGTGGATTGACGGCAGCATTCGCGTGAAACTGAAAGCGCGAACCACTGCTTTTAACCAGGGAAAGGTGACCGGAAGCATGACCGAATACAAACAGTGTAGCTATTCTCTCCGCAAGGCAATCAAACAGGCTAAGTCCCAGTACAGAGACAAAATCGAGTCGCAATTCAACAGCTCAGACACAAGAGTATATGTGCAGGGTCTACAGTCAACACGGATTACAAAAGAAAACAGCCCGTGCGGACCAGGATGTCTTGCTCCCAGACAGGCTAACAACTTTTTTGCCCGCTTTGAGGACAATACAGTGCCACTGACACGGCTACCAAAAACTGCGGTTCCTTCACTGCAGCGAGGTGAGTAAAACTTAAACGTGTTAACCTCGCAAGGCTGCAGGCCCAGACGGCATTCCAGCCGCGTCCTCAGAGCATGCGCAGACAGCTGGCTGGTGTGTTTACGACATATTCAATCAATCCTTATCCAGTCTGCTGTTCCCACATGCTTAAAGAGGCCACCATTGTTCCTGTTCCAAGAAAGCTAAGGTAACTGAGCTAAACGACTACCGCCCGTAGCACTCACTTCGTCATCATGAGTGCTTTGAGAGACTAGTAAGACCATATCACCTCCATACGGACCCCAGACCCACTCTCCAATTTGCTTACGACCCAATAGGTCCACAGAGCGCAATCGCAACCACACTGCCACTGCCCTACACCATCTGGCAAGAGGAATACCCATGTGAGAATGCTGTTCATCGATTACAGCTCAGCATTTAACACATAGTACCTCCAACTCGTCATCAAGCTCGAGACCTGGTTCTGACCCCGCTGTGCACTGGGTCCTGGACTTCCTGAGGGCCGCCCCAGTGGTGAGGGTAGGTAAACATCTCCACCCGCTGATCCTCAACACTGGGGCCCACAGGGTGCGTTCTGAGCCTCTCTGTACTCCTGTTACACCGACTGCGTGGCATGCACGCCTCCAACTCAATCATCAAGTTTGCGGATGACACTACAGTGGTAGGCTTGATTACCAACAACGACGAGACGGCCTACAGGGAGAGGTGAGGGCCTCGGAGTGTGGTGTGGGAAAATAACTCACACTCAACGTAACAAAACAAAGGAGATGATTGTGGACTTCAGGAACAGCAGAGGGAAACACCCCCTATCCACATCGACGGGTCAGTAGTGGAGAAGGTGGAAAGTTTTAAGTTCTCGGTGTACACATCACGGACAAACTGAATTGGTCCACCCACAGACAGCGTTGTGAAGAAGGCGAGCAGGCCTCTTCAACTCAGGAGGCTGAAGAAATTCGGCTTGTCACCAAAAGCTCACAAACTTCTACAGATGCACAATCGAGAGCATCCTGTCGGGCTGTATCACCGCTGGTTACGGCAACTGCTCCGCAAACCGTAAGGCTCTCCAGAGGGTAGTGAGGTCTGCAGAAGCATCACCGGGGGCAAACTACCTGCCCTCCAGACACCTACACACCGATGTCACAGGAAGGCATAAAGGATCATCAGGACAACAACCACCAAGCCACTGCTTGTTCACCCGCTATCATCCAGAAGGGAGGTCAGTACAGGTGCATCAAGACAGGGACCGAGAAACTGAAAACAGCTTCTATCTAAGGCCATCAGACTGTTAAACAGCCACCATAACATTTAGCGGCCGCTGCCAACTACTGACTCAACTCCAGCCACTTTAGAAATGGGAATTGCTGAAATTATGTAAAAATGTACACTAGCCACTTTAAACAATGCACTTAATATATATGTTTACATACCTCATTACCCATCTCATATTATTACGTACTCTATATCATCTACTGCATCTTGCATCTTTATGTAATAATGTACCGACTAGCCACTTTAAACTATGCCACTTTATGTTTACATACCCTAAGTACTCATCTCATAT
Source organism: Salvelinus sp. IW2-2015 (assembly GCF_002910315.2). Classification (NCBI taxonomy): domain Eukaryota; kingdom Metazoa; phylum Chordata; class Actinopteri; order Salmoniformes; family Salmonidae; genus Salvelinus; species Salvelinus sp. IW2-2015. Next base: position 9,926,136 of record NC_036862.1, on the reverse strand, counting down.
GTATATACCGTACTCTATATCATCTAGCATCTGCATGCGTTCTGTACCACCACTCATTCATATATCTTTATGTACATATTCTTTATCCCTTTACACTTGTGTGTGTGTATAAGGTAGTAGTTGTGGAATTGTTAGGTTAGATTACTTGTTGGTTATTACTGCATTGTCGGAACTAGAAGCACAAGCATTTCGCTACACTCGCATTAACATCTGCTAACCATGTGTATGTGACTAATAAAATTTGATTTGATTTGATTTGATTTGAAAGATCGCTATTGTGAAGTACGGTTGTTTGCGTTATGGTCACACTCATTTGTAGAAAGTGTTCAAAGGAAATCTGTTCAAGTTAAAGGAGGAGATGTCATAGTATACACGACAGTGTCACGGCATGCTGTAGAGGAGTATGGGAGTTATCTTCGGGTATTCTTGTGAGACATTAAACAACATACCTAGAAAGGTATTCCTCTGACTGGACAATCATTTCATATTGCAGCTCGGACCACTCCACACCTTAGCCTGCTGAGCTAAAGGCCACTCCACACCATGGCAGTAATACAACAGGAACCAATGAGGATGGGGTGTAGCTCCCTCTTCCTCCTCCTCCTCCTTTGACGTGGAAGAGGATACAGGGAAAAGACAACAGTGGCAACAATAGAGTCCCTGCCCTGGTGCCTGGTGTCACTCAAAGACAGGAGCACAGAGAGATGGCTGGAGTTTTCACCAGTTTTTAGCTGACTCATCCCCCCCCCCCCCTCGCTATTGACCAAGAGGAAAGGGGATGTCGAAAATAAACACTCACTCATGAGTTTTATTTATCATTTGTATTGAACTGAGACCTCCCTGAATACCATTTCCCCAACCAGATTTCAACCACATTCTGAGGAAATGACTAGCGAGCGGTCTTTCTTTCGAAACCAAGCTATTCTGTTGTGAGTGACTAACCCTTTGAAATAAATTTTAACAAAGACACACACTAAATAAAGAGATGGCTAAAAGACCACAAAGTGAAAGTGAAAGAGCTTTTAGTATGTTGATAAGAATCACTGATTAACTTAGTACCTGCATGGACAACTTCTCAATTTTATTGATAGAAATGAGCATGAGTAGCCCGTTGACAGCATTCGCCCCTGTCCCAAGATGAACAGTAGGGAATCACACGCAGAGGGCTCTGTTTTCTGAGGAGATGGCTTTTGACAAGTAGCACCACAATCAGTTGGCACAGGGCGCAATCAGCCACAGGAAACTAGGGAAAGCCACTTTTGAGGGGCGCAGGCAGGCCCCCTCTCTGCAGCCTCTGCTCGGCGGGGTAAACAGGACGCAGAGTTACTCTGTGACTCTAGCTAAGCGTCTCAGCCACTCCCAGACCTGTGTATATAACCACATCCTGTTTTGACCCAGAACTCTGGCCAATCCAGAGCGGCCATCTTCCGACGGCCACCACTCATTCAAACCCTTGCTCTTCCATTCCAGGGGCAGGCAACAAACATTCAAACTGGACAGTTTTATCTCAATCTCTTAATTCAAAGACTCAATCATGGATACTCTAACAGTTGCGGTTGCTTCGCATGATGTATTGTTGTCTCTACCTTCTTGCTCTTTGTGCTGTTGTCTGTGCCCAAAAATGTTTGTACCATGTTCTGTGCTGCTGCCATGTTGTATTGCTACCATGCTGTGTTGTCATGTGTTGCTGCCATGCTATGTTGTTGTCTTAGGTCTGTCTTTATGTAGTGTTGTGTTGTCTCTCTTGTCATGTGTGTTTTGTCCTTTATTTTAATTATAATCCAAGTACCCGTCCCCGCAGGAGGCCTTTTGCCTTTTGGTAGGCTGTCATTGGAAATTTGTTCTTAACTGACTTGCCTAGTTAAATAAAGGTTCAATAAATTAAAAAAATCTAATAAATGGGAAAGAGTAGGTTGGTCCTCCTCGCTCTACAGATGACACCAGGTGACATGAGAAATGTCCAAAGTTCCATCTTTTGTGCAATTGTGTTTTCAAAGGGTACATAGTGTGGTGCATAGTTGCGGGAAGTTTTTTGAGATAAAGCCAGGTGAACAGCAGGTAGGCCTGAGGTCTGAAGTCTCTCCACTCCCCTGCTGTCTTCTAACAAGGTCTGAACACGTGGCACTTGGAACTGATTAACTATAACGACAGTTCGGTTGCCCTTGTTTGATATGCTGGAAAACAATAAACACTCAGTTGGACAGGGAACAAGAGGAGGGTGGCTTGACAGTTACACTTGACAGTTAGCTTTGTGCACGCTCACAGCCTAACTGCTCTGAGCATGCCCCCTTTCACTATAAACAAAAGTCATATACAGTACTATGACATCTTGGCAGTGGTTTCAACTCTACACAAGCAGTTTAGTGGCATGACAGACTCCCTATCTTTTTGATACACAGTCAGCTTGCTTTCTGTTTTGATTCCACGTGCAGAGTGCGATGAAAGGAGCCACATGGCCCTCTGCAATGCCCCTTCTCTCACGACACACACAGTTCATATTGTGGCCGACAACACCATGTACAGCTTGTCATACCAAGCGGTGATGCAGCCAGTCAAGATGCTCTCAATGGTGCAGCTTTAGATCCTTTGGAGGATCTAAGGGCCCATGCCGGATCTTTTCAGCCTCCTGAGGGGGAAGAGGCATTGTCGTGTCCTCTTCACAACTGTGTTGGGGTGTGTGGACCATGATAATTCCTTAGTGATGGGGACACCAAAGGATCTTGACGCTCTTGACCTGCTCCACTACAGCCCCGTTGATGGGAATCAAGCGTGCTCGGCCCTTCGTTTCCTGTAGCCCACGATCTGCTCTTTTGTCTTGTTGACGTTGAGGGAGAGGTTGTCCTGGAACACTGCTAGGTCTCTGACCTCTCATCGTCGGTGATTAGGCCTACCACCACCATGTCGTCTGCAAATGTAATGATGGTGTTGGAGTTGTGCACGGCCAAGCAGTCTTGAGTGAACAGGGAGTACAGGAGGGGACTAAGCACGCACCCCTGAGCGGTCCCCGTGTTGAGGGTCAGCGTGGCAAATGTGTTGTTGCCTACCCTCAACTCATGTGGGTGGCCCGTCAGGAAATCCAGGATACAGTTGCAGAGGGAGGTGTTTAATTCAAGGGTCTTTAGCTAATCTAATCAAACTTTAAATGCACTTGAAATAGTCTAATTTGATTTAGTCCCTCCCAGCATAAGTGCTCCCCTCCCCCCATTTATACAGTTTCTTCTCCCTCCCCACCACTTTTTTTCTGAAAGAGGGGGAGGGGGTCTTTGAGAGGCAGGTTATTCAACGGATCTTCCTCCAACACTGGAACACTCAATTTCAGCTTCTCACGATGCTTATTGCTTGAGTAAAATACAGAAAATATAACAGATTTCAGAATTGATGTTAGAAATCTGATCCCATGAGCGGTCAGCAGATGTGTGCACATGACGCTAGGAGCAGTGGTGCAGAGGATGCTGATTTGTTAACATACGCTTCTCCTTTAATCTATTTTGCACAATACAGGGTCTCACCCAAAAGGGGGGGAGTGATAAAGAATTAGCATATATATACACACAGGCATCAGGGAGATGGATTAGAGCTGGTCTTTAGAGCCAGATAATGTATGCTGTGGGAACTATGCCAAAGGCTTTAGAGAAATCGCTCCGTAAGATCTCTCTCCCTTTTCTAGATGGCACATTAATCCCTGGATGATGCATCTCCAAACAGCACCGCAGCCGCCTCCTAGGCAACAATCTGCTAGCTAGTGCCATCCATGTGATTCCCTTTCTATGGGAGGCCAACATCCCTGCTATCTAGGCGGGTTCAGCGGGCCCAGCAACAATAGTAATGGGTCCCATCTACTTACCATAAACATCAAGCTAGCAGCCCAAAGCCCCCAAACCCCAGTGGAAGACAACACACATGAATGTTTTTTCTGATTTATTATGAAAATATATATATTTTTGACTTTGTGACAATAAGCACATAACATATATACAATTCTCTTCATAAATACAAATGATGTACAAACAAATTAAATAGAAATAATATTTCATGGTTATGTACACATTGCATTTTTAAATTAAAGAGGACAATAATACAAATATTAAAAAATATATCTATTTGGTTTCAAATGAAAAAGAACAACCCCTCTTTGGGGTCCTTCATTCTGCAAAAAAGAAATATAGTTTTTTCAAGATCCAGCACTGTCGGTTAAAACGATATGATATTTTGTCATCGGGGAAGCAGTCTTTATGCACAATACACTTCATTCAAGTCAAGGGAACGTCATAAAGCACTGGGTGTTTGACAAGATGGAAGTTGTATATTGAAAGGCATTGAGAAAATAAAACTGTACAAATTACATGTACTACGACTTTCAACCGGTTCAAATAAGACTTTCTAGTGTGTTTGTAAAAAAGAGAGTATCAAACAAGCACAACAACAAAGAATGTCAGTGTGTAAGATCAGTACCATTTTTCCTTAAGTCATAACATCATTTAAAGATCAGGCACTTGATAAGATTGAGTTCCCTAAGTATATATGCAATGCTCTGAAAGATTGGGCACATTGGTGATTCATTTCCAAACAGAAAGGGAGTCCGGTTTAGGGACCAGAAGGCCTAGATATGTCATCCGGCCACTCCAGACTCCAATATCTATAGCCAACTGTCCATCTAAGCTTCCAGTAAAGCCTCATCTTCAGTTCTTTGACAGCTAGAACATTGTTTCCCTTCTTTGACAGAAAAAAAACAGAAAAGAGGCCACGAAAATGTCCTTGCTGTTACTTTCGATTCTCAAGTGGATTGTAGTGGCATCTTATTCATGGATTGTAAAAAGGTCCCTCTCGATTATTTGAGATGTCATTTTCTTTTCGATAAGGCATCAGGAGAGTAAAAAGTCCTGCTTCTCTGTAATTGGTGAATCCTTGGCCCTCTTCCGAGAAAAGTTTTTATTTTTGTTCATTTTTAAATGGAAAGCAAATCATATTTAAAAATGTAGTGCAAATGATGGCAGAACATACATTCTAGTCTCCAGCCCCCACTTTTCACGTATTGTATCCAAACATTGTCAATGTTGTGAAAAAGTTCATTTTGAATGAGCAGCATGAATAAATATTAAATAATACATGTTGATTTCATATATCCTCTTCAATTCTTTTGAATTGCCTTTGAAAGACTGTAAACATGTTCAGGCAAAGCCCTTGTTGGTCAAGGTACTCCTGGTGTCAGAATACTGTTGTTAAACCTAAGGTGGGAAAATGATGAGGGAGAGAGTTTACCAATCAAATCTTGAAAAAGTGATTTGACAATAACTTCCTTCATAAACTCTTAATAATAACCTGTTTGAATGGGTGGAGCTGCTTACCTCAGTAGCAAAGACACACGGTTCAGCTTGCTGTTCAGTCTGGATGATGAAGACTGGGTGGTACAAGCCTTCTTTAGGGAAGCTCATTGGTGGAACCATTATGCTGCCTTCTGATTTGTTCCTGTTGAAAAGAGATAGAGGGAGGGAAAATAGGTCATGTTTGGTTCCACAGGCGCAATGGAATCATACAACAGAAACTGTGATCTCCAATACAAAGTTGAGGGTTAAAGAAAATCTGATAAAGCCTGAGCACTACATAGTGAGAGATCAAGTTGTAACATGTCTGCTAGTAGAAAGCCCTGATGCTAGGGTACGCTAGGAAATACAAGCATTCCATCCAACTCATACTGGTGACCACACACACACTGCTTCATTGGCACAATACCATTTGAGTTTGGCGAGGCATACCTACCGGTCAAATTTGTTCTTCGCATGACAGTCTTCCTCTTTGGCCATGTTGTAGTCAACCATCTTCTGCTTGTAAGCCGCCTTGTCTCCATGTTTGTCTGCGGGGGCCGAGGTCAGCGCTTTATCCTTATTGGACACCTTGTAATGGCCGCCGGGGATGAGGAAGGCTTCCTTCTCTCGGAGGCTGGACGGGGGGTTGGAACCACCTATGGGCTGGTTGTTGAAAGTCTCCAGGTCGTTACGAACAGAAGACGCCATGGCCTTCCGCCCATGCCTCATCTGGCTTAGGACCACGATGACAGCACACACCACCAGGGTGAGGGTGACCAGGCCCAGGGCGAAGGAGACAACCAAGGCTGCAGGCAAACCGTCTGCCTTGGGCTTGGCAGTGGGTTTGAGGCTGAACTCGCAACGGGATCCCATGAAGCCAGCCGGGCACTGGCACACGGGTCCGGTGAAGTGGGTGTAGCAGGTGCCTCCATTCTGGCAGGGGAAGACGGAGCAGGCATCGGCGCGGATGCTGCAGTCCTTGCTGGTGAAGCCCAGGGTGCAGGTGCAGGTAAAGTCGTTGATGCCGTCCACGCAGGTACCGGCGTTGCGGCAGGGGTTGCGGGCGCAGTCATCGTTGTTGATCTTGCAGCGCGGCCCAGTGAAGCCAGGATGACAACGGCACATCAGACTGTGGCCCAGATCCAGGCACTGGCCACCTGTTGGACAGACGAGGAGGGGTTCAAATCACTGCACACTCAACATGTTTATCAAAACTTGAAGTGCAGGTATGAGTGTCAAAGCTTCTTGTGGAAGGCGAACATACTAATTCAAGGATTTTTCTTTATTTTTACTATTTTCTACATTGTAGAATAATAGTGAAGACATCAAAACTACAAAATAACACATATGGAATCAAGTAGTAACCAAAAAAGTGTTAAACAAATCAAAATATATTTGTGATTTTAGATTCTTGAAAGTAGCCACCCTTTGCACACTCTCGGGCATTCTTTCAACCAGCTTCATGAGGTAGTCACCTGGAATGCATTTCAATTAACAGGTGTGCCTTCATTAGTGGAATTTATTTCCTTCTTAATGCGTTTGAGCCAATCAGTTGTGTTGAGACAAGGTATGGGTGGTATACAGAAGATATCCCTATTTGGTTAAATTAAAGACCAAGTCCATATTATGGCAAGAGCAGCTCAAATAAGCAAATACAAACAACAGTCCATCATTACTTTAAGACCTTAAGGTCAGTCAATCTGGAACATTTCAATAACTTAGAAAGTTTCTTCAAGTGCAATCGCAAAAGCCATCATGGAGGAGGAGGTGTGATGGTGCTTCGCTGGTGACACTGATTTATTTTGAATTCAAGGCACACTTAACCAGCATGGCTACCACAGCATTCTGCAGTGATACTCCATCCCATCTGGTTTGCGCTTAGTGGGACTATCATTTGTTTTCAACAGGACAATGACTCACCACACCTCCAGGCTGTGTAAGGGCTATTTTACCAAGAAGTAGCGTGATGGAGTGCTGCAACAGATTACCCGGCCTCCACAAATCACCCGACCTCAACCCAATTGAGATGGTTTGGTATGAGTTGGACCGCAGAGTGAAGGAAAAGCAGCCAACAAGTGCTCAGCATATGTGGGAACTCCTTCAAGACTGTTGGAAAAGCATTACAGGTGAAGCTGGTTGAGAGAATGCCAAGAGTTTGCAAAGCTGTCATCGAGGCAAAGGGTAACTATTTGAAGAATCTCAAATATAAAATATATTTTGATTTGTTTAACACTTTTTTGGTGACTAATTCCATGTGTCATTTCATAGTCTTCACAATGTAGAAAATCGTAAAAATAAAGAAAAATCCTAGAATGAGTAGGTGTGTCCAAACTTTTGACTGGAATAGAACTGTGAATATTTGTTTCCCATACCAACAGGAATTTAGCCGATTACAGATAATCTTGTGCTCATTCGTACATTAAGTACAGCTACAGTGTAGCTAATGAGGACCCAGGGGGGGACATAATACCCCACAACATTCTAAGACTAGTTTTTTCCCATCTCATAATGACAGGTTTATCTCACCCCTTCTATCAGTCTGAGCCAATCGTCTTTTGTACCGTGCCTGTCCTGCATTTTTAACATTTTAGGCGCGGACCGGATGCATGTCAAAACAAAACTGAGTTTATGGGCAAAGAGGAAAACATCATTGGTTTTTGTAAAGGTTGCCTGCCAAAGAATGTGTCTGCAACACGGTCGGTTGAGTTTTGTTGTCAGACGGACAGATAAGAGTTTGTGAGCGGCTCCATCACAGTGTCGATTTTAGCATGTAAATCTTGGTGGGGGAAAAAATATACTTTTGTGGGATGCATGCCAGCAAAGCAAACACAACACTAAACAATACATGAATTGCACTATAACAGTGACAAACGGTTTCCACAAACTGTTGGGGGACAGATTTATGTAGGCCCTAACACCTTACCACTGCTACATCTGGCTATCAGCGGAGCCTTGTCCAGCAGCAAAACAATTAATTCGGCCTAATTTACTGCCTTTTAAAAAACATAGCTGATATGTCAGACTTGCTTAAACAAAATGGGGTTTCTACTGACAACTAAGATCTACAAACTATGGCATAAGGGGTCCACGAGCGCCTTAGAGGCAATCTTATCAATTAAGACATTAAATAGCCAGCAAGGACGGACGTAGTCAATATAACTATTTGTTCAGTACTTTTGAAATGTACAGCGACAGAATTCAGAACATGAGCCGTTCTTACAGTGTTCTCCCTGTACACCAAGTCAGAACTGTAGGATAAATAAAGGGGGCATAATAAACAGAATGAAAGCGCTTACAATATTCAATGATTACATTTCTTAAAACTCAAAAACAGGTTATAGGCTACATGTGCACCACCAAGTCAGAACAGTTGGTGAAATTAAGCTGAATATAGACCAAATTATTAGGGTGAGGCACATGGGATACTGACATCTTACTACACAACATACACTAAATATTACTTTCTTAGCTACAGTATTCATATCTCCCTGGCATATTACATAATTTATGCAGCAGCATAAAATACATTTTTTGACTCACCTTGTTGTGCTGAGCTCTCTTGAACAGGAAGGTGGCGTGGCGGTCCTTCATTGGCAAATTTTGTCATCAAAGTCTGGCATTCTCTGAATTTATGGTGCTTTCAAGACAACTGGGAACTCGGGGGGAGAAAATGTTGAATCATGATGACGTCAGTGATCTTCAGGTCGTAGCTCTAGAAAGAGGCCAGAGCTCCAACTTTACAATTCCGAGATGGAAAATACGTATTTAACTTTCATCCCAGTCGTAGCTCGTTTTTCCCCTGAGTTCCCAGTTGTCTTGAACTCACTAAAGTCAGATTTTGCCATTCCGAGTTTACAGTTGTTTTGAGCGCGGCAGAAATCATGCTTCATTGACAGCATGGCCAATGTTGAATGTTTATCATTTTAAACTAGGAAAAGAGACCCTTAATCCTAGACTTGGGACCACACACCCACTCCACTAAATAGCAGGTTAGTAAATGCTTTGCAATGCTTGCAGTTAGCCACTGATTCCTTCCAAACCACTCATTGTTGAATGTGCGATTTCCAACTTTTTGTGTAATATTTATGTCCAATAGTCAATTTTCTTAATTATTTATCTTCATATGACAATGATTAAAAAGGATTTGCCAGTAGATTGTCGACTTGATTCATGATGATGACTGCTAGCTAAGATTATGAAAATATGATGTTGACATGATCAGTCCAATCAAAGCTACTGTAGATACGTGATTTTAGGTAATTTTATATTTGGCAAATTACCTTGAGCCTTCTTGGATGGGCACTTCTAATATAACTCTATAGCAGCACCCAAGGGGCTTGAATTTTCTAGCTCGACCCTTAGAGTTGGCTGTGACGTAGTGTCCCAATGAGTGACAGAAAACTGAGCCAATCACGGCGCAACGATCCGTATTTTCTGTTGGCTTGCCCCACCACCACAGAAAGCAATGAGCTAGGCTGAAACACCTGCATTTTGTAGCTGCCTTACTCAAGAAAACAAAAAAAGAGACCATGTTTGAAATGCGGCTTTATTAACGCTATGGTATATATATTTCTTACATTGTTTGCAAGCTGGTATGTGACACGTATTAATGCCAAAATATCATGCAAAACAGGAAAGCTATTTTTTGGGCTAAAAATGTGGGGCTCAAAATAGCACCACCTGCCCTGAATGACGGGTCGCCAGTGCTCCATCATAACAATCAGAAGTCCTGGTAGGTTTCCCTCACCCAGTCTGTGGTTGTGCTGTTTGGGGAATTCTTACCGTTAGCACAGGGGCCATTGCTGCAGCGGTCAATCTTCTTCTCGCAGTTGGAGCCCATGTAGCCGGCAGGACAGCGGCAGGAGTAACCACCGGTCACCTGCTGCATGCAGGTGCCACCGTTGAAGCAGGGTCCGTCGGCACAGGTCATCGCACTGATCTCACAGTTCTTCCCGTAGAAGCCTTGGGGGCATGTGCAGGTGTAGTCATTCTCCAGATCCTGGAAGTTTATATATGTTAGCGTTTCATAGAGGACAATTAAAGACTTTGACTGTGAGTAGTAGCTTTTAATCCTGAGAGATAAATAGAATGCAGCAGTTATGGCAGAACTTACATCGCAGCTGCCTCCATTCTTGCAGGGGTTGCTGTCACACTCGTTGGTTTCGATCTCACAATTGTTGCCACTGAAGCCCGGCCTACATGTACAGGTGTAGCTGCCCTGGCCTGTGTTGGTGCAAGGAGCATCGTTCGTGCAGGGCTTGTGGTTGGTGCAGTAGTTGAGGTCCTGGTTGCAGAACAGTCCTCCCCAGCCCTCTTTACAGTTGCACTGCCACGGCTGGCCGCAGGTGCCATGCAAGCAGCCAGGATAGCGGACGCACTCGTCACAGAGGGGTCCCTGCCACCCGAGGCGGCACTTGCATTCGCCTGGGGCCTCACAATAACCGTGCTTCTCCTTGCAGCCAGACGAGCAGATGGCTTTGGAGATAGAGAAAATTAGAATGAGTGTGCCCCTTTCGGATCACAAAACAATCCCCCTTCACTGGGCTCAGACACATCAAGTATTTGTTAAGTACTAAACTACGCAGCTGGTACACACACACAAAAGGAACACATGCCATATTTTTTCATGCAAGGGAGCGCACATTAAGTTCCGACGCGTGTCCCTGTTAAACCAGAAACTCAGCTCCATTGTTGGCCGAACAAAAGATGCAGACTAACTCTATATTTGAATCGACAGCTTTTTTTTTTTTCACCAGAAGATGTCGTTGAAATGTCAGAATTAACTATTTCAAGAATTGAAATTACACGCGCTGTGCACATCCAGCACAAACCAGTGGCGCAAAACAGTAATTTCTGAGATGAAAAAAGCAAGCATTTTATGGCAATATATATACACACACACAAGTATATTAATCTGAATAACAGCCGGTAAAAATTAATAGGAATTGGCCTCATTTAAAAAACGTTGTAGTCCTTCTGTACACTTACATTCTGAGCAATATTCTCCTTTCCAACCTGACAGGCACATTCTGGCGCCCGCGGCATCACAAGTGTAGTGTCCGAATGGGTCGTCACGGGGACGGCAGTAGTCTGAGCAGCTGTCACCGTGGTAGTGTTCATCGCAGACAACGTGGTAAGAATAACGAAGTTCACTTTGCTCTTCAAAATGCACATCCTGTGACCAATCCTCGCCAATGTCTAGTCTTCTACGGGTGGCCAAGCGGCTGATCAAGTTATTCTGGTTTTCTATTAAAGAGAGAGAGACACTAAGCAGATTAAAATAAAATGCATTCCTAAAATCCAATCTTGTGAGGTAATAGCTTTAAAATATATATATGTCTAATTAAATGTTACCGCATTTTTATAAATATGTAAAACGTGTTTTATAACTCAAACGCTTGTGCTGGGAATCACGATTAGAGGAACATCAAAGTCACTTTCCACGGCCTAGAGGGAGTGGGCACTGAAGGCTACCTACCTGTGGACTGTCCGTCGGAGGACTCTGCGTTCCAGGCTTCAACAATAAGCGAGAATGTACCCTTTAATCCACACAGGAAAAATATATACTTTGTCAAAAAGCTGTAAGAGGCGAGATTATATAAAGTGAAAAACTCTTCATGAAAAGCGTCATGACATTACCCAATCTATGAAATGTACCACCTGGCATTAACCATTAAAAGGCCCAGTGCAGTGATTTCCTGTGTTTTAAATATATTTCCATACCATGTTGGAATAATACAGTGAAATTCTGAAAATGATGATAATGCCCTTTTAGTGTAAGAGGTAAAGACTGCCTGAAATATCAGCCTGTTTTGGTGAGATTGAGTTTTGGCCTGCCTGGTGACATCACCAGGTGGTAAATTAGATAGACAAATAAGAGTGTTCTCTACTCCCAGTCAGTCCTAGCACAATTCTCACTTGCGAAATTGCTCTTCATACTAAGAAGCTAGTTTTATTTCTTTTTGACAATTTCTTTGAAAACAATCACAGTAAGGTACTTAATTGTTACCAGGAAATGATTTGATAGTGAGAAAAACGGCTTTAATTTCCAATCAGCTCTATGGTATATTGAGTATGTGTACTGTAGGCTACTCACCGGCCACTTGAAATGGAAAGGTACTCTGATGGGTGCGCTACTGGAGATGGAGCTCTGGTCAGCACTGAAGATTTCGGTCAGTCCCATGCCATATGTGCAGGGGGGCTCAGATGAGATGACATCTTGGGAATGTTTAAGACAGACTCGGAAGAATATCTGGCAGTCCCTAGACCGTTTGCAGACACTTCGGGTACTACTGAAGGAGTGTACTTTCAACTCAAACACACCGGACGACTCGACCTACAAGAAAGATATTAGTGGGTAAAAAGCGCAATTGCACAGGTTACCAACACGTAACATAACTATGAATATTGCATGTGTACTCACCAGTTGCGTTGATGTCAACGCCAAAAAACACGTGAATAACAAATGAGCCATTGCGGGAAGTGTTTCTTCTTCTGCTATGAAAGTATAGGAGACAGCGCCAGATATCCAATAGAGGAAAAATGTCTTGTATCCCAAAACAAGAAGGGGGGAAAAAAATCACGTGCGAAATAGAGCGCGCTAGATGTGAGATTTGTGGTCTTCAGACAATACTTAATAGAAATTGAGCTCACAACGAAAATAAAATCCTTTTGCTCCGCGGAGCAGTTGCACTCTGGACTTCTTTCTACCTTTAGTTACGTGTAGTGGAGCGTGCGCCAGGGATTTTATACCGCCTTCCAGGATCAGAGTGGGGAGGGTGCGGGCGCGCAGGAGGGGGAGTGTGTCAAAGGCTGTGCAGACTTGGTTGCAATTTGGGGACAGTTTACGATGTGCTTTGTCACCAAATTGGATAGGGTAATATAACGCACTGCAAACCCATTTAAATTTAAGGCTCTGTGGATGCTTCAGCCACAAAGCTGAATGAAAATATGAAGAAATAGGCTATAGGCCTATCCCCGGTGAAAGAACTGCGCACATTGATTGCGAAGAGAGCGAACCTAAACTCGTGTCATTGAAAAAAACAGACAGTTTGATCAGACATTCATTTCAATATCTAGTCAATTAAAAGGACTGGATACATTCAATGTTGAATACACTTTACCGATGGGGAAATGTAGGTTTGCTGTGTAAGCATGATAGGGTCAAAATTTGATTGGCCCCAGAATTGTAATTGATCTGACGCGTGTCCTCATGCCGGCAAACTTTGGAAGGAGATCTTTTATTGTGCCATAGAAAGATTCGGAGGTGTAGCACTGGAGGAGGCTGTCTGGGGGGGGTCATGACTACAGCTGGCTATGCAACCCACCTTCTCCTTCCATAGGCTGGCTACACTACGTCTTCGCTGCGTAATAATCAGGTAATGAGCACCCAATGTCAGAAGGGCAAAGTTAATCATTTCCATAGGTAGGCACTGTCTAAATAGCAATGTTTTTGACTGGACATATGAGGTAGCCTATCCTACACAACAGCACAGCTAATGAAAGGACCCATGCAAATCAGCCATATATCATGCTGCTCGGGTCCAGGCAGAGTAAGTAGCCTACAATCATGAAAGGTGGACCAATCAGTTCCACTTTTGTTTAATTACAATGTAGGCCTATAAAGACTGATACAATTAGGCCTACGCGCATGCATGCAGGCAGGAGATGAGCATGATTTCAGCCAATATGAATGAACCCTGTCCCTCATTAGGTCAGTACAGGTGCAGCAAAGCTGGGACCGACAGACTGAAAAACAGCTTCTATCTCAAGGCCATCAGACAGTTAAATAGTCAACACCAGCCTGCCCCATACCCTGTCCTGAAATGTAGTCATTGTCACTAGACGGCTATCCCCCGATTACTCGACCTTGCACCTTAGGGTAGCAGCCTCTATGTACATAGTCATGGAACACTGGTCCCTTTAAATAATGTTTACATACTGTTTTACCCACTTCATATGTATATACTATATTCTCGTCAAGGCCTATCATATTGAACTATTGCTGTGCTTATGCTATTCCTTCATATATACTACATATTCTAACCATATACTGTCCATACCCCCCCACATATATACACATACAGTGCATTCGGGAAGTATTCAGACCCCTTGACTCCCCCCCCCCAAAATTACGTTACAGCCCTATTCTAAAATAGATTTTTAAATTGCTCCCTCAATCTACACACAATACCCCATAGTGGAAGTTACTCCCATTCTTATCTGCAGATCCTCTCAAGCTCTGTCAGGTTGGATGGGGAGCGTTGCTACACAGCCATTTTCAGGTCTCTCCAGAGATGTTCGATCAGGTACAAGTCCGGGCTCTGGCCTGGCCACTCAAGGACATTCAGAGACTTGTCCCAAAGCCACTCCTGTGTTGTCTTGGCTGTGTGCTTAGGGTTGTTGTCCTGTTGGAAGGTGAACCTTCACCCCAGTCTGAAGTCCTGAGTGCTCTGGAGCAGGTTTTCATCAAGGATCTCTCTGTACTTTGCTCTGTTCATCTTTGCCTCTATTCTGACTAGTCTCCCAGTCCCTGCCGCTGAAAAACATCCCCACAGCATGATGCTGCCACCACCATGCTTCACCGTAGGGATGGTGACAGATTTCCTCCAGACGTGATGCTTGACATTCAGGCCAAATAGTCGTCTTGGTTTCATCAAACCAGAGAATCTGGTTTCTCATGCTCTGAGAGTCTTTAGGTGCCTTTGGACAAACTCCAAGTGGGCTGTCATGTGCCTTTTACTGAGGAGTGGCATCCGTCTGGCCACTCTACCATAAAGGCCTGATTGGTGGAGTGCTGCAGATATTGTTGTCCTTCTGGAAGGTTCTCCCATCACTCTGTTAGAGTGACCATCGGATTCTTGGTCACCTCCCTGACCAAGGCTCTTCTCCCCCGATTGCTCAGTTTGACTAGGCGGCCAGCTCTAGGACGAGTCTTGGTGGTTCTAAACTTCTTCCATTTAAGAATGATGGAGGCCACTGTTTTCTCTGTGACCTTCAAAGCTGCAGAAATGTTTTGGTCCCCTTCCCCAGATCTGTGACTCGACACAATCCTGTCTCGGAGCTCTACGGAGAATTCCTTCAACCTCATGGCTTGGTTTTTGTTCTGACATGCACTGTCAACTGTGGGACCTCATATAGACAGGTTTGTGCCTTTCCAAATAATTTCCAATCAATTGAAATATACCACAGGTGGACTCCAATCGAGTTGTAGAAACATCAAGGATGATCAATGGAAACAGGATGCACCCGAGCTCAATTTCAATTCTCATAGCAAAGGGTCTGAAAATAAGGTATTTCTGTTTTAATTTATGTGCCACATTTTCTAAAAACCTGTTTTTGCTTTGTTATTATGGGGTATTGTGTGTAGATTGATGAGGAATAAAATGTACTCAATCAATTTTAGAATAAGGCTGTAATTTAAATGTGGAGAAAGTCAAAGGGTCTGAATACATTCCTAATGCACTGTACATATATATTGTATGTGTATGCGACCAATAAAATGTGATTTGATTTCAACTCCACATAGCAGGTAGGCCTATATAATCTGTGTTATACCGTTTTTGGTAGGCATATTTCTTTTAAACTATGAAAGTCAGTTAAGAACAAATTCTTGTTTTCAATGACGACCTAGGAACACTGCCTTGCTCAGGGGCAGAACGACAGATGTTTACCTTGTCAACTCGGGGATTCGATCTTGCAACGCTCTTGTCCAACGCTCTAACCACTAGGCTACCCCCGCCCCTATCGGTTTATGTATCTGTAATGGTGCCGATGGCCCTCGAGTGGCTTCCAGTCAAGTGGAGTGCTCTCTGTGATAACATGAACAGTTCCCCAGTCAGTCGTTCATTCCAAACCTCTGAATGCAGGCTATTGCAATGGAATGACTAAATAAATCAGACGAGGGGAGTGTAGTTTAATAACATTAGCGTAGAACACTTCCTTATTCATGCAGTATTAAAATGATAATTTAAATGCGTAATTAAAAACGTAAAGGAAGAACAAGAACCATAAATTCCATACAACAGCGACATTATCTGTAGCCTACAATCTAATGCTTCAATGGGGCGCGTGTGTCAGTAGACTGGGTGTGCTTGCTGTTGCGGGGGTCTACAGGGACAATGGGCAGATTTGCAAACTGTTGCTCATCCTTTGCGCTCATCTATTGTAATTCTAATGAGGGCAGCGCGTGCCTCCGCTGGCCCTGACTACCCCTGGCACGCTTCGGCTGAAGCGCGTCACAAAAAAACAGGGCACAGATAATTATCCGGACCGGGTGCTTTCGCGGCTTGAGTTCCAACTCGGGACAAAAGACTGGATAAATAAATATGAACTGTTCTCTGTAACCAATCAAAGTTGCCATCATGCGCATCCACAACCGGACGGAACGCATCCTTTGTATGGGATTGATTTAACCAAAACAATGCAAGTTGTGCGGTTTTAATACGACAGCATGTTGTGGTATGACACTTGATAGGATATGAATGGCAACAATTACGTTTTTAATTAGGTCCATGGCACTAAGCCTTCTATCCAATACCACATTGAAGTCAGTGAAAGCAGATAATTGCCTGAAACGACAAAATATGTAACATCCTATGAACATTTTGTTTTGCGCATTTAAAGTCAGAAACATTTCGAAAATTCTTGACTCTCATTGATTTTGTGCGGTGTGTGTGCGTGGAAGCATGGTATTATGCAGTGCTTGACTTGGGCCGGAGCTGTCGCGAACGCCGTAAAGGCACTTCTAATTTTAGGGGTTATTGAGTACTAGCTCTTCTATAAAAACAAAGTAGCCTATTGCTGACCTAGATTCACACAGAGGCAAAAAAAGGTTGATCAAAGCGGAATGAAGGCGGGATCTTCATTGAATAGCGATGGAGGGTGGATATTCATTTCCTGATTCAGCTTTGTTCAAGTTTTTTTTGCCGCTAGTCTCTGAATCTGTGACTGACTGACTATAGGCTGTTCGAGATAGTGCAGATTGAAAATGTGCCAGCTGAACGGCATGATGCGCTGTTCCAAGTTGTCACATTTTTATTTATTTATTTTACTTTTATTTAACTAGGCAAGTCAGTTAAGAACAAACTCGTATTTACAATGACGGCCTAGGAACAGTGGGTTAACTGCCTTGTTCAGGTGCAGAACGACAGGCTACCCTGCCCTCAATTGAGGGGTTGTAAGGTCATGAAGTCATGGAAATAAGTTTCATAATTGTTGTTAATGTAATTCATGAAATTCATAATTGATTGGTCATATTTAAAAATATGATCAATCAATTAAAAACCTACATAATCAGCCATTATCGAAATGACCCTTCAAAATCAAATAAAACCTTATTCAGTGCATGTCTGTGGTGCTACGAGTGCGAGTGAGCGGTTGCCCGATTTCAGCAGCAGGTATAAAATAATGACAGCCAGACGAACTAGATCACCAATTCAAAACATAACTGCTACAAGTTCTCGCTAGTTAACTATAGCGAATTAAACATTGCTTTCGTTGTTGCCTTCCCACCGGCACTGTAGAGCCTAAATAAATGTGCATCGTTGGAAAGCTGGGAATGGCCATATTAAAACAGTAGCCATGTAATTGCGACAACGTTAAACGTATTCTAATAGCCTAATTGACAAATAACTTGCTGTGCATAGATCTTCCACGAAACATGAGTATTTGAGCCTTAAACATGTCAAGTGAGAAACCTTCCTTTGAAGTAGCCTACCTTTATCCATTTGATCCGAGTTATTGAATGATTTTATAAAGACAAAGTATTTGGTTGTAATGTTGAAAAAGCCAAGCCTGCACACCCAGAAGCTCTGCAGATGGAGGGTTGGCCACATGTGACTATAACAGTGCATTTCTATGTGGGGGGCTAAGTGCCTTGATCAAGGGAACAACGGCAGGAGGTGGTAGGTCTACATGGGATCAGACACAGCAGTTTTCCAGTGTCAGTAATGCTTACTTTTTCCATGTAGGCTATAATAATAAGTCATGGAAATTTGGTTAAAAGCCATGGAGAAGTCCTGGAAAATGTGTATAAATCGTTAACAAAGAATAATCAGGAAGTCTCTATAGCATAACGTCATTTGTGAATTTCGGTGAACAAATGGACCGACAGAAAAGGATAGATCCTGCACTTCTTCCATCCCAAGTCAAGCACTAGTATTATGCAAATTAATATCAGAGACAATTGTTAGGCCTAAGGGAAAAGAATGCTAAGACAAGTCGATGACCAGATGACACGATCGAATACGTGCAAAATTGTAATGCCTGTGTTTGCAGAGGCAGATATCCGACAGGACATGACACAGCAGGCGTTTAACAAGTATTTAGCATGCGTAATGTCCATGGAAATAGCTCGTCGGAGTTGTGATATTTTTTTGAATGAAAAATATTTGGTCGATTTGCATCTAAAAGGTTGTGCCATTTCTTCAGCCCTTATGGAATAGCTTTGGGCAAATGTTCTAGCACTTGCCACTCAAATCTCCACACGTGCCCAATGTCCAAATGGTGTAGGAATCATCGCTTTTGCCGTGGCGTGGCGTGTGTCTCACCAGTGGTGCTTAAACTGGGAGGAGAAAAAGGGGGAACAACCAGGAGCGGAAAGACGCACTGCGAGAACATTTGGAGAGGTGTTACTCGGTGGCAGAAGGCATAGGGCGCCTATAAATGTGAATTTGCACATTCTGCAGAGGTGTCAAGTGCAACACCATGAGCCAGAGACAGGCCGATGCCCAGGCTTTCTGTCGCGTGCACGTTCATTTATAGCAGTTTAAGGTGACACTATGTCGGTTGAGTTAGGTCGCACCTTTCCACGAGCAGATTTTGCTTGGTTCAAATGAAATGGCACATTGCCCTTTGTAGGCCTCCTCATTTCTGACCCCAACTTGTCCTAGCCTACTCAAACTATGCTGGTAATGAAATTACGTCACTAAAGCAGACAGAAAAAAATAAAAAATAAAAACTTTTGTCCAGATCTCTGTAAATTACCTGGACCAGTGCATTATTGTCACTTCAAATAAAATAGTATGTCACATGCTCCGTAAACAACAGAAACCTATGTCACTATATAGTCACTTGAGTGGTAGTACTACTTTAACCAAAAGGAAAAGGTAATTCAATTTAAAAAATATGACAATCGATTTTCGTTTTCTTCCAACCCAGTATGCCTACTGCTGACAATTGCACTAATTATTAAGATATGCAGATTAAATCAACAATTCGTCAAAATAAACTAAATAACCATGGTATTAAAAGAAAGATTAACTCCCACTAATTTTCCCAAGAAATCCCGTGGCCATTTGTATTTTGGCACGTGTGCATCTGTCTAGGTGGTAAACCAAAAAGCCTCGACACCCCACAACTTGCATGTATTTGTGAATTGAGCCATCACATGCTCCCTTCACACATTTCTCTCAAACGGTGGCATTATCTAGTTGTATTCCAATTGACGTTACAAAGTCACGCGTTTCTGTAAAGAAAGTCTATTTCTTTACAATCAAACTAATTATTGCGACCGCTGGGGGATTTCCTCTCGATGAATTTTCAATTAATGGCCCACTCCATGCGCAATACTATTTTACAATAATAGGCTACAAAGATGCATTGATAATACAATACACGTGGTCAAATAAACCCATTTTCTCCTAGTTTGTGCAAAATCAAAACAGGGACTTCAGGCTTAGTGACTTCACAAATGAATGTCCAATCCCTAAAACAAATAGAATTGTTAAAGCAAGAATTTAAAATAATCATTATCTAATTGAGAATTAAAGAATTTTAGACACCTTAAAACATAACAAATATCCCTCAGAGGATGAGGCGCATTGATCGACCCTAAACCTTAATATTTGTGCTGGAGATCAGCTGCCTTAAACTACAAATTCCCTAGTGCCAAATACTGAAGAGGCTCAGTGTTTGTCAGGTATTAATCGTCACAATACTTAATTACAATCTTATTTGTCATTTACTAAAGTCCTACTTGAGATGCTCTGGCACATGGCCATTGACTACCTCCAGCCCATTGTCTAAACCAAAACTGTAAATAGGAGTTGGAGGCACACTCAGTCAGGCTTATGGCTGAAAAACAGTCGATGTTGTGGAGAAGTATCCTACCAATTTACCAGAGCCATATAGCTGTATTGAAATGGGCTGCAAACATTTCCATGATGACCGCTTCCACAAAAAAGTCAGATTGGAAATGTCTTCTACCAGTTGTTAATGTATAATCTAAATCTGAGATTTAATATCTGCCAATGTAACAGGCTGCTAACAGTTGAGCTTCCTCCACTGTCCAACTGCCCCAAACAGGGCTCGAACCAGTGATCCTCTGGTTCGAAACACACGTGACTTCCCTCCTTGATAACATGTAAACCGATTGAGCCATACAAAAAGTTACCTCTTGGATGGCTGACAACATTTCACCAATGTTTTATTTCAGCTCATGAAACCAAGACTTTACATGTTGCATTTATATTTTTGTTCAGTATAGATACCAGGGTATTTAGAGGAGATTCAACATGTTCCCATTAAAACACCGGATTGATGCTAGTTCACATTACATGGTTGTGCCAAATCACACAAGATGCTAGATCTAAGAGTTTTTCAATTTTTTATTTATTTGGGACTTTGTGAATGGTTCACAAACTGAATCTCACAGAACATTCAACAAGCACATGTTAAGACATCAGGATCCACTTCTCACTTGGTATGCGTGCCACCAGCCCAATTTCACATGGCTTGCCTTGGCTTGATTAGCTGAAAATGTCTCTCCCACTCATTCCTACAGCTCAAGCTCCAGCCTCTGTTGCACACAGTCTCGTTGGCGTCAACAGCACCGGTCCAAGCAAGGACTTCTTGTTGGTGGAGATAAGCTTAGAGTCTCAGAGTGCAACAGGTTTAATAATATTCATATCCTAAACCCTGACCAGCTTAGTCTTAGATATACATTAAAAAAAAACAAGGAAACTGTTTCACAAAGCTGATCAAACTTCATCATTCCGGAGCACCAGATCCAAGTGCATGGAGATGCAGATAAGAGCACTGGTCTCTGGTCAGTTCCCAGTATGACCGGCCGGTGGGCAGTAGAAGTGGACGAACTAATGTGGACTGAAATGGTTTAATCAATAATGTCTGTAACCACTCAGCACCATTTTGTATACGTCAGTGCCAACAGAGGACCAACGGAAGCAGATAGGGCGGCGCATGCCCGCCCTACACCCGAGCATCTGCGATCCAGGAAGTGACTTTGCTGATGACAGAGGTACCAGAATGTTCTTTTGGACCCTTGCTCCTTTCCAGCTCACACCCCCCCCCCTCCCCCTCGACATGATTGTGACAGTCAAAAGTTCAGCTGATTGGATGGTCTCTCCTTGTCTCCTCCCCCACACGTCGAGAGACGCCCGCCACCCACCCCGCCGAGTGACTGCAGCCCGCCATCCTTTTGGCCGGACACTGTGGAGGGGTGGGCTGCGATTGGTGGGTGCGAGAGAGGGCCACTCACTGTGGTTTGGAGCGCCAGAACCGTCCGGCGATGGAGCCCAAGGAGATGCCCTGCTTCTTCGGCTGGGCCAGCTCAGCCAACCTCTGCTCCTCCTCCTGTCCCCACACAAACCAGTATCTACAGTTACATCAGTATCTAACGGACTATAGCTCAAAAGCTCTCACAAAACAGATGGATAAAGGGAAAATATTTTTCCTACAGAAAATGTAATGTTTCTTGAGAATGAGGACACTTCTCTTGGTTGGTAATGTTAGTGTATTTGTTAGTTGTCATCCATTGCTCCTGAACATGGGGTTTGTTTGGACTGTACCTGTGCTAACTGTGCCTGTCTGCGTTTGAAGGCCTCTATGGGGTCATCTTCCAGTGCGTAGTTCTCCAGCACAGAACGCACGTCATCCACTCCACTGAGAGCAATGGCTGCCGGAGAAAAACACGAGTGAATAGCGTGTCTGGGAAGGAACAGGTTGGTCGACACTCACGCAATTGCACACACACTTACTCTTGAGGAAATGAGCTAGGTCGTAGAGTGTTCGGTCTTCTGAGTTGCCGTCCCACTTCGTCAGAGCCATGCCGTTGAAAGGCTGCAGGCTGAAGGCTTCCCTCTTACAGTCCACCACTATCACCTTGGAGGTATCCCGGTTCAGACACGACACGTCCTACAGGGGAGGGTGGAAAAGAGTTGAGTTACAAGACTCTCTGACGAGGAATTAATCTAAAGAAAGTTGAGTTAAAAATAAAATCTATCCCTTTCATTGTTTAAAAAGGTAATTGTGACAAATCGAAGAAATACACAAAATGCCTTGCAATCGTCTTAGATCCCCAACAAATGTAATGTTTGCATATATACACACACATGTAGAGGGGAGAACACACACTTTCCCCTGGCCTGCCCTGTGCATTGAGTCTCAGTGGTGAGCCTGGGGAGCAGATGGAGAGGGACGCCGAGTTCTCCTTATCACTGTCATCTGGACCCCCCCCCCCCCGCCCGAGATGCTGCTGACTAGCCTGGCAGAGCAGGGGGAGGGGACCACAGTGTGTGTGTGTGTGTGTGTAGGGGTATAGGAAAGAACCATCTCTCTCTCTCTCTCTCTCTCTCTCCTTACCCGCAATAAATAAATCAGCCTTCTTTCTGAGACGGGGCCCAATCGCCAAGAGAATGTGTGTGTGTGCATTGACGGATGTGCATTTCTACATTAGCCTAGACGCTGTAATGAGTTTGTGAGTGATGTATTGATGTCTGTGCTTAGAGTTGGTCAGCCTATATGATAGCTTATTATTTCAGTTAGATAAATACAGTATGTGTTTGGCACACGTGTAGTTGAGAGTTGGCCGTGCGATGCCTAGTGCTTCAGAAAGTATTCATACCCCTCGACTTACACCCCACATTCTAAATGGATGAAATAGATTCTCACCCATCTGAAACACAATACCCCATAATGACAAAGTAAAAACATGTTTAGACATTTTTGCAAATGCCTTGATAATGAAATACAGAAATCTAATTTACAGAAGTGTTCACACCCCTTTGCTACGATACTCCAAATTGAGCAACAACAAAAAAAATGCTATTGTTTGTACACGATTTAGAATGAAACACACCGGTCTATATAAAGTCCCACAGTTGACAGTGCATGTCAGAGCAGAAACTATACCATGAAGTCCAAGGAACTGTCTGTAGATCTGAGAGAGAGAATTGTGATGAGGCATACATCTGGGGAAGGGTATAAAACAAGTTCTAGTGTCGAAAGTTTCCAAGAGCACAGTGGTCTCCATCATTGAAAAAATATTAAAAATGGATCTACCCAGACCTCTGCCTAGAGCTGGCCGTCCAACCAAACTGAGCAACCGGGCAAGAAGGACCTTGGTCAGGGAGATGACCAAGAACCCAATGACAGAACTAGAGTCCATTGGCTAAGATGGAAGGACAAGTCTCTTCACCAATCTGGGAGAGTGACTAGATGGAAGTCAATCCTGAGAAAAAGGCACACAACATACCTGGAGTTTGCAAAAAAGGAACGTGAAAGAAAAGCTCATAAGGCAAAAGACTATGGTCTGATGAGACAAAAATGCACAGCTCATCACCCAACTAACACCATCCCTACTGTGAAGCATGGTGGCGGCAGCATCCTGATATGGGGATTATTTTCAGCAGCAGGTACGGGGAGACTGGTAAGGATAGTGGGAACAATGAACGGAGACAAATACAGGCAAATTCCTGATGAGGACCTGCTTCAGAGTGCAAACAACCTTAGACAGGGGTGAAGATTTGTTCCAACAGGACAATGACTCCAGGCACACAGCCAAAGTAACGCTGGAATGGCTTTAGAACAAGAATGTGAAAGTCCTTGAGTGGCCCAGACTTGAATCCCATTAAAAATCTGTGGAAAGACTTGAAGATTGATGTTAACAGCCATTCCCCATCTACCTTTACAGAGCTTGAGAAAATCCCCAAAGCTGATAGACATACCCAAGACGACTGAAAGCTGTGATCACTGTCAATAAGTGCTTCTTCAAATTATTGACTCAGGGTTGTGAATATTTGGTAACACTTAAAACCTAATGTTATAACATGTTATGACACGGTCAAAGCCATGTCATAATTAAGCAATAAGGCCAGAGGGGGTGTGGTATATGGTCAATATACCTCAACGCAGAGTATGGTATATTGGCCATATACTACCAACCTCCAAGGTGCCTTATTGCTATTATAAATTCGTTATCAACGTAATTAGAGCAGTACAAATAAAATGTGTCATACCCGTGGTATACGGTCTGATAGACCACAGCTGTCAGCCAATCAGCATTCTGGGCTCAAACCCCCCCAGTTTATAATAGCTGACATAACACGATCATGACACATATTTAGACCTGTTGTGACATATTGCGTTATTTTATAGCTGGAAACTTATGTAGGTGTTATATAAATCAGCCATTAATTAACTGATGTCAGACATGCACCTACCCAAATACTCTGTTGCTGATGACTGGGAAGATAGCCAGAGCATATTTCAGGAGCAGGACCAGACAACATCTTTTTGACTGATAAGGTCATGTATGTGATAGGCCTATCTGGCTTATATGATTATGATGGCGATAATGCTTCTTGACAGTGTCATAAAGTGCATTTTCTTAGTCCAAGTAAAGTGACGCAGGACGGCCTTATTAATGCTTCTTCACAGTGTCAGTGTATTTACTAAGTTACTTAAAATATGATGGGAAAAAATGACTTAAGAATTCAGTAATACAACAAAATTATTTTACAAATGAAAGGAAACTTCTTGGCAGGGAAAAAAAACACATGCAACAGTGCTAGGCATCACCACATGCAACGGTGCTAGGCGTCACCACATGCAACGGTGCTAGGCGTCACCACATGCAACGGTGCTAGGCGTCACCACATCAATGGTGCTAGGCGTCAAGTGAAGTGCTAATGAATACTTATGTAAATTAGATATCTGTATTCCATTTTCAATAAATATCTAAAAACATGTTTTCACTTTGTCATTATGGACTATTGTGTGTAGAATTCATGGAATTCAGGCTGTAAAACAACATTCGGAATAAGTCAAGGGGTAAGAACACTTTCTAAGGCACAGTAGGGCTCCGTTTACAAGGCAGCAGTGCTCCTCACAAAGCAACAGGCTGCGAGCCGGAGTAGGAATTTTCCAACCCACACCCCCCTTCATAGGGTTACACACACACGTTTGGTGAGCAGGTAAACAAACAATGTACTAGTATGACTACTTAAATCTGACACTCCCATGGAGAATGAAACAACTTCAACTGAAAAAAAAACGAAAATAAAACTGATCTCTGAAACGCAAATTTGGTGGAGCAGTCGAGCACTCAGTCTTGTTCAACTCCATCCAGTCGGTCCACCTTGGACAGAAGGTCGTGCACTCAGTCTTGTTCAACTCCATCCAGTCGGTCCACCTGTGACAGAAGGTCGTGCACTCAGTCTTGTTCAACTCCATCCAGTCGGTCCACCTTGACAGAAGGTCGCACTCAGTCTTGTTCAACTCCATCCAGTCGGTCCACCTGTGACAGAAGGTCGTGCACTCAGTCTTGTTAACTCCATCCATCGGTCCACCTGTGACAGAAGGTCGAGCACTCAGTCTTGTTCAACTCATCCAGTCGGTCCACCTGTGACAGAAGGTCGTGTACTCAGTCTGTTCAACTCCATCCAGTCGGTCCACCTGTGACAGAAGGTCGAGCACTCAGTCTTGTTCAACTCCATCCAGTCGGTCCACCTGTGACAGAAGGTCGAGCACTCAGTCTTGTCAACTCCATCCAGTCCGGTCACCTGTACAGAAAGTCGAGCACTCAGTCTTGTTCAACTCCATCCAGTCGGTCCACCTGTGACAGAAGGTCGTGCACTCAGTCTTGTTCAACTCCATCCAGTCGGTCCACCTGTGACAGAAGGTCGTGTACTCAGTCTTGTTCAACTCCATCCAGTCGGTCCACCTGTGACAGAAGGTCGTGCACTCCACTAACTGCCCTATGTCTTCGGGGGGGGGTCTAAGCTAGGCCACATCTCACCCTTCAAAAGTTGGACTTGTCATCAACATCAATGGCTGATTCTACCACAGCCTGGTTCTAATTCCAGTTAATTAGACAGACCAGACGATAACGTGTCGTCGTCAGATAGGCCCGATCATTTTATTGACACCTCGCATCTGTGGCTCCACATTGTTATAAACTTTTTTTCGGGGGGGAAAAACACCATCGAAATTCACCATTGGACAGACGCCTGAGGTCTCGGGGGACTCGGCTCTCTATTCAGACCTCCCTTTCTCTCGCTCCCTCACTCCCTTTCTGCCTCCCGGTTGCTTTTCAGAGGGCCAGATGGAAGGCGAGGGAGGGGAGACAGAGGGGAGGGGGTGAAGAGAGACAGAGATGGGCAGCAAGTTACCAACGGTAGGGGAGGAGGACAGGAGACACGTGAATTCAGGCAAGTACACAGGAGAGGAAGATACTGTATGTAACGTTAGACTCAGGATGACTAATCACCAAATAAACACATTCAAGTTCTGTATAGCAGGAGGTAGCAGGTTACCCTCATCAACTATTCATGTTTCCCGATGAATATGAGTTTTAGTAGTGAGTGATTAACATGGAAAGAACTGACGTCCATGAATAATACACGGCCATGCATCTTCACATCGAAGGTATACCTATACACCGCTACATAGGGACCATAACCACACATTTACTACCAGGCCAATTTAGTTTCCCATGCATTACAAAAGCACTCCATTGAAACATGGTGATGTAGGCTAGGCATGTTAGTTACAGTCAGCTCTGATACAGCTCGTAATATACAGCCATTTAAGATGCCAGGCGACATGATTAAAGCAACAGTATCCACCTTATAAAGTATTGCCTTAGAGGTTCTCTCGGATGACAATTTAGTTTAGCAAAGTTAACACTATTGTACTTCAGCCATGCATGGAGACGGACTCCGGCTGTTGGAGAGAGGGGGGCATAAGGTTAATGAGGCCCAGAAAGGGGGGGGGGGGGGAGMGGGAYAAACCCCCCCTATTGTCAGGGGCAGAGGACGAGAGAAAGAGAGATGTAGTTGGAGCATAGGAAAATCAATGCGGAGCAGAAGGCGGCTATGGAGCGGAGACACGGGGGGGGGCATTGTGCCGACCGGGTCACAGTGGAGAGGGGCGCACTTGGGGTTCTGGGCTGGGGGGCTTGGCCCAGGAGGAGCGGGGTTGAAAAGGAGCACACTAACATCTGAGTCTTAAACTCAACTCATGTCTTAGAAAACAACAGACAGGTATATCCAAAATAAAGCAAACCAAATACAACATTGACAAACAGGGCATTTGTCTGAACAATTTTATGGCTTTTATACACCAACATGACATGTCTGTTTTAAATTCAGAAACATGGAGGTCATTCAATTCACGGAATGCTGTGTTATTGGAGGCTTACGCAGTGTATATAAAACAACAGTACACACACACGGTGGCGGAAGGTCAGCCTGACGACTTGTTTACCTTGACGTGATGTCCCTCCATGTAACGCGTGGCGTCCCTGAAGAGGCGGTACATGACAAAGCCCTGGGGGTCAATGCTGTCAATCAGAGGGTACGCCGTCTGGTGAGAGAGAACCCGCATTACATCACAACGTCACACAGCATTGACATGCTAGATGCTTCTGCATATGCATGATGGCCATCGGTTAAATGGCTAGAGTTGGGCTGAGGATAGGGACAGACCTAGGATTGTGTCGTCAGGTTCTAGTTCCCTGGCTGCTGCTCATAATAAAATAATAAAAATCGCACTTCAAATGTAAAGTAACAGCTTCTCATAGAATTACATGGCTTAGTCAGCACTACCGCAGTGTGCAGGTGCAATATGAAGCCCAGGAAACCTTGATGGGTTAATGATCCATACTCCGTAGGGAAATCTGCAGCTAGCGGAGGTACAGACGAGGCTTCAGTTTGACTTGGCACAGTCACTGCTGCAGGCCACCACAACACTAAGGCTGACCTTCACTCAGAGAAAACAAAACAGTCCCTAAACAAGGAGCCAATTAGACCCTGAGCGGAGCATGGCTCATTTGCATATAAATGTTGGCATAAATAAAAAGGGGGATTTGCAGCCCAAAAGGCATACCGTTCTGTGCCCGCCTGTTGGCCAAGACGTAAGTAATTAGGACAAACAGGGGCGAGGCATATTGGTACCAAAACAACAAAACAGTCAAACGCAACAACACTAGGCATGTTGTTTGAGATCAAGAATTGTCAACAGTGCTAGTTTGGAGTGACAAAACACATTTGTTTCGGGGGTGGGTCATTGTCCATTAGAACAAAAGGTCTACAGGGGAATCAAGGAGGTGACAGGTGCAGTGTGCGTTCACAAACGAGCTAAGCCACATCAGGCGGTAAGAGCAGCCCTGATTGGCTGTGGCAGAGCGAGGCTGCGGCAGGTGACTGTTAGGTAAGTGAGGCAGGCAGGTCTGTGCCTTAACCTATCCAAAATGCTTCACGTGGCATGTGACTTATTTCAGCAGTTAATGTGTTATGTTGCAACACCTATAGAATTGCAATGTTGATTGCCACAAGAGGGACAAAAAGATGGGTGGGGATTTATGGGAAATTCTCTCTCAAAGAAGAGCATTCGTAAACATAGAACTGCACAGTTGTACTTGAAACCATCACGGTACAATAATGGCGTGACAAGATCTTGTAAGTCATCATTGGCCCACGCCAGAACAGCGTTCAGTCATGTCACTCACCATGCCTGTTTCAGCAGTGAAGATGACTATCTCGTAGAGAGGGGCTAGCTGCTGGAACAGGTAGTCGATGCCTGGCCTCTTCTTGAAGCGCCAGCCTGTAGCCAGCTGTGGGGAGGACCGGAGAACAAACCAGTTTACCTCACATGCTTAAAGACATACTAACTACTCCCAAAAGCAAATGGGATACATTCTTTATGGATAGAACACTCACTGAAAGCTATCCACAAAAATAGTCAGTGAATAATCCATTTCAAATCATCAGTTATGTTATAGAGTGTTACATTTAGGGTAACATTTGTATTTTTTTGACAGCCACTATCCAATCCACATAAATGCACACAACCAGTGAATGATTCATTAGTCTGTCAGGTTATAAAGTGGTATATTTCCAGGCATACATTTAGCTTTTTTGACAGCCTAAACGGAGCATGGCAGATGAAGCCTTTGGACGACCTCCTGGGTGCAGGCCTGTGTTAACACAAAAAGTATATTTTCTTCAGAAATCAAAGGCTCTGCGTGCAGGGCCGCTAAGCGGCTGTCTGCTGAGGGCAGGTGTCGGGTTACGGCCGCGCTCCACCTGTCTGGCACTCGTAGGGGGAGCGGGCATGGAGACCACTCAGGTAAGGGGGAGTAGGGAGGGTCTCAGGTAGAGGGTGGTGTTAGAGTAAGGGTTGGGACAGGCTCTGAGGGGGCCAGGTGGAGGGTGGTGTTAGAATAAGGGTTGGGACAGGCTCTGAGAGGGCCAGGTGGAAGCCACAGGTAATGGGTGAGAGGAAGGGGGGTCTTTACAGATAGTGGAGGTAGACAGGTGGTGGGCCCCCACCGACCCACAGGCCAGATGGCCACCCGCCACACAGAGGGACGGGGGGGGGGGGGGGTGGAGGTAAAAGCCTAAGTAAACAAATAAAAACAAGTCTACTTATGAATTATAAATGTACCATCCAACCCCAGCCATGAAACGATAAAATGTTTTTTCTTGTTGTGTTCAAGGCTGTACTGAGTGAAGGCATCCAGGTCACCCAGCCAGGGCCTGATACCAGGAGGTAAGGTGGTGGGTGAGGTGTGTTGGGGAGGAAAGGGGTGGTACGTACCGACCACTCGGGGTGCAGCAGGACGTCTGTGAGCTCTAGGACCAGGGTGTAGGGAGGCTGGTAGTAGGGCTCCTTCAGGGGGTCAGGAAGCAGCTTGGGGCTCGTGGGCTCAATGATCATCTGGGGGCACATAGACATGACATCACACAACTATACAATAACAATGCTGCGGTGGGAAGAGGAAGTGGCACATCAGATCTGTGGGTCAATTGACAACAGCCAAGCTCCATTAAAAAAAAAGTATGCAATTTGTTTTTTGTGGTGAACGAGGCCTATCCCTTTAACACTTCAGATCATTCATAAGATGTTTTTCCTCTCCCGGCTCACCGTAGTAAAATTGGAGGAGAATGTATTTGGCTGCTTATGTGGGAATGCAGGAGCATTAGAGCTTCCATAGTTTGTTTGCTGGCCTCATCACCGCAAACCCCATAAAGCCATAATCCTGTAAGAACCAGCTGCAAGAGGGAAATGGGACGCATGGAAGAGAGAACTGACATGTTCAGGAGACCCGAGGCCAGGGAGGACGAGGGAGGGAGGTGTGTTGTCGAGATGCAGGGAGGAAAGGGTGCGCGCATGTGCATACACACACGAAGGAGACAGGGGGCCGATCACGCTCCATTGAAGAGATCAAAGACCTACGAGGGAGATGGATTTTGGTGTGTATGTGTGGAGGGGGGGGTCTAACGGAACAGCAGCTGCAGGCTAATGCAGAGGCGCCTTCCTGCTCGAAGCGGTGTGGCTGCACCTGCCTCTGCTTCAGTAAAGACAGACAGATGAGGCCTAACATGGCTCCCAGTCTCACCAAGTATAAATATCCAAAACCAGAGGATAACCCAGAAGTTTAGTGGACAAGGACCTTCTATTCTACCTCCCTGAACCAAACACCACAGGCCTCAGAGGAAAAGGCTGACTAGAGTGGAACAATCCATTGATCAGGCTACATTGAACAGTGGTAGTGTCAGAAACCGTTTCTTCTGTCTTGTAATCGTCACCCACCTGTCTGTAGTCTTGGAAGTACTTGAACGTCCTTCTCAACTGCTGGATAACCGGGGCGTCTGTTAGAGATAAAACGAGAGGAAATGTCAGCTATAAACATTGTGGAGTGAGCATCATTTCTCAACACACCATACTCAAGACGGAACACTTAACCCAAGGGGAGTTTTGGTCCATGTACACTATTATTTTGACTATTTTCTACATTGTAGAATAATAGTGAAGACATCCAAACTATGAAATAACATATGGAATCATGTAGTAACCCAAAACACATTAAAAACAAATCAAAATATATTATATTTTTGAGATTCTTCAAAGCAGCCACCTTTTGCCTTGACGACAGCTTGGCATTTCTCAACCAGCTTCATGAGGTATGCTTTTCCAACAGTCTTGAAAATGTTCCCACATATGCTGAGCACTTGTTGGCTGCTTTTCCTTCACTCTGCGGTCCAACTAATCCCAAGCCATCTCAATTGGGTTGAGGTCAGGTGATTGTGGAGCCCAGGTCATCTGATGCAGCGCTAAATCACTCTCCTTCTTGGTAAAATAGCCCTTACTGGAGGTGTGTTGGGTCATTGTCCTGATAGTCCCACTAAGCCCAAACCAGATAGGATGGCGTATTGGTGCAGAATGCTGTGGTAGCCATGCTGGTTAAGTGTGCTTTGAATTCTAAATAAATCACTGACAGTGTCACAAGCAAAGCACCCCACACCTCCTCCATGCTTCACGGTGGGAACCACACAAGGAGATCCGTTCACCTAATCTGCATCTCACAAAGACACAGCGGTTCGAAAGAAAAATCTAAAATTTGGACTCATCAGACCAAAGGACAGATTTCCACCAGTCTAATGTCCATTGGATGTGTTTCTTGGCCCAAGCAGGTGTCTTCAAATTAGTGTCCTTTAATAGTGATTTCTTTGCAGCAATTCAACCACGAAGGCCTGATTCACATAGTCTCCTCTGAACAGTTGATGTTGAGATGTCTGTTACTTGAACAATGTAAAGCATTTATTTGGGCTGCAATTTCTGAGGGTGGTAAATCTAATGAACTTATCCGCTGCAGCAGAGCTAACTCTGGGTCTTCCTATCCTGTGGCAGATGTTTCATCATCGCACTTGGTTGTTGCAACTGCACTTGAAGAAACTTTCAAAGTTCTTGAAATTTTCCTTATTGATTGACCTTCATGTCTTAAAGTAATGGACTGTCATTTCTCTTGCTTATTTGAGCTGCTCTGGACCAAATAGGGCTATCTTCTGTATACCACCCCTACCTTGTCACAACACAACTGATTGGCTCAAACGCATTAAGGAAATTCCACAAATTAACTTTTAAGGCACACCTGTTAATTGAAATGCATTCCAGGTGACTACCTCATGAAGCTGGTTGAGAGAATGCCAAGTGTGCAAAGCTGTCAAGGCACAGAGTGGCTACTTTGAAAAATCTAAAATATATTTTGATTTGTTTAACACTTTTTGGGTTACTACATGATTCTATATGTGTTATTTCATAGTTTTGATGTCTTCACTATTATTTCTACAATGTAGAAAAAAGTTTAAAAAATAAAAATAACCCTGGAATGAGTAGGTGTGTCCAAACTCTTGACTGGTACTGTATATATGTATTGACCATAGGAGTTATTGAGCATCTCAAGCCAACTCTGGTGGTGGAATGTACACAGCCGCAGTCCTAACAAATGACAATAAAAAAAAATAAAAAAGGAGCAATCAGCAGTTGCTACGTACACTGAACAAAAATATAAACGCAACATGTAAAGTGTTGGTTCCATGTTTCAAGAGCTGAAATAAAAGATCCCAGAAATGTTCCACATGCACAAAAAGCTTATTTCTCTCAAACGTTGTGCACAAATTTGTTTACATCCCTGTCAACAGCATTTCCCCTTTGCCAAGCTAATCCATTTACCTGACAGGTGTGGCATATCAGAAAATGTCAAACAATACATAGCCTCAAAACGTGGTTAATACTCATTTGAATAGCACGAATGGTTAGTCCTTGCATCCATAGCTGAATTTGAGTGGTTACATTTCTCCAGCCCCATCCCTTAGCAGTCTCCCTGGTTTGTTAAAAAGCTTTATTGTTTCTATGACTGATTACCGCTTTAAGACCGCAAGCATCGGGGACTGCAGCATTGGTCCCAACAAATAACATCTCAGTAAATTCATGGAAAATGCTTCCACTCAGCTAAACCATGCAGCCAGGTGACTCTGGTATGTGAAGTCATTTGGGACAGAGAGGGAGAGAGAGACGGAGTAGGTCTCTATGGGTCTATAGTGTCCGGCCTGCCTGCAGCCACAGTGTGTTTAACCAGGCAGGCCCCTCTGGGTCCCCCAGCCCAGTAACAGCAGGCCTGGGAGTGGGTGACCTGGTTAAAAACCCCCCCCCCCCCCCCCGTCTGCGTATGCCTGTTTTATCTGGCCTGGGAGGTACATACTCTTCCAGAGAGCGTGGGACTGTGACCGACCACGTTGACAAACCTCTCCCATGGGAGCGCAGAGCCAAGCCAGGCTGGTTACACCCCCCCCCGCAGAGGGACGGGGGT
The DNA here is from genome assembly GCF_002910315.2 of Salvelinus sp. IW2-2015. Taxonomy (NCBI): domain Eukaryota; kingdom Metazoa; phylum Chordata; class Actinopteri; order Salmoniformes; family Salmonidae; genus Salvelinus; species Salvelinus sp. IW2-2015. Next base: position 9,892,440 of record NC_036862.1, on the reverse strand, counting down.
TGCAGAGGCATGTGTATGCATGCGAGTATGTGTGCGCAAATGTGGAATATGGGTAAGGGGGATAGTAGTGGAGGGGTGAGATTGAAAGGAGGATGACAGGAAAAGGATGGTGAGGAGATGAATATCTGTCAGCCAGGCCACCGTGGGTCCTCCAACGATGAGTGAGGTGGGGAAGCTACCTCAATTTCTGGCCATATAGTCAGGGACATAGGCATTCCATTTTCTCCATTGGTAACTGTTGGCTGTCATTACGACTGATCAAATTCAGTCTAGTCAAAAGCATTATAGCAAAAACAAAGCAGTCCGTTTCCACAGTTGGGACCGACTGACTCTGAAAGGAAGGCCAGAAAAGTAGGCTTTAACAAGCAGCAGCACTCTGGTCAGGCAGCCTCGTCCTAACCTTGTTTGCCAGTGTAATAGAGGCAAGCCATAGTGGCCAGTGGAAAGGCTATGTTGCTCTCGGGAGAGAATGTCAATTTAAACAGGGGAGAAGTAGGGAGGGAACAAGGGAGGTAAGGAGGAAGATCGATGGTCGGGCCTCCAGGCACAACAAAGGCCTCCTTTAATCCTCGACCGGGGTGGCATATGCTCCGCTAGTTTGCTTAAGGCCATTATTACTCAATTGCCTTTCTTCTCCCCCATATTCTTTTTTTGGGCAGGGGGGGTGCTCTTGCTTTTCTTTTCTCTTTTGGCCCACGCTGTCAATCACTTCTTTCTTGGGCCATGACAAACGGTCGTCCGGCCTCGCTCTTTGCAGTGGGGGTAAGGTGGGGGGCAGGGGGCCCTTCTGTTAGAATACCCGGCTTAGGGACACAGGCTGTTGGTTGGGCCAGTAGGTACAGGAGGCAGGCTGGGTTGGTTAGTTTGTTTGGAGCCCTGGTGGTCTTTATCCTCCTAGGGGCTTTACGTCTCTGTCAGAGCGAGCAAACACGGAGGTCGTACAGAACGGCCCCTCAACTCACAGCCAAACACGCTCTGAGGATCCTAGCTGTGGGATACTAACTGGGACACAGAGGGTGAATCCATCTGATAAAATGGACCGGAGGAGATGAGGTCTTCCAAGTCATGAAATGACTCTGAAAAGTACAAGTCAGTGATTTAAGCCTAATAATAGTGCTTGAAGATTAAAGCAATACATTTTTCCCCTCCGCCCTAAACATCTGGTGTGTGTACCGATTGATTGCATACTGCATCAAGACCGTTTCTTAGATACACAGTACACATTAGGAGAAAGCAACACTTTCCAACCTCGGTGAGTACTTTGAAAGCAGTCCTGCATGTCACACACCACAGTGTGGCCTCAACAGGGTGCTTTTTGGGGAGCTCATCACAGTACAGCGTCCAACGCTCCTCAGCATAATGCCGGTGCTCTGGATACCATCACTTGGCATGGCGACACGGGTCTCACAAGCACGCCTGTTTGCAGGCCAGACCACAACGCACCGGGTCCCTGAGGACCCATCCAGTGGAGGCATCCAGGCTGCCCCCCCCCCCCCCCCCTCATTTGCCTTCTACAACTTGGGTTGGAGGGGCGCGTGGGCAGTGGGCTCCCTCTACACTCCTCCGGGGGCTCCTCAGGCCTTCATTAGGGGTATTGAACGCTGTGGGTGCATTTGGGCTGGCCAATAACAGCAGCTGTAGCAGCACTCTGGGCATTAAGGTAATAAAAGAGACGCAGCAACGTTCCCAGATAGAGACAGACGTAGTGGACTTTGGGGAGCGTGACAGCGTGAGGAATTAAGTAATTATTTGTATAACATTGTTACGCGTTTAAAGAGGAGACTTCCCCATGTTCTGTCGGATAGAACATTTTTAGAAAGGGCCGCAGCTGTCCCCGGCATTAGCACAGCTTTGAAGCAGGGAGGGAGGCCCCTCGCGACTCAGTCCCCCTGCTCTGCCCTCCTGTCATTTCAACAGCATAGCCAGGAGAACGTTACACATTCTCCCTCAGCTCCACACTGACCAAACGTGCACTCAGAGGGAGGGGGGGGGGGGGCAACAATGAAAATACCAACGAAACAGACATCTAGGACTACTAATCTATTGGAGAAACCAATGGGTTGTAACAACTTAAAAATGGAGAGAAACACAATGTCATTTCCATTTTCCTGTGTGTCGGTCTTGTCATGTGGCCCTTCCCACCAGGTTTATAGCATTTTATGGCAGTTTATAGGGATGACTGAGGGGCATATGAGGGGGTGGGTGTACAGGGTGGTAGTCACACACAAAGGGGGTGTTTGGCATTGCCTGTGCATTGGGTGTGGGACCCCTGCAAGGTGGCATTTCTCAGTGGGTTGATCGATCATACAACCCCCTGCCTGCCTGCAATCTTAGGCTGACAGACCAGGCAAGTTAGGGGGGGGGCCTTATCTGAACCACTGTCAATGAATGGGGGGAGGGTGTTGTGAACATGGTATGGATATGTTGGGTATTAGATGGTAGAGGTCAAGCAAACACAGCCCACAAGCTCGCTCATTTTTTATTGACAAATCTAAGGGAACAGTAAACATGGCTAAGACTTCACAAGTTAACCACCAACAGCTGTCTGAACCTTGTTATTCCATGTTTATGTAGCCTTTACTTCAGCTATAAAACACAACTGATGTAATGTGATATCCTTTTATAGCCCAGGAGCAGATGTTGGGGAACGCAGGTGCCAAAAGCCTCAGACACCAAAATAAAAAAACTGATCTCGAAGCTAACTCAACTTTGAGAAAAGAAAACCTCTCCAAAACACCTTATGGATAAGACTGAATACCACAGGTAGCGTCAGTCATTGGGGAAACACTCACCATTGTCAAACTGATCTGGAATCTGAAAGAGAAGACAGGAGGACAGTGAGAAACGGTCCACTTCACACACACTTGCGTGATTGCCAGGTCAGTGTCAATCAGACGGTACTGTTGACAGAAACTCTTGACATGAATTACAATATATGGCAAATGCATAAGGTAAATAACATGACATTTCGTGGTTGTGTTGATGTTCAAACGTCAGTCAGCCAATTCAGCGGGGGTCCAAACCGCCACAACACCTCTCAAATACTACTGAATATTCCTTTATTGAAGTTGATAGCCATCCAGGCTAGTTAGCATTTAATCTCTCCTATGCGTCTAAACCAGGGGTAGGCTATAGATTCAGACACAGGTCGATTTGTCAGCAAAAATGGTCAGGGGGTCAGAAAATAATACATTTGTCCACTGCATGCCTAAAAAGAGATTTGTATTTGTAAATAACAATCATTTCATACCTTGATTACGTCGAGACACGATCACATCTCTTTGTTTGTGGGGATACCTGGGAACAGTTTTCCTAAAATAAACTAGTTATTAGTTGAATTCCTGCTGATTTGACAGACCCCAAATCACTGGTGGACCGGTTTTGGCCCAGGGGCAGACCCCTGATCTGAACAGAACAGAAAATCTGTACCAATGCTTCAAAGTCTTCTTAACAGTTCTTAGGCAGGGACTAATGTACCAAAATAAAAAAAAAATGCCATTTTTCTCCTTGAGAGCAAAGACACCAAGACCGTCCAAACCACTCACATTCTACTCTCTGCCTGGACAGACAAGTGTGTAGTGTGTAATAATATCCAGTATATTGAACCGGGGCGCTGCTGCATGTCTCTGTGCGTTATGTGCAGTCATGCCTGTGTGTAACCCTCCCCCTGGCCCCTCCCTCGTGGTGACACTTTCAGCAGCGCTCCACACAAGCCCACCAATTACCAGACAAATTAAATCTCCCAGCTGATGAATATTCAGCTGCATCTGCCACCTGGGGGTCTGCCTGCCCGCCCGGCGAGAGAGAACCAGCCGGGGGCCACCACATGCTGCACGCTGGGGCCACCCCATGGGAACAGAGGTTGTGGGCTGTAGCAGTTTTATCCCCCTTCAACACCCCTTCCACCCTAACAAGGCTGCCCTGAGGGGGTTGCAGTAGTTGGAGACAGACTACACAACTACGCCCCCTGCTGCCTGTGCATGGTCATAAGGAGTTTCCCTTATATAACGTACATCATTTGATCACTGACACTGTACATGATTTAGATAAGCAGTTATCTATAGTGACTTATTTCCCAATTATATTCGATTCATTTTATAATGTGCCAGGTAAACCTGTATATTAGGGCAAAGGTAAGGTGATGGGCCAATGGGGAAAAAGGTAAACACATGATGATGATAACTCAGCCTAGTGTGCCCTCTTGTGGCTGTGTAAGGAGAATGAGAAATCATCCTTTAAACTTGCCCTAAAGAGGTCAACACAGTCTACGCAAACGGCGTCGGAGGTCCGTTTGCGTTGCGTTCCAAATATTCAGCTGCACAAATGTACGTAGAACTACGTAGCGAGCCATGCAAACGAACCTCTGTTGGCTCTGTTTGCGTAGACTGTGTAGCGCCCAAGAGATTCTTTGCTGGCAGCCAACCTTGGAATTTAAAGCACTCAGACTAGACATCTCAGTCAGAGATAAGCTTAGGAAAGGCAGGCAAATGACTGAGTCGTATCATCTCCTATGTCGGTAATGTCTAGTACATAGTGTCCAGCATTTCCACCTTCCTTTCCAAAACCAATAGTGTAACGTATACTTAAGCTAGTCAGGGTTGGAGTCTGTTCAGGACATTAGTCGAAATTCATAAACAAATCATTATCAATGAATTTACCTTATTGCCATGCCCCCGATTTTATAATTAGCCTAATTAAATGGAACTAACCTTGAATATCATGCACTCAAGAAGAGCTACCAATTTTTGTCTGAAGTTTACATACACCTTAGCCAAATACATTCACAATTCTTGACATTCAATACTAGTAAAAATTCCCTGTTTTAGGTCAGTTAGGATCACCACTTTATTTTAAGAATGTGAAATGTCAGAATAATAGTAGAGAATGATTTATTTCAGCTTTTATTTCTTTCATCACATTCCCAGTGGGTTAGAAGTTTACATACACTCAATTAGTATTTGGTAGCATTGCCTTTAAATTGTTTAACTTGGGTCAAACGTTTTGGGTAGCCCTCCACCAGCTTCCCACAAGTTGTGTGAATTTTGGCCCATTCCTCCTGACAGAGCTGGGGTAACAGTCAGGTTTGTAGGCCTCCTTGCTCGCACACGCGTTTTAAGTTCTGCCCACAAATTTTCTATAGGATTGAGGTCAGGGCTTTGTGATGGCCACTCCAATACCTTGACTTTGTTGTCCTTAAGCCATTTTGCCACAACATTGGAAGTATGCTTGGGGTCATTGTCCATTTGGAAGACCCATTAGCGACCAAGCTTTAACTTCCTGACTGATGTCTTGAGATGTTGCTTCAATATATCCACAATTTTCCTGCCTCATGATCCCATATATTTTGTGAAGTGCACCAGTCCCTCCTGCAGCAAAGCACCTCCACAACATGATGCTGCCACCCTCGAGCTTCACAGTTGGGATGGTGTTCTTCAGCTTGCAAGCCTCCCGCTTTCTCCTCCAAACATAACGATGGTCATTATGGTCAAACAGTTCTATTTTTGTATCATCAGACCAGAGGACATTTCTCCAAAAAGTACAATCTTTGACCCCATGTGCAGTTGCAAACCGTAGTCTGGCTTTTTTATGGCGGTTTGGAGCAATGGCTTCTTCCTTGCTCAGCGGCCTTTCAGGTTGTCGTTATTGGGACTCGTTTTACTGTGGATATAGATACTTTTGTACCGGTTTCCTCTAGCATCTTCACAAGGTCCTTTGCTGTTGTTCTGGGATTGATTTGCACCAAAGTACGTTCATCTCTAGGAGACAGAACGAGTCTCCTTCCTGAGCTGTACGACGGCTGCGTGGTCCCATGGTGTTTATACTTGCGTACTATTGTTTGTACAGATGAACGTGGTACCTTCAGGCATTTGGAAATTGGATGAACCAGACTTGTTGAGGTCTACATTTTTTTTTTCTTCTGGAGGTCTTGGCTGATTTATTTTCCCATTATGTCAAGCAAAGAGGCACTGAGTTTGAAGGTAGGCTTGAAATACTTCCACAGGTACACCAAATGACTCAGATGATGTCAATTAGCCTGTCAGAAGCTTCTAAAGCCATGACAATTTTCTGGAATTTTCAAAGCTGTTTAAAGGCAGTCAACTTAGCGTATGTAAACTTCTGACCCACTGGAATTGTGATACAGTGAATTAGAAGTTAAATACTCTGTAAACAATTGTTGGGAAATTTACTTGCGTCATGCACAAAGTAGCCAAAGTAGATAACCAACCTAACCAACTTGCCAAAACTAGTTAGTTCACAAGAAATTTGTGGAGTGGTTGAAAAACAAGTTAATTAATATATATATGCTTCCTGTTAAGGCAAGGGCTGATTTCAAGGTTTTACTGCTAACCTACAAAGCATTACATGGGCTTGCGCCTACCTATCTTTCCGATTTGGTCGTGCCGTACATACCTACACGTACGCTACGGTCACAAGACGCAGGCCTCCTAATTGTCCCTAGAATTTCTAAGCAAACAGCTGGAGGCAGGGCTCTCTCCTATAGAGCTCCATTTTTATGGAATGGTCTGCCTACCTATGTGAGAGACACAGACTCTGTCTCAACTTTAAGTCTTTACTGAAGACTCATATGATTGAGTGTAGTCTGGCCCAGGAGTGTCAGGACTACCTGGCATGATGACTCCTTGCTGTCCCCAGGCCACCTGGCCGTGCTGCTGCTCCAGTTTCAACTGTTCTGCCTGCGGCTATGGAACCGTGACCTGTTCACCGGACATGCTACCTGTCCCAGACCTGCTGTTTTCAACTCTCTAGAGACTGCAGAAGCGGTAGAAATACTCAACTGACACAAATGCCAACTGACATTTACTCCTGAGGTGCTGACTTGCTGCACCCTCGACAACTACTGTGATTATTATTATTTGACCATGCTGGTAATTTATGAACATCTTGGCCATGTTCTGTTATAATCTCCACCCGGCACAGCCAGAAGAGGACTGGCCCCTCTAGCCTGGTTCCTCTCTAGATTTTTTCCTAGTTTTTGGCCTTTCTAGGGAGTTTTTCCCAGCCACCGTGCTTCTACACCTGCATTGCTTGCCGTTTGGGGTTTTAGGCTGGGTTTCTGTACAGCACTTTGAGATATCAGCTGATGTAAGAAGGGCTATATAAATACATTTGATTTGATTGACCGCAACCTAAGTGTATGTAAACTTCAACTGTAAAAACAAGCAGAATGCTGCTAGAGCATAAATATTCCTTGCCTCTGCTCTGACTAGAGCTTGTCTGGCCCATTAAAGCATCTCTCAAGAACCACTTCTAACACAGAGCAGTGAATTAACTCAGAAAAGACTTGGGTTTGCCAAATTGGACTTTCAGAGGAGGTTAACATTGTACGAGGTGTGCGAGTGCTCATTTAGGGGCCATTCACACCTCGTTACAACACTGGGGCAGAGGCCCGGGAGACCAGGGGCAGGCCATGTTCCCGAAACAGCAACAGGATGGCCATGGGAACTCACCAAACATCAGGAAGTGGCCACTCATTGCTCTGAGAGATGAAAATAGTTCAAATCAAATGTTATTGGTCACATGCGCCGAATACAACAGGTGAAGACCTTACCGTGAAATGCTTACTTACAAGCCCTTGAGCAACAATGCAGCTCAAGAAAAACTACTAGAGTGTACAAGATGGATGTATGAGACCATAGACCCTCAGCAACAAACTGGGAAGGAGCATTATAAGAGATGTTGCTTGAGCTAGTGAAAGGAATGAGAATTGGTTGTCACCAATGTTCCCTCTAAGCTGCTTGCAGCTCCCCAGGACTGCCTGCGCAGAGAAGCACGAGATTGAACTTCACTCATTGTCATACGTGGATCTGTGCCATTCTCTTTGTTTACAGCATGAGCGGTCGTGAGTAGATGCTCTTGTTTTGAGATCAAAGCGAGAGCTGCATGTTGCCAAGTGCGCACATTTGTTCATATCCTTGGCTAGTTAGTGAGTTAATAGCCAAGTTATAGATAATTGGTAGTCAACAATGGGGAAGTGAAAGCTTCCTACAAGAGCGCAAAACCTGTGCATTTCTAGAGATCTTTGAAAAGGGAGTCTGGTAACGAGATTGTATTTTGAGACAGGCTTGAATAAGAAGGTAGCATAATTTCTGTGATTCTCTGTAATAAATGCTATCGGAATAATAATGCATTTTATTTTGTCGTGGTTTCTTGAATCAAACAACATTCAGTCACCTCCTTGTCTGAAGGACAAGTGGATAAACGGGTTAATGTCAAGCCCTGCATGTTTTTTTCACAAAAGTCTCATGGAATGTAGGCTTACATTGAACACCACTCATTTGCAGCTACTGTAGGCTGAATGATAGAACAGCTATTTGCATGTTAAGCTGTTATTGAATGCATTTTCCCCATAGTTTTATTTTTTAAATGGTAGGCCACTCCAGTAGGCCTACATTATGAACAAAATAGGGGCTGCAGGTAGCCTAGCGGTTAGAGCGTTGGCCCAGTAACCGAACGGTTGCTGGTTCGAATCCCCGAGCTGACAAGGTAAAAATCTGTCGTTCTGCCCCTGAACAAGGCAGTTAACCCACTGTTCCCCGGTAGGCCGTCATTGTGCACAGAATTTTCACAACATTCAAGTTTGCGCTCAGCAGACGTGAAAATTGCTCAATGCCGGATTTAAAAAAATCTGTTTTGGAAATTCAGCAGAAACTTGTCCAACACCTAGAGCAGTGGTCAATCTTTCGAGTCATGATCACTTTTATAGTCAAAAAGCAAGCAGAGATCTATCGCTCAGAATTTTTTTTTACTTAAAAAGAACATTAACCTACTAAAAACAGTTCTGTAGGAATGGAGGTTTGTGCAGTAGGCCTAATATATTATTCACAGCATATTGGCTATATGCCTGGCCGACTCGGAATGCCTTGATGATCGACCGGTCGATCGCAATCCACCGGTTGGTGACCACTGCCCTAAAGTGACAAAATTGTTTCTCATATTACAAGATAATAGTTTTAATCGATTGCAAAACAGGGGAAAATGGGAGCCAAACAGAACCCAATCCAAAGGCTACTTGACATACGATAAGGCTGTAGAATTACTGATGTCACTCAGTACAAAATTGATTTTGTATTTTATCTCCCCAGAGACTCAGTGTAGATGACTCGTCATGCTTTCACTAGCATGTTCAGCCTTAGAACCTTAAGGCAACTGCATTAATGCAAAGCCAAAGATATGCTGCTGTACATTGGCCTTGAAATGTTACTGCATTAATCTACCCTTGCAGTCTTCCATCAGACAGGTTTTCCAGACATTAGGCTCCTCTGCTTCCTGAGAGGAAGCCATAGATGAGAACAGGGTCCAGCTCCTTTTCTCACAGTGACACAGAAAGACATCCAACACAGCTCCTCCAGTCTGAGGGGGACATGGGTGGGATCCAGCACCCAGAAGCCTGGCACACTCCACTCACAGCAGCCTGACAAGTGTGCCCACAAGAGCCCTTTGACGTGGGTGATAGGTGAGAAAAGCTTACTCTTAAGTGCCCACCTACAGCAAAGTTCCAAACCCAGAGCTCTAACCTCTGGAAGTGGGCCACAACTCACAGCAACCTAACAAGTGTGCCTTTTGAAGTGGGAACAAGCTTAAACTGTAAAGTGAACAACAGTGCATGAGAAGTGAAATAAGTGTGCTCTTTGAAGTGCCCCAAACCTTTTACCACTGACACAGGCCACAATCTCCTGAGAAGTGTAGCCTTTGGTGGCTTGGTCTCACTTAAGGCAGGACATGATGGGCAACACTTCACGAGGAAGTGTGCCAGAGGTGTAGAACTGCAGACCAGGTTATCATCTGACCAAACATTTGTGCCAAACAGGCACAAATGTTCGACCACTTAACCTAAGACTTGGTTGTAGAGCTACTGATGTCCCTCAGTACAAGAATGAACACCTAATTTCCTCCCCACAGAAACTCATAAGTGTAGATGACTAGTCATGTTTTCAGTAGCATGTTCAGCCTTAAAACCTCTGGCTACTGATGAATGCAAAGCCCAAATATGCTGCTGTACAAGATGGCCTTTGGATGCAACTGCATTCATCTACCTTAGGACTCTTCCATTGGACATGTGGGCCAGACGTTCACGTTAGGCTCTTCCGGTTCCGGAGAGGAATCCATAGAGATGTCAACAGGATCCAGCTCCTTCTCGCACTGACACCCAATGGGTTCCAATTGACACAGCTCCTCCAGTCTAAGGGGGGAAGTGTTGGATCCAGCACCAAGAGGTCTGGCACACTCCACTCACAGCCTGACAAGTGTGCCCTTTGAAGTAAGAGAAGTGTGCTCTTTCAAGTGCCCACCTTCCCAATCCCACACCTCTAACCCGTGGCAGAAGGCCACATCACATAAGGCCCACATTCCTCAAATCACAGCAGCCTGAGAAATGTGCCCTTTGAAGTGGCCACAGGTTAACTATAAAACACCAAATGAGGGTCTTTGGTGATGAAGTGAGCCCTAGGAAATGTCAAAGTCCCCAAACCCACAGCGCTAACCCCTGGCACATGCCACATATCACAGTTACCTGAGACATGTGCCCTGAGGAGGACGTCGCCCACCATCCTGTTCTCATTCCACACATCCTGCCCAAGCTAATGCCTCTGAAAACAGTGATTACAAGAGTCATCTCCACCAACTACAGTATGTTCATCTTGAGGCAAGCTCCTTCAGTGGCTTTTGGATTATATTTTACCCTCTGATTGGGTGTAACTTATAGTAAAATGGTGATACATTGCTGTAAGCACAAGGAACCTTAATATTAGGCAAGTAGCTGGTCACCTCATGTACCATGATAAGGTTTTCATTCAAAAATTGTTGAGTAAATGGACATCAATTCAGTCAGGGATCGAGAATTCACATCATAAAAGCTGAGCCTTGGAAAGGTGTTGCAGACTTTATGCTCCTCTGGTTACAGAGAGGAAGCAATAGAGGATGAGAACAGGATCCTTGGACTTCTCTCACAGTGACACCCAAAGACCTCAAATTAAACACAGCTCCTCCTCCAGTCTGCAGGGACACGTGTGGGATCCAGCACTAAGAAGCCTGGCACACTCCACTCACAGCAGCCTGACAAGTGTGCTTTTCAAAATGCCCACCTTCCTAACCCCACACCTTTAACCCCTGGCAGTTAACAGACTATTTACAGTAGGCTGACAACAGTGCCCTTTGAAGTGGACAACAGGACCACACCTGAAAGGTGAAAGTGTGCTCTTTGAAGTAGCCACCTGCCCAGACTCACACCTCTAGTCCCTGATGTGCCTTGTGGGAAACCATACACACCGCAAGCGCTAGCTTGAACCAATTGACGAGCTACATGGGACCTACCTGAGAAGTGTGATAAGTGTGTCATTTTACATCACCACCTTCCATTAAGCACACTTTAAAACCCACTGGAACAAGCCACTGTCTGCTTGAAGTTCTACAGAACTTCGTCTGGCAATCTTTTACCTCTACTTTTCAATAATTGGTCCTATAAGGCAAAACACCATACAGTCTGCATCTAAACATGTTAATGAAAACATACCGCGTTTCCTTGTTCATCCACTGAATTGCTACCTGTAGATAGGGAGGAAAAACACATTACTCATGATAGTATTATACATCTATTTGTTTGAAACATGAGTATTTATTGCATGCATCAGATGCCATGTGTCCACAAATCAAATTACTTCTGAAAAGCATGGCACCGCACAATGTGTCATGTGTTTCAGAAAAGAGACAGACATCGTGAAACATTCAACCGTTCCTTTTGACGAGTATGGTCATGTCTTCTACCATCCATCTAGGCTGACAGTAATGACAGAAAGTACAATAACACTGGAATATGCCAAGGAATTTAAATATTTGATTCATAAACAGCTATTGAACAGTAACTTGATCAGAAAAGTCAGACACACTTTAAAAACACATAAATATATATATTTAAAACACATTTGAGAAAGACAAGTGCAAAGAAACAGCTGATGAAACTTCTACACCATTGAAATGAGAGATGAAAGGCGAGTAATATACAAAATGCCCATTCACCAAAAGCTCAAAACAAGTTATCAAGAATGCCCTCCTAAAAGGAAATATTCCACAGAGCAAGGAGAGGGTGTCACAAATCACTCCACTATCTTCAATATGACCTTCACTAGTGCTGCTGGTTAAGTGTCAGCCCAAGACATGCTGCTGCTCTGACAGAGTGGAGAGAACCAAAGAGGGAAAATGTGGACTCACCGAATACGTACACCATGCCGACGGCACCCCCTATCCCCATCAGGCCTGCTAAACGCATCACCATCTTCTTGGCATAAGCTGTGTTCTCCTTCTGTTTCTTGTCCTCTCCCTGGTCCTGCTTCTGCTCCGAGTCCCCATCCCCCTCTGGAGGGGGCTGTCCCTGTCAATGCAAACAGCCAGGTCAGATTCCTTTATATTTCCTAACACAAGCCAACTAGACATTATATTGGGAAATACATACTACAATACAGAATAGCTTGGAAAATAAGGCATTTTTATAATTTAAAGGGAAATGAGATTATGCATCTGTAACGGATGTGAAAAGCTAGCTAGTTAGCGGTGGTCCGCGCTAATAGCGTTTCAAATCAGTTACGTCACTCGCTTTGAGACCCTGAAGTAGTGTTTCCCTTGCTCTGCAAGGGCCACGGCTTTTGTGGAGCGATGGGTAACAACGCTCGTGGTGTCAGTTGTTGATGTGTGCAAAGGGTCCCTGGTTCGCGCCCGGTCGGGGCGAGGGGACGCCATAAAGTTATACTGTTACACATCTAGTATATCTTCCAAGATGGCATAGCAGTCAGACGTCCTTTTGTCCTCGCTTGTCGTGTCCCGTATGTATGTATGTATGTATGTATGTATGTATGTATAAACACTGCTCAAAAAACATATAGGGAACACTTAAACAACACAATGTAACTCCAAGTCAATCACACTTCTGTGAAATCAAACTGTCCACTTGAGAAGCAACACTGATTGACAATAAATTTCACATGCTTTGTGTGCAAATGGAATAGACAAAAGGTGGAAATTATAGGCAATTAGCAAGACACCCCCAATAAAGGAGTGATTCTGCAGGTGYTGACCACAGACCACTTCTCAGTTCCTATGCTTCCTGGCTGATGTTTTGGTCACTTTTGAATGCTGGCGGTGCTCTCACTCTAGTAGTAGCATGAGACGGAGTCTACAACCCACACAAGTGGCTCAGGTAGTGCAGCTCATCCAGGATGGCACATCAATGCGAGCTGTGGCAAGAAGGTTTGCTGTGTCTGTCAGCGTAGTGTCCAGAGCATGGAGGTGCTACCAGGAGACAGGGCAGTACATCAGGAGACGTGGAGGAGGCCGTAGGAGGGCAACAACCCAGCAGCAGGACCGCTAAATCCGCCTTTGTGCAAGGAGGAGCACTGCCAGAGCCCTGCAAAATGACCTCCAGCAGGCCACAAATGTGCATGTTTTATTTCCCAAAAACTCAACTTCAAAACGCTTTCCTGCAACCCGCCTCACCAATTACAAAAAAAAGTATTATTTACCTCAAATCTGAAAATTTGACAATAGAAGCTAACCAGAAGCTAGCCAGTTTACTGGCTAACGTTAGTATTTCAGCTAACCCCGGTTTGTGGTCATCAGCTATTCCTTTAGCTCGTTAATCTATCGCCACTTTTGTACAACGCGACTCAGACCAGAACATACCGGACCTATTTTTCTCCATATCCCCGGATTTCAACCGCAAGCTCTGGACATTTACACCTTGATTTCGCAGCTAGCTAGCTGCTACTCGTGTGTCTATTGGCTTACGTCGATCCCGGAGCAAACTTAAATTATTCCGGAGCTAGCCAGCTGAAGAGTTCCATCAGCCATTCCTGGGCTACAATCACCTATCCGGACCCATTTTACTACAAATGCGGAGCCCCACCGGGCCTTCACGACTGACTACCAACGTTATCTGCCCGAGGGAGTTATCCAACTGGCACCTCCGTCGCGACGTTACCTGAACGCTCATCTGGGGCCCGCTAATCGTTAGCTGTCTTATCGGACAATTTTTTCTTGGGTCACTATAACTATATCTATTTTGCCAATTGGATTGATCCCCTCTACCACACGGAACCCCACTAATCTACTGACGGAAACGCACGAGGCGGCTAAAAACAGACCTCCATCCTATGCTAGCTTGCTACCGATAGCCCGGCTAGCTGTCTGAATCGCCGTGACCCCAACCAACCTCTACTCACTGGACCCTTACGATCACTCGACTAAACATGCCTCTCCTTAATGTCAATATGCCTTGTCCATTGCTGTTCTGGTTAGTGTTTATTTCTTATTTCACTGTAGAGCCTCTAGCCCTGCTCACTATACCTTATCCAACCTTTCAGTTCCACCACCCACATATGCGATGACATCACCTGGTTTCATTTATGTTTCTAGAGACAATATCTCTCAATACCTAGGTTTACCTCCACTGTATTCACATCCTACCATACCTTTGTCTGTACATTATTCCTTGAAGCTATTTTATCGCCCCCAGAAACTTCCCTTTACTCTCTGTTCTAGACGACTAATTCTCATAGCTTTTAGCCGTACCCTTATCCTACTCCTCCTCTGGTGATGTAGAGGTGAATCCAGGCCCTGCAGTGCCTAGCTCCACTCCTATTCCCCAGGCGCTCTCTTTTGATGACTTCTGTAACCGTAATAGCCTTGGTTTCATGCATGTTAACATTAGAAGCCTCCTCCCTAAGTTTGTTTTATTCACTGCTTTAGCACACTCTGCCAACCCGGATGTTTTAGCCGTGTCTGAATCCTGGCTTAGGAAGACCACCAAAAATTCAGACATTTTCATCCCTAACTACAACATTTTCAGACAAGATAGAACGGCCAAAGGGGGCGGTGTTGCAATCTACTGCAAAGATAGCCTGCATAGTTCTGTCCTACTATCCAGGTCTGTTCCCAAACAATTTGAACTTCTACTTTTAAAAATCCACCACTAAAAACAAGTCTCTCACCGTTGCCGCCTGCTATAGATCACCCTCTGCCCCCAGCTGTGCTCTGGACACCATATGTGAACTGATTGCCCCCCATCTATCTTCAGAGCTCGTGCTGAAACATGCTTAACACCCCAGCCATCCTACAATCTAAGCTTGATGCCCTCAATCTCACACAAATTATCAATGAACCTACCAGGTACCACCCCAAAGCCGTAAACACGGGCACCCTCATAGATATCATCCTTACCAACTTGCCCTCTAAATACACCTCTGCTGTTTTCAACCAAGATCTCAGCGATCACTGCCTCATTGCCTGCATCCGTAATGGGTGTGGTCAAACGCTCCCTGAAACACTTCAGCGAGCAGGCCTTTCTAAATCGACCTTGGCCGGGGTATCCTGGAAGGATATTGATCTCATCCCGTCAATAGAGGATGCCTGGTTATTTTTTTTAAATGCCTTCCTCACCATCTTAAATAAGCATGCCCCATTCAAGAAATTTAGAACCAGGAACAGATATAGCCCTTGGTTCTCTCCAGACCTGACTGCCCTTAACCAACACAAAAACATCCTATGGCGTTCTGCATTAGCATCGAACAGCCCCCGTGATATGTAACTTTTCAGGGAAGCTAGAAACCAATATACACAGGCAGTTAGAAAAGCCAAGGCTAGCTTTTTCAAGCAGAAATTTGCTTCCTGCAACACAAACCCCCAAAGGTTATGGGACACTGTAAAGTCCATGGAGAATAAGAACTTCCCTTCCCAGCTGCCCACTGCACTGAAGATAGGAAACACTGTCACCGACAAATCCACTATAATTGAGAATTTCAATAAGCATTTTTCTACGGCTGGCCATGCTTTCCACCTGGCTACCCCTACCCCAGTCAACAGCACTGCACCCCCCACAGCTACTCGCCCAAGCCTTCCCCATTTCTCCTTCTCCCAAATACAGTCAGCTGATGTTCTGAAAGAGCTGCAAAATCTGGACCCCTACAAATCAGCCGGGCTAGATAATCTGGACCCTTTCCTGCTGAAATTGTTGCCACCCCTATTACTAGCCTGTTCAACCTCTCTTTCGTGTCGTCTGAGATTCCCAAAGATTGGAAAGCAGCTGCGGTCATCCCCCTCTTCAAAGGGGGGGACACTCTTGACCCAAACTGCTACAGACCTATATCTATCCTACCCTGCCTTTCTAAGGTCTTTGAAAGCAAAGTCAACAAACAGATTACCGACCATTTCGAATCCCACCATACCTTCTCCGCTATGCAATCTGGTTTCAGAGCTGGTCATGGGTGCACCTCAGCCACGCTCAAGGTCCTAAACGATATCTTAACCGCCATCGATAAGAAACAATACTATGCAGCCGTATTCATTGACCTGGCCAAGGCTTTCGACTCTGTCAATCACCACATCCTCATCGGCAGACTCGACAGCCTTGGTTTCTCAAATGATTGCCTCGCCTGGTTCACCAACTACTTCTCTGATAGAGTTCAGTGTGTCAAATCGGAGGGTCTGTTGTCCGGGCCTCTGGCAGTCTCTATGGGGGTGCCACAGGGTTCAATTCTTGGACCGACTCTCTTCTCTGTATACATCAATGATGTCGCTCTTGCTGCTGGTGATTCTCTGATCCACCTCTACGCAGACGACACCATTCTGTATACTTCTGGCCCTTCTTTGGACAGTGTTAACAACCCTCCAGGCGAGCTTCAATGCCACACAACTCTGCTTCCGTGGCCTCCAATTGCTCTTAAATACAAGTAAAACTAAACGCATGCTCTTCAACCGATCGCTGCCTGCACCTGACCGCCTGTCCAACATCACTACTCTGGACGGCTCTGACTTAGAATACGTGAACAACTACAAATACCTAGGTGTCTGGTTAGACTGTAAACTCTCCTTCCAGACTCACATCAAACATCTCCAATCCAAAGTTAAATCTAGAATTAGCTTCCTATTCCGCAACAAAGCATCCTTCACTCATGCTGCCAAACATACCCTTGTAAAACTAACAATCCTACCAATCCTCGACTTCGGTGATGTCATTTACAAAATAGCCTCCAATACCCTACTCAATAAATTGGATGCAGTCGATCACAGTGCCATCCGTTTTGTCACCAAAGCCCCATATACTACCCACCACTGCGACCTGTACACTCTCGTTAGCTGGCCCTCGCTTCATACTCGTCGCCAAACCCACTGGCTCCAGGTCATCTACAAGACCCTGCTAGGTAAAGTCCCCCCTTATCTCAGCTCGCTGGTCACCATAGCAGCACCCACCTGTAGCACGCGCTCCAGCAGGTATATCTCTCTGGTCACCCCCAAAGCCAATTTCTCCTTTGGCCGCCTCTCCTTCCAGTTCTCTGCTGCCAATGACTGGAACGAACTACAAAAATCTCTGAAACTGTAAACACTTATCTCCCTCACTAGCTTTAAGCACCAGCTGTCAGAGCAGCTCATAGATTACTGCACCTGTACATAGCCCATCTATAATTTAGCCCAAATAACTACCTCTTTCCCTACTATATTTGTTGATTTTGCTCCTTTGCACCCCATTATTTATATCTCTACTTTGCACATTCTTCCACTGCAAATCAACCATTCCAGTGTTGTACTTGCTATATTGTATTTACTTCACCACCATGGCCTTTTTTTGCCTTTACCTCCCTTATCTCACCTCACTTGCTCACATTGTATATAGACTTATTTTTCTACTGTATGTTTGTTTTACTCCATGTGTAACTCTGTGTTGTTGTATGTGTCGAACTGCTTTGCTTTATCTTGACCAGGTCGCAATTGTAAATCTCAACTTGCCTACCTGGTTAAATAAAGGTGAAATAAATAAATATGCCGGTTGCTAGTGGCAAATCAAACTAACTCAGTGACGTAAGACATTGGTCATGGATTCGAAAGATTTAGAGATTCAATTTAAAGTAAAATATCCTGCACTGTTATTAAACTGTGACAATAAGATTAATCAGTGTGCGTGCAGGAAATGCATTGGGGGCGTGGAGGGTATATCTGACCTTCAAAAATCTTCTAAAAAAACCTTGACAGATACCATATATCTAATGTAATGTTAGACTTGTACATAAGCCTTGATGTGTGAAAAATAAATAGATGGTGGCTGAAAATGGGAGTATAAGCGCATAGCTAGCTGTAGATCTAGGTAAAGCTAGTTAGCTAACGTTACTTGGCTAACGTTAGGTGATGAATCCACTTGGTAGCTAGCTGGCTAGTATCATGCTATAAGGCTAGTTTATCTCCTGGAATATGCCTGGATGTGTGACATGTGAAAGTAAGCTGGTGATTAGCTAACGTTACCTAGCTAGTTAGTTAAGGTTAACTCACTGGCAATTGAAAACAAAGATATGTAGCTTAACTAGCTAATTATTACAGCTAGTAGCAATTGCAATGTTGGTAGGCTAGCTAGCTGACTGGATACAGCCAGTTGGGATGACAGTGTTATCTGGGATCCTTGGGACGTCACTACCTAATTGAAGGTGAAATGTAAATGGTTTAGCTAAGTGTTAGGGTATGGGTTAAGGTTAGGTTTTATGGTCAAGGATCCCGAATTGGAATGACATGGATGGCAGGATAGCCTAGCTCAACATGCTAAATCAGCGAATATATTGGTTCAGAAAATAATGAGGTGTAAATGGGGAAAAAAATAGTATTGTGAGAGACCCGGAGGTTCAACAAACTGGAAATGACAACTCATGAAAACCAAACCAGCTAATTGATTAAGTGTCTCTTTGGCTTTTCTGTAGCATTTCTTGTTAAAATTATGTATATCTAGCTAACGTTACCTAACCAAGCATGGAGGAATATCAGTTAGTCAGCTAGCTTGACTCACCTGACTCTTCTGTTGCTGCTGAAGCCTCTCTTGCAAGATTGCTTGAGCGAGTCCACCTGTAGCACTGCCATCTCCTGTTGGCGGCTTCTCCGTGGAAAGTGCCCGAATCAAGTCCACCCCCGTGGAGTTGGAACCCCCTCTCCCTCCGTTCCTGAGCCTGAGGAGGCCCCTGCTCGCCCGGACACACATGGGGAACATCGACGTTGCCGACATCTTGAATGGGACAGAGCCGGTGAACATAGCGCGAGTGAAAAGGACAAACGCGCCTGATTGGCTTATGCTACTCTGAGCGACAGCCATAAAGTGCAATAAAAATCGTTAAAGATCACGTGGAACAAAATAGGGCGGTATTTACAGGCTTTTCTCCAATCGAAACAAAGATTTTGTTGACCTTCGAATACAACCCAAAATGTCCATCATTACTGATGGCAGTGCCCAAAGTCTGTTAAAAATACATCCCTGACCTGTAGGCTTTTACAGAACGGCAGTTTATATACTGTAATACAACAAAGTGTATTTTATATTCCTGTACAACTATTATTCCCTTCGACCAGAGTAAGTTATAAGACATGGCTTAGTTTGCACAACTTTTAGTCCCCTGTTCATTGCCATACTTTCTTATTTTCATGTTGCTTCTATTTTGCTTTTCTATATCTAATATTCATGACCACTAGAGGGCAGCCATAACAACACAGTTGCATCTGCTTCAGGTTATGTGTGTTGCATCCACAGATAAAGAACTATTCTATTTCTATGGTTGCACCTACGGACCAGGGATGATTTGCAACTGTTGTACCTGTGCACCACTCTATTTGTGGACATTATTTTAAGGGATCAGTTGATCAAATTGTTCCTATACATCAACAAGTTTCAACTAAGTGCATTATGCATAAAAACAATGAAGAAAACAAATTAAGCCGCAAATATATAATTTATTGTCTTCATTAAACAACAAATGTTAATCAAAAAGTGTTTAACACAAGAACAAATTACTTGTTGACCACCCGTGGTAACCAAAACAATCAGTTCTTCACAAATGTTACAGATAAAATTACACCCCAAATT
The DNA here is from genome assembly GCF_002910315.2 of Salvelinus sp. IW2-2015. NCBI lineage: Eukaryota > Metazoa > Chordata > Actinopteri > Salmoniformes > Salmonidae > Salvelinus > Salvelinus sp. IW2-2015. Next base: position 9,872,546 of record NC_036862.1, on the reverse strand, counting down.
CAACTTACAAGTTCAAAGCATCAAGCAAACATTCACCTACACCACATGGGTAAATCAACTGTTGTCTTTTGTCACATGTTCGATACCCAGGCCATTCAAAGGTAGCACGGTTGCTGTCTGTGTTCAGCTATTACATTAGAATGGTACCCAGACTAATTCAAAGGGTGCCTTTCAGCAGGCCACATTCTATGCACTGTTGGAACAGGCTACCGCATAACTATTGCATAGCTGTTCTCACAAGGATCAATTACCATCTCTGAACAAAACAAAAGGAAATTAAGATAGTGTCGAAACTCATTGATTCTCTTATTCTGTATTTTGTTTATGGCATTAGCAACAAGAATTCCCCTCCTCTGCGGCAGCCTCATCTTTCCCCCCGGGCCAAAGGGGTGCACTGTTTATCTTGTTGCCCACTTTAGCAGCCTCACTCTGAACACCATCACTTCCAACACGCTTCTGTATTTCAGAGGCCATGGTTAAAAATGATTTCTCTACATTATCAGCATTTTTCGCACTGGTCTCCAGGAATGGAATCTTTAGGGATGAAGCAAATTCCTGAAGCAATCGTACCAAGAAAAAGAGAGCGCAGAATTTTAGGACATTTATCACAACACAATGGAACAAAAGCACAATACCTATGATTGACAGTAATTTGTAGTTAATGAGGAATCTATTGTGCATTGGTGACACAAGCATTTTATGAATGAGAACAGACACTTACTTGACCAGTGGCAGAGTCCACTACCTTTTTAGAGACCAAGTCACACTTGTTTCCCACAAGCAACTTGGAGACATTTTCACACGCATAGCGGTCAATCTCCTCCAACCACTGCTTCACGTTGTTAAAGGACTCCTGGCAAAATAGTTGAAATCTTGTACATATAGTTTTATCTCTAACTCTGGTACATTGCGATGCAATAGACGGTCAATCCAGCCCATAGCGACGAAGTGTTCAAATATACTGTATTACCTGATCAGTGACATCATATACAATGATGATCCCATGTGCTCCTCTGTAGTAGCTGGATGTGATGGTCCGGAACCTCTCTTGTCCAGCTGTGTCCCACTAGGAGAGATAGATCAAACAGTTTGAATTTACAAACAATCCTTACCACATCCCCATCACCAAACTGTACAAATGGCACTATGCAGAGTTTGTCTTGTAAATATGTACTTACAATTTGTAGTTTGACAGTCTTCTGTTCCATTTCAATCGTTCTGATCTTAAAGTCGACCCCGATTGTGCTGATGTAGCTCTCTGTGTAGGTGTCATCCTGAGGAGTAGAGACCACTGAGCAGTTTTATTATTTACAATGGGAGAATGGGCTGAACAAACCTTCAAACAGTGGTTAATTACTGGGTTGGATGACATTTTGCAGTGTCCTTTCCACAAAGGAAATAGCCTTCGCTTCTGTTTGCACTAGACTCATTGCTATATGGAACAACACCAAAGATTGTGTGTATTCTTTTTTAACACAATGCCTACCGCAAACCGCAAGAGCAGGCAAGACTTGCCGACACCAGAGTCTCCTATAAGAAGCAGCTTGAACAGGTAGTCACTGAGGAAGACATTACATTATTATTTAGGTTGATTATATCAAGTAGGTTAAAAAAAAATAAACACACCATTGATAGACCTAACATGCACTATGGTTATTGCATACAAAGCAACAAAAAATGTGTCCCAAGTTCAGAGAGCATTTTTTTCTCCCACAAACCTTTAACTGTAGCTACAATGTTATCCAAGACAATAGCCTACCTAAACATGACACCACATCCTGCTTCGACAACCGTACAAATAATACTACAATGACATTGTCACTCACAACTCATAACTACTTACTATTCAGGATTCATGGCCAGATATCTGGATCCAGAGAGCAGAACGTAAAAGAAAAACAACTGCGAACAGAACGTCTGTGTTACCTTTGGCTTTTCACAGATGCATTGTGTTTCCGTCCTTCAGAGGGCAAACAGCACCAGCACCTTGAATGATGAGCCGGGAGTCCTATCATTTATTAAAGCCTAAGATCATGTTTCAATGTGGTCAGTACCTGAGTCTTAAAGCTGTAGCCTGGTTAAGCTTCAGAAATGACTGATCACAGATCCCATACATTCATGCGCTGCCTCCAGGAACAAATAAGTTAAAAACAGGTTGTTTTATTCTCAAGATTTGGTTGAATGAGTCACACATTACATGTTAGAGTACAGTAGTCTAGAGTATGTTTTAAAAATCATTCAGTCTGGAAAAACAAAAAGTTCATTGAAGTTCAGTGAAAAAGGTTACTTTTTCATAAAAACACAACTCTTCAGCATTGACAAAATATAACTCAAAACTTTTCTAAAAAGTTCGACACTCATAATTTAAACTCAATACAAAATGAAAATACATTAAATTGAAGTGCAAATGCTACAAATATGGCCAGTTTCTATTTAGTCGTCTTGTAGTTGTAGTGGGATTTATTGCCCGTTTGAAAACCAAACCACCTAACTTTTGGATAGTAATGACAGAGGTTGGCAGATCAAAACTCACTCATACTTTCCACATGTACGTGCTGCTCTTTTTCTTAGTCATCTAATTAATTTGACCCAAATTAATCTATAAATGTGGCTGGTTATGCTTGGAATGTGTGTGGATGACCGGTCATTGCATACTTGTTAGAGGAAGCCTGCAAATGAGGCTATGTAGAACAAAATAGGAGCAGATCAACAGTTCGCTTACACTCGGAAAGCGTTTTTAGAGTATTGCACAAGTTTTTCTCTGACAAAAATACTTGCAATGTCCAGTCTTGTTTCATTCAGTAAAAAAACAAATAATACAAAAAATATGATTTACCATAATTCTGGAACCATGACACGTGGATGCATTGCTCTTTATCATCAAAAGTAGCAAACCAGTCACTGGTTAGAAAGCTCATCTCCAGTATATAAAGATATTCATAATTTTATTTGGGCTTCCTGCTATTCAGTACTCTCTATACTAGTGGCAGCATACTCATTCTCAAGGTGAATCAGCAAATAGTATTAATGACATGATCTCAGTCCACGGGCAAGCACTTCACAGGTAGGGTCCGTGTGTGTGTTGTGTTCTGTAGGTGAACTGGGAGTTAAGGCGGTGGGTGGCCGTTGACCTTGTCCCGCAGGAGAGCCAGGGCATTGGTGGAGAAGTCTCGCAGGACGCTCACAGTCTCTCGCTGCATCTGCAGGGAGTCGCGTACAAACTCCTGCTGCGACTCCACCAGCTGCTGTACGGACTGGGCCAGGGCCCCCAGAGACCCCGACACGGCCCCTAGCAGGGCAGTAGTGGCCTGCTGCTCCTTGAGACTGAGGGAGGCACTGTGTGCTAGCTGCTTCCGGATTGCCCCCTGCCTCATGACTGACCCTGTAGAGGTGGAAGAGGAGAGAGCAGGGAGAAAGGAAGAGGAGGGAGCTGGGTGGGATGACGAGGAGGTAGCCATGGAGGAAGACACAGCGGTGGAAGAGGCGGCGAATCTGGAGTAGGTGCGACGAGGCTCAGCAGGAGGGCGGAAGGAGCCCATGTGCCGCGGCTCCTCTTCTAGGTCCTCAAATCCCAGACTGTCGTCTATGGGCAATACACAAACACGATGTGAATACACACACAATTCATAGATGCATAATTATACAGAAACCTAGGTGCAAACACTTTTACCAACAACAAAATGAAAGAGTTTTACCTTCATCGACTGGTTTCATGAATGAAAAATCATGAGATGACTGAGAAGGATCCCCTAAAAGGACAATAGAAAAATATGACAAAGAAGATAATAATAATCAATACAACATGTGAATAGAGTGTGTTGAATGCATGAGTGTTGGGGAGAAAGAGTTCATGAGAAACATTGTTCTGAATACAGGAAAGACTCACGGCCAAATGGCATCTGAGAGAACATGCCAATATCTTTATCCGGAGTTGAGAAAGGAGACATAGACGAGCCCATCGCGTGGGGGCTGGTGACAGGCATAGCCATGTGATGAAGACCAGCCATTCCATTAGAGGTGCCAGAGGAGCGAGTCAACATCTCTGACATGTCACCAAAGTCATTCTCCTCAGGTTCATCATTCATACTGCCCATTGTGGCCTTGTTCGGAGGGGACATGGAAAGTATCTCGTGCACCATTTTCTCCACCGGCGACAGGTTCTGGGAGATACGGACACCGTTAGGCCCTCGCATGGCCACCATCCTACGCTTGGCATCGCACTTTAGGTCCGCCCACTTCTTGACAATCTCCATGACCTCCCGTTGGCACTCGCTAATTTTGTTGATGCGAATCGCGATGTCCGCCCATGTTCGCTTCCTCAGGTCTGACGAGGCGCCTTGGTTGAACTTGCCTGTGGTGGGTGACAAAGGCAGATAATATCACACCAATGAATAAAAGGCAAGCCGAGAACAAGAGACAAACAAATGCAAAGCGAACATATGTCTATTTTGAGTGCTTCATGCTGATCATGACCAAAGGCTTCACACATTACCATGCATAAACTTCGCAAATGTATCAAATTCATGTCATTTATGCTCACAGTACACACTAAGTGGAGGTACTTACTTACGAGGATGTGCCTGTTTCTTTTGACTTCAGTCAAAAGCAGAAGGACTTCATCGAAGGTGAAGCGTGACTTCCTTTTCTTCATGGGCAAGTTGCCCCCAAGTTCCTCTATTTCGCTATAGGTGAATTTAAAATTCATGTTGCACTCCTAACAGCCCTTGGCCTGTCCTGTTTACACACCCTAGAGATAACCACCTATACCTGAGAGGGCACCACCCCTGGCACTGCCAGCCTGCAGGAGAGAACAAAATGTAAAACACACCACTGATAGGAATCCCTGTGTAAAACAAATATATTATTGTTATAAGAGACTATGTAGCTCAGTTCGTAGAGCATGGTGCTTGCAACTCCAGGGTAGTGGGTTTGATTACCGGGACCATACCTGCGTAAAAATGTATGCACACGTCTAAGTTGCTATGGATAAAAGCGTCTGCTAAATGGCATATATTATTTATTATTATGCATATATTATAGAATAAAGGAAAGAGTGCATTGAATTTATAAAATGTTTGGGTAAGATTTTGAAAACAATATGCCGTAATCAATGGGTAGACCAGGGATCCATCCCTAAGTCGTGCCTAAAACATGACTTCTGAAATGCATCAACTTCTTTATTAAAACATTGTAGGCTAGGCATACATTCCAGTAGTCAGGACACCATTACTATTGCCAATAATACCTGACAATTTACATAATAGTTCGTTGTAAAAAAAATAAAACAACTCTGCATGGGAATTAAATGTGGGTACGTCTTTAAATTAACCATTCGTATAATTAGCAGCTTCAATCTTACACTCTCTTGCTAGGCCAATGAGCATTATGCTTCCTGGTTCTTTGTTGAGCCCCCCTTGTGTACTCTACGCTGAATGTAGCCAACTAGACTATTTTGCGGTACTTCGAAGGCCAGTGTTTTCAACCACGGTAAACGTGCATCCTACCATGCAACGAAGGGGACAAAATACAAATTTGAAAACGAACAGAGATCTTTACAAATTTGTTGTGGATAAATTGATAAGCCAATAGCGAGCTTTTCCTACGCATTCTGCCTAGCTAGCTACCATTTTGAAGGAACGTTAGCTAATGTCGGTCGCTAGCTAGCTGGCTAGCGAGCTAACGCTAGCTAGCTAACGTAGGTCGTCCGCGTTTTTTGCAGATTGTTTATAGATATAGAAACTTTAACTAGCTTAATAATTCATCACCTTGACAAAAGAGTTAGCAACAACAAATGTGAAGTTGTGATTCATTGGATATAGCAGGAATTACCAATAGAGTGACGAATGTTTTTTTTTCTCCTCTTGCAGTGCAGCTTCATAAACTTCGCACAGACGACGAGAAGAACGCTGAGTTGCGCAGACTCTGATCGCGCATTTTCCATGACCTACAGGCGGCCACGAGCGCAACATTACGAAATCTTACCAGAATACGAATTTGGTATGATGCCAGGAATGGCCACATTACAGTTCAACGTACATCAATCACTGCTACTATTGTTACATAATAACGTACAGTCATTGATTGAACGAGTACACACCCTGTGGTGACATCTCAACCAAATCATGTTGCTACTAAAACATATGACGGCCTTAAATATTAGGCTACCGAATTGTAAGAATATAGCATACACGAGCGGAAATCGGTCGCTAATCAATCTAAAACAAAATAGGCTCAATGTCAATAAACCTATATTTTCTTGGCTACAAGAGACATGACACGTTACTTATGTAGTGACATTGGAAACATATCTAAAGAAGTAAAGCTAGAGAAGTTAAACGACCACGAAGGGACTCGAACCCTCAATCTTCTGATTCGAAGTCAGACGCCTTATCCATTAGGCCACGCGGTCTATGAAAAAGACCACAATCACTTGCTATTTAAGGCTAGCTATGGAACAAAACCTACCATTATTATGAAGAATCATACATATTTTAAATGTGACATTAATTTAATAATGTCTATACAGAATTGCAATATCACTCTATATGTATCTTGTATATGAATTATTCAGTTTGAAGTTAGCAAATTAACACCACAACATCAGAGGGATGTAATAAGGGGAGGATGTGGGTCTAGCCTACTTGATGTTATGACAGTTAGGAAATTGTGTAATGGAAACCAAGTTTGACATCAGCTATATTGAAGTGCTAATATAGTCTTAACGAAAACTCAAACATGTCAATTGCTAGATACATTTAGATGTAAGTCCAGTTCACAATATCAACACAACCTACATGGGAGAATCCAGTCTGCCATTAAGCAACTGTTGAGTTAAATAAATAAAAAAGAAAACTGAGCTATAAAGTGCATTTAAAAAAACGATTGTCATCATTGACAGATAAACTTCATTAAAGTGTTCAAAGCAAAGCAGACACAGAATGTTGATTCCTTCCCAATTTCTTTAGTCTGCCTGGTGACCACAAATAAATAAGCATTTCACGGTAAGGTCTACTACACCTGTTGTATTCAGCGCATGTGACAATAACATTAGATTTGAACAAGCATAGCAACCCAATTCCACTGATGCTGACTTCTGCATCGAAAGGGGACTATGGAACCAGATACCTGCCAAAAGGTTGAATGTACAATACTGTAATGACCCTGGGTTTATAAGCGCGGAAATCGACTCTGCCGCACGAGCATGCTTTTGCGGCACAGTCGATAGCGCGCCAGACCTCGGGCTAGGAGGTCGAGGGTTCGAGACCTGCTCCTTGCTGTTTCATTACATTGGTGTCAGAAGTGATCGGACCTTGCATCCACGACAGTGTGTGTGCTTGGCCGGTGAGCGCGTTCCTGTAAGACGTAGAGTCGCAAGCTAGCGCGAGGACGCGCTCTTTGAAGGGAGGGAGTAGTGTAACGACCCTGGGTTTATAAGCACGGAAATCGACTCTGCCACAGGAGCATGCTTTTGCGGCACAGTTGATAGCGCGCCGGACCTCGGGCTAGGAGGTCGAGGGTTCGAGACCTGCTCCCTACTGTTTCATTACAATACCATTCGAAAGTGTGGGGTCACTTAGAAATGTCCTTGTTTTTGAAAGAAAAGCAACATTTTTGTCCATTAAAATAACATCAAATTGATCAGAAATACAGTGTAGACATTGTTAATGTTGTAAATTACTATTGTAGCTGGAAACGGCTGATTTATTAAATGAAATATCTACATATGCGTACAGAGGCCCATTATCAGCAACCATCACTCCTGTGTTCCAATGGCACGTTGTGATAGCTAATCCAAGTTTATCATCTTAAAAGGCTAATTGATCATTAGAAAACTCTCTTGCAATTATGTTAGCGCAGCTGAAAACTGTTGTTCTGATTAGAGAAGCAATAAAACTGTCCGCATTTAGACTAGTTGATTATCTGGAGCATCAGTATTTGTGGGTTGGATTACAGGCTCAAAATGGCCAGAAACAAAGACTTTCTTCTGAAACTCATCAGTCTATTCTGGTTCTGTAGATTGCTTAGGGCTAACAAAATAAAGGTAAATTGTGCAGGCAAGGAGATTGAATCTAAAACAAGTGTAACTTATCTTGGTGTGTCCCTAGATCAATTCCTTTCTGGAGACCCGATTGCTGCCAAAATTCTTTCTAAAATGGCAAACAAATTGACATTTTGTATATCGTAACACTAGATATTTTAACATCAAAGTGAAGAAAATGCTTGTCTCAACCTTGATTCCATGTCATTTTGATTATGTCTGCTCTGATTGGTATAGTGGGCTATCAAAAAAGCGGAAAAAGAGAATGCAGGTCATGCAAAATAAGGTTATCAGGTATCTGCTGAATGTCCCCCCCAGGACCACATAGGGGTACAGGAGTTCTAGGAGGTGGGCTTGTTGCCTTTGGAGTCCAGAGTGGACCAACTTAAACTCAATCATATGTTTGACATCTTAAATGATCGTGCCCCAGGTTATATGAAAAACCACATTGATATGGTCTATAACCAACACAGTTACAATACCATAGCTAGTGTTATGTCTTGTAAAATCAGTACTGCGTAAGAGTAAACAGTAATGCGAGGAGCACGTTTTTCTATACAGGAATTTGTCTATGGAATAGCTTCCCCCTGGAGATCAAGCAAAGAAAAAGTAGGAATTGCTTTAAAAAGCAGGCAAAGGTTTTAATTTGTACAAGGTTGTCTAAGTAAGAGAAACCACTCCACTGCCCCTTGTGACCCCTACTGCTGGTCAGGTGTATTGATTTGAAGGATCGGTATGATGTGCAATGGATAGATTGTTTTAATGCAAAATTAATATGGTTGATTTTTAAGGTAAGGGGGAAAGTGCAGTGAATAGGGCCACTTTTTAGGATGTCTGAATAAATTAATGTATTTATTGTTGTTTGTAATTTTGTCTTGCCTTTTAATCATTATATGTGCTATTGTTTTTACCATTGAGAACCACTTTGGAAACAAGTGTTTTAATTCATACTTTCAAGTGATATCCTCTGGGTCCACATAGTACATTTTGTTGTATATGTCTGTTACCCAAAGTAAATTCAATGCAATACCAGTAGATGACGTAGAATAGGCTTGGGCTTTCAGGAAATTACTTGTGTGAGAATGATAAAGACACAGAAGAGCCTTGTCTAGAATAGCCGCCTGAGCTGCAAAATAGAAAGTAAATGTGATTTAGGCTTATTCCGCTATCTAAATATGCCATGCTGTTGTGTGTTATTTAATGGCCATATAATTGCATCATTTATTTTTATAGCTGCGTCGGGCTATTGTGGTGGTTATGTAACCTAATGAATCAAACTTTTTCCAGTATTTGGGAGCACTGACTGTAGGTCTTATATTAGGCATTCTGACTGTTGTATTAGTGAATTCCACTCTGTATTTAGGCTTGTTATAGCCATTTGCATTGCACAACCGCATCACGCAGAGGCTATATCCATATCAATAAATGAGACAAAATGAAATATTGATTAAGTCTTGGCTATAACCTGTCCTGATTGAAATAGTCTTGACCATTTGGGACCCCTTGGCTATCTAAAGCTTATTCTTATTGCCGGATCTGTTTTCCCTATCAGCCACTGCACGTACTTCTTCAACTATTTTAAAATATATTTAGAGGCCTGCGAGCTAGGGTTTATTTTTATTAAGGGGAGCCCTATACTAAAAACAGTTATAAAATGCTAGTTTTTATTTATTTTAATTGTATTTAATCTTTATTTAACTAGGCAAGTCAGTTAAGAACAAATTCTTATTTACAATGACGGCCTAACAAAAGGCCTCCTGCAGATGCGGGGCTGAGATAAACAAGTTTTTATTAAATAAACATTTTGGACAAAACACTCATCATGACAAGAGAGACACAGCAACACTACATAAAGAGAGACCTACAGTAAGACAACAACATAGCATGGCAGCAACACATGACAACACAGCATAGTAGCAATACAACATGACAACAACATGGTAGCAACACAACATGGCAGCAGCACAAAACATGGTACGATCATTATTGGACAAAGACAACAGCACAAAGGGCAAGAAGGTAGACAACAATACATCACGCAAAGCAGCCACAACTGTCAGTAAGAGTGTCCATGATTGAGACTTTGAATGAAGAGATTGAGATAAAACTATCCAGTTTGAATGTTTTTTGCAGCTCGTTCCGGTCACTAGCTGCAGCGAACTGAAAAGAGGAGCGACCCAGGGATGTTTGTGCTTTGGGGACCATTAACAGAATGTGACTGGTAGAACGGTGTTGTATGTGGAGGATGAGGGCTGCAGTAGGTATTTCAGATAGGGGGGAGTGAGGCCTGAGAGGGTTTTATAAATAAGCATCATCCAGTGGCTCTTGCAACGGGCATACAGAGATGACCAGTTTACAGAGGAGTAGAGAGTGCAGTGATGTGTCCTATAAGGAGCATTGGTGGCAAATCTAATGGCCTAATGATAAAGAACATTTAGCCGCTAGAGAGCATCCTATCTATTAATTACGTCTCCATAATCTAGCATGGGTAGGATGGTCATCTGAATCAGAGTTAGTTTGGTAACCAAGTCTAGATTTAACCTTAGCCTGCAGCTTTGATATGTGCTGAGAGAATGACACTGTACAGTCTAGCCATACTCCAAAGTACTTGTATGAGGTGACTACCTCAAGCTCTAAACCCTCAGAGGTAGTAATAACACCTGTGGGGAGAGGGGCATTCTTCTTACCGAATCACATGACCTTTGTTCAGAACAAGGTTAAGGGTAGAGAAAGCTTGTTGGACACTGAGAAGGCTTTGTTGTAGATCATTTAATCCAAAATCCGGGGGGCAGCAAAGTATAAGACTGTGTCATCTGCATATAAATGGATGAGAGAGCTTCCTACTACCTAAGCAATGTTGTTGATGTAAATTGAGAAGATTGTGGGGCCTAGGATCAAGCTTTGGGGTACTCCCTTGGTGACAGGCAGTGGCTGAGACAACAGATGTTCTGATTTTATACACTGCACTCTTTGAGAGAGGTAGTTAGAAAAACATGCCAAAGACCTCAGAGACACCAATACTCCTTACCCAGCCCACAAGAATGTAATGGTCTACCGTATCAAAAGCTTTTTGCCAAGTCAATAAAAAAAGCAGCACACCATTGCTTAGAATCAAGGGCAATTGTGACATCTTTTAGGACCTATAAGGTTGCAGTGACACATCCATAGCCTGAGCGGAAACCAGATTGCATACCAGAGAGAATACTATAAACATCAAGAAAGCCAGTCAGTTGATTATTGACAAGTTTTTCCAACACTTGATAAACAGGGCCAAATAGAAGTTAGTCTATAACAGTTAGGATCAGCTTGATCTCCCCCTTTAAAATGATTCTGCAAGACACCAGTACCCCAAAAAAGCACCCCAAAAAGGCCTACATTAGGGTATAATGACTATGGTTGCATGCCTCCAGAAGGGCATCTTCTGAGGCTGAGGGGTGCTTTTCCGAAGGCGCATGGTGCTGTGGTGCTGCYTGGAGATCACAATGTCTTCAACTGGGCAGCAGTGTCGCGATGGAGGGAATAGCTTATACTGAGACTACCTAAGACCACTGCAACAGAGTTATTGTAAAGTGTGGGAATAAGCTTATGCCAGACTTAGCCTACATGTAACTTCTCACTTGTTCATTTCAAAGTCCATAAATAAATCATGTTATTCCACAGAATATGCTTTGGCAAGATGTTGTGATGAAATATTCTATAAAAACATTTTTTGAGTGGAAAAGACTCCAGTGGTCATGTATAACTCATAGATTCACCAAACATCTAATATTAATCTATGTTTCATTATTCCTGGTAGATACCAGTGGTGGAAAAAGTACCCAATTGTCATACTTGAGTAAAAGTAAAGTGAAAATGAAGATGACTCAAGTAAAAGTGACTTTCAAGTAAAAGTGAAAGTCACCCAGTAAAATACTACTTGAGTAAAAGTCTAAAAGTATTTGGTTTGAAATACATTTACTTTTGACACTTAAGTGTAATTGCAAAAATGTACTTATGTATCAAAAGTAAAATAATACATTTCAAATTCCTTATATTAAGCAAACCATATGGCACAATTGTTCGTGTTTTATATTTACGGATAGCCAGGGGCACACTCCAACACTCAGACATCATTCAAAAACAGAGCATTTGTGTTTAGTGAGTCCGCCAGATCAGAAGCAGTAGAGGTGACCAGGGATTCTCTTGATAAGTGTAACGAGCACTTTTGGGTGTCAGGGAAAATGTATGGAGTAAAAAGTACATCATTTTCTTTAGGAATGTAGTGAAGTAAAAGTTCTCAAAAATATAAATAATAAAGTGAAGTACAGATACCACACAAAACTACTTAAGTAGTACCTTAAAGTATTTTTACTTAAGTACTTTACACCACTGGTATATATTACTGATTATGATTGCAGACAGAGCCCAGAGAGTGGAATGGTGCAATATTGAATTAGTCATATTTTGATAAGGTGCAGGCATGGGGATGTCCACGTCACCCAGAGATATGTCCATGCTGTAGAGATGCACCTAGCGGACTGAAACTTCACTGTTGTAGGCATATTTCAACTAGTGCTATCTAGACTTGCACTGGCAAACACATCCATTACATTAGCTACCTAAATGTGAAGTAAATTCAACTGAGGAGTAATAGAAAATGGAGACTTAAATTGAAAACGTGCAGGATAACCCTTTCCGGTTTCCCTGACTTCCGTTTTTTTTATACTGTGTTGTGCTTGTTCGGGTAAGACTCCTCACAGGACGTTTGCTGTTGGTGAGATGAAACTGCCAAAACTCTGAAAGGTATTATTATGTCAGAATTGCAACACAAGATTTGTTCAAGCTTAAAATGTTAGTCCGTAATCGTAACATGGTGCTTTGTATGTGCACAGATTAAATTTTGTTTCACGCATGGCTTTTCTTACGATCCTAACAATTTACGTATGGATTTTCTTACGATTGTAACGATACGTGCAGTACCAGTCAAAAGTTTGGACACACCTACTCATTCAAGGGTTTTTCTTTATTTTGACTATTTTCTACATTGTAGAATAATAGTGAAGAAATCAAAACTATGAAATAACACATACGGAATCATGTAGTATCCAAAAAAGTGTTAAACAAATCAAAATATATTTTTGATTCTTCAAAGTAGCCATCCCTTGCCTTGATGACAGCTTTGCACACTCTTGGCATTCTGTCAACCAAGTTCACGAGGTAGTCACCTGGAATGCATTTCAATGAATAAGTGTGCCTTGCTAAAAGTCCATTTGTGGAATTTCTTTCCTTCTTAATGCGTTTGAGCCAATCAGTTGTGTTGTGACAAGGTAGGGGTGGTATACAGAAGATAGCCCTATAAGTCCATATTATGGCAAGGACAGCTCAAATAAGCAAAGAGAAACAACAGTCCATCATTGCTTTAATTAAGACATGAAGGTCAGTCAGTTCAGAACATTTCAAGAACTTTGAAAGTTTCTTCAAGTGCGGTTGCAAAAACCATCAAGCGCTATGACGAAACTGGCTCTCACGATGACCGCCACAGGAAAGGAAGACCCAGAGTTACCTCTACTGCAGAGAATAAGTTCTTTAGAGTCACAAGCCTCAGAAATTGCAGCCCAAATAAATGCTTCACAGAGTTCAAGTAACAGACACATATCAACATCAACTGTTCAGAGGAGACTGAGTGAATCAGACCTTCGTTCATGGTCGAATTGCTGCAAAGAAACCACTACTATAGGACACCAATAAGAATAAGAGACTTGCTTGGGCCAAGAAACACGAGCAATGGACATTAGACTGGTGGAAATCTGTCCTTTGGTCTGATGAGTCCAAATTTGAGTTTTTTGGTTCCAACCGCTGTGTCTTTGTGAGACGCGGAGTAGGTGAGTGGATGATCTCTACATGTGTGTTTCCCACCGTGAAGCATGGAGGTGTGATGGTGTGGGGGTGCTTTGCTGGTGACACTGTAGGTGATTTATTTCGAATTCTAGGCACACTTAACCAGCATGGCTACCACAGTATTCTGCAGTAATACGCCATCCCATCTGGTTTGCGCTTAGTGGGACTATCATTTGTTTTTCAACAGGACAATGACTGAACACACCTCCAGGCTGTGTAATGGCTATTTCACCAAGAAGGAGAGTGATGGAGTGCTACATCAGATGACCTAGCCTCCACAATCACCTAACCTCAACCCAATTGAGATGGTTTTGGATGAGTTGGACCGAGTGAAGGAAAAGCAGCCATCAAGTGATCAGCATATGTGGGAACTCCTTCAAGACTGTTGGAAACGCATTTTCCTCATGAAACTGGTTAAGAGAATGCCAAGAGTGTGCAAAGCTGTCATCACGGCAAAGGGTGGCTACTTTGAAGATTCTCTGGTTACTACATGATTCCATATGTGTTATTTCATAGTTTTGATGTCTTCACTATTATTCTACAATGTAGTAAATAGTACAAATAAAGAAAAGCCCTTGAATGAGTAGGTGTGTCCAAACTTTTCACTGGTACTGTACGTTCAATCTTATGGCAGGTATCTGGCTCCATAGAGGACGGGCATCGAAAGAGGACCAGAGGGAGGATGGTGAAAGAGCGAAGGGGATGTGTATCTAGTTTCTAGAAAATAATCTAGCCAACAGATGGCAGCAGTGTGGTACAGGCTGGATCTCTGGGTACCAGTCTCTGTAGCGTTCCACTTCTTGTACTCTTTTTTTGTCATGTGACATATGACATGGAGTACAAAGAGTGGAATGTAATAGCTGAACAGAGACTGGCAAACAGGCTAGGGTTAATGTAGAGCCAGGTATGAATAATGATGTGTACCCTGCTGCTCAGGCTTTAGGATAAGGCATACACGATCATTTGGCAGATTTTCTATTTGGGTGAACGGTCACTGAACGCATATTGGCACAGAACGACAGGGAGTAGATCAGATCACACAGCAGAGACGGACAATCTTCCTCTTTATCTCTTCATTAGATTGTTAGCTTTCTGATTGGCAGCATCGATGCGGGATACATTGAGAATGGCCTGTAAAAACAACACATTAGATTCATGTTCAACACAGAATTGGTAATCTATTGTTATTGAATAAATAGCTGTATGGCAGGTACTATAGGACTGACCTTGCCCTGAATGCGGTCAATCTGGACATTCTGTGTGTCGATCTCATTGCCCATGTCCAGTGCCATGCTCTTCAGGTTGCCTATAATGCTGCCTACATGTCCCAGATTCTCCTCCATCTCATCTTCGCGTGCATCATTTGTCACCCTGACAGTAAGACAAGACAGAAATACAGATAAAGAGAAAACACACCGGCAGAATGTAGAATTTGCAGATGTCAGTTTGTACATTTAACAAACGTTTCAATACATCATTGTTTTTGGAAGGCGTGTTTTCCCTGCATCCAGGGAGGGGCATAGGTTTGTATAAATGTCCTCTGTTTGGCCAGGTGCTCCTACCGCACATGACAGGTGACTGGTTCTATATGTCAATGTGTTATAGACAAGAGCAAATATCCCCCGGCTGCCACACACAGCCTCTGTTAGGTACACAGTCTTTGGTGCTATAAATGAGCAAGTATGTGCAATGGCCAAATTCATCAGAAAATACTTGTAAACCAACAAATGTGTGCAGGCTGCATCAGAGAGTTCAAGGTTTTTTGCTGGATCAAAAAAAGGCTTAGGTGGTTGTTGTGTCGGAAAGGATCTTTGTGTTTTAAAGCCAATTTCTAGCAATTTTACAAATTTTTCCATCGACCTGAGAGAAATGTTGCAGTTTCAAAGATCATTTCCTGCAATTCTATACACTCTGCTATGAAGCTGAGTGAACATTTAGCAGTTTTAAGCTAATTTTTGTGTTCTTATGCTCAAACATTACAATGAAATCTAAACTCCTGAATTCATAATTTTTGTCTATTAAAATTCATTAAATAAAAATAAAAATAAAATAAAAATACAGTTTTTATTTTATGAATGTTTTTACACTGTTTGGAATTAGCGGCCCAAGACTTTTTAATGTTGTGATATAGGCCTACTGTATGTGTGTACAACAATAATAAGCTGTCGTTCTCTTAGGAATAGTGAGGGCATGTGCACGTCTTTGAGTATTGGGATTTATTGCCTTGCTATTGGGGTTGTCATGCCATTGACCATTATTACTTGCTTATGTAGCCACCGCTCATGATCATCTGCTCTCTTTCATCCACCACGCGTGAGGACGGCTGGCCGGACACCACCCCATCCTGGTTGTTCCCCCACACCTTCTTATAGGCCCCACTCTCCTCAAAGTCCTTCAGCCTATGCAGAGGCACAGACAGGACAGAGCACATCACACAGCCATACACACACATCTTCATATCACAGTACATTGTGTTAACTCAAGAGTACAACAAAGGGTCACCTGCATGAAATAAACAAAACTCCTGATCTAAGCCCTGACATGTTGAAGAAGGAAGTAAGAGACAAGCCAAGCAAGGAGTCTTATGCGCAGCAACTGGCAAACAAACTGTAAAGACCGGCACACAGACATGCACATTAATACTTGAGGAAGGAACCATGTTTTCCCCATCTGCTCCTGACACTCATGACCCCTCCCACCTGCCAACACCTACTTATCACAGGAGCACAGACCGCAGCATTTGCCCAGGTCTGTGAGGTTCTTTTCAGCCTCCTTCATATCCGAGTTGATCTGGTCCAGGCCCTCCTCAATCCGCTCCAGTTGCTCTGGACAACGCAAAACGTGAGGGCATGGTAGGAATGGGAGAGGTGGAGGAAAGTGGGGAGAATGAGGGAGAACGTAATATAACACAAAACTGTTCTATCACCAAAGCCCCCAACTGACAAAGGAAAGCCAGCGGTCAAGCATAATGCAACTGCGCAAATATGGTATGTGCAAACCCCAAAACTGAGAACAGGACACAAATGATTTAATAAATGGTACACACAAGTCCATAAAATGCCTGGTATTGTGTGAGTAGAAGATGTGCTGTTTGTAAAATATCAATGTTTTGGGACATGACCATCATTTTCTTGTAGTTAACTTTGCTGCAGACTTCTAGTCACCCAATCTCATAATGGGACAAAACAAAAACAGACACAAGATTAATCATGGACTGGAGCAGAGGCCGGATGGATGGACAGACAGACTGTCTGGTTGCCGGTTGGCCTGACGGGCACTCAGGTGACACACAGATGACAGGTGTCCTCAGAGCAGGGCAGACCTACTTGATGCGGGGCCAGATGCACAGGCCACAACACTTGGCCATGTCAGTGAGGTTTTTCTCAGCCTCTTTCATATCCTTGTTGATTTGATCCATCCCCTCATCGATGCGGTCCAGTTGCTCTGCCCATATGGGGCAGGTGGGGAGCATGAGTAGGGTGGATAGGAGAGACACAGGAGGGAACACACACATACAGTACATACACACAAAAGCAGACACACACATAGTCTACACACATCTAGTATACTGACAGAAACATGAGCACCCACTTATGGATATACATACAAGAACAAGGACCATCTAATGTTTCTGTTGTAAGATTGACATTGATGTGTCCACATCTTCCAATGGGAGAAAATGATTATATAACATCCATTTCATTACCTCCTTGTTCGTCCAGCATGACCAGGGCCCGGATTCCTGAATCTTTGCTCTGTTGAGATCAGAAATGGCATTAGATTAGATTAACCATGATGTAGCTATAATGTTCATGATTTTTGCATTGAATAAAATGAAGACTCTTCAGTTAAAGGACTGAATGAAGTTCATTATCGGTAGGCTGCCAAAAGAAATCAACTAGAGATACTATGATTATAATGACGATGATGTATCATTATTAGGGCTTGGTCAACAGAGACATAGTGAGTGGCAGGTGCAGAGTCTCCCATACCTCCTCTACTAGCTGCATCATACGACGGGTACTCTCCAGGGACTGGATGAGGAAGGTCAGAGAGACAGGACACAATTAGAGGATTTAGTTACCTTAGATACAGTACTAAAAACGTAAACAGACTCATTTCAGTGGTCTGTGTGCCAAGAATGTGTTTGTACAGAATGCTGGGGCCTTTCTCCAGGGAATTTCCTGATGCTGAAGTAATTGGACTGGGAATTGGATGTGATGTGCAGTAAGTAACCTTTACCCAAGGGAAAGGCCCTCTGGGAGAGTGGCTTAGGGTGATGTCACTGTGTAATCTCTCAATAATGCAACTCTGAAAACAATGCCCGGGTATGGCAGGTAACCTTATCTATAGCTCCTGGCATGATTTACCCTTTATCGTGGGGGCCAATGGTCAACAGCCAACGGCTATGGGGAAATTGTGTATAGATCTTAAAAAGTGCAACTGTTGTTGATATTTCAAAGTTAAAGAAGTTAGTGCTCTTGAGATGATATGTGACATTACCTCATCTGTCACCTGGTTGGCCCTCCCCTGCAGCTCCTCCTGCTCTGTCCTCACGGGCGTGTCGGCAGCCATCTTGCCTGGCATCTGCAGAAGCCGCGGAAGGACAGCACAGTCTGTCTGGTTTGCTCAGGAGCCTCTTTCCCAAGAAGCAAGGCTAGTGCATCAGGTGGCTTTGACACCAGTCCTGGTAAAGACAATGAAAACAGTGCAACAGTGCAGAGCTCTTTATGGGCAGTTTTTGTACAGAGTACAGTAATTAGAAAATCTAGGCAGTATCACCCAGAAAATGTCCCCTCTAATTACCCATTGCTCTTTTTGTGAGCTTGTGACATGGAACAATACTATTAAGGACACATGGGATCAGTCATGATTTCAACATGATCTGTTGGTTCAACTCTGTGGCTACACAGCCTTTCTCTCGGGCGCCATTGGAGCCCCATAGTTCTGAAAACCTGAATATTTGCACCTGGCATGTCAGTTTGATGACTGAGTTTTCTACCCTGCTTGTTTTCTCCTCACCCCTCTCCATCCCCACTTGACTCTGTGCCTCTACTGCCTATCCTTTCAGATCATATTCCATTCATTGCTTAACATAATTGGTGCCTATTTCACAAAACCTCTCTTGTTCCTCAGACTCTTACACCTACGGTACATGCATCTCACCTACACTCCTTCCATTCTGTTGTGAGGGAGTCGAGGTGACAGTGCACCATGCAGCAGCATCCTTATAATTACCATTAATCACCACCTGCCTCACCCAGGCAACATGCTGAGAGACAGGAGGAGAGGGAGAGAAAGAAATGGAGAGAGAAAAAGAGGGAGAGAGGTGGGGGAGGGAGGAAGACAGAAAGAAAGAAAAGAGACAACCAGAACTTACAACAGTATGTTTTGTCTGGGAATGAAGGGCTGCAAAGATTGTGACAAGTACTGTATATATGATGACGGTTAGAAGTTGTTGTGTAAGGATGGGTGCACCTCAGCCATGCTCAAGGTTCTAAACGATATCATAACCGCCATCGATAAAAGACAATACTGTGCAGCCGTCTTCATCGACCTGGCCAAGGCTTTCGACTCTGTCAATCACCGCATTCTTATCGACAGACTCAACAGCCTTGGTTTCTCAAATGACTGCCTCGCCTGGTTCACCAACTACTTCTCAGATAGAGTTCAGTGTGTCAAATCGGAGGGCCTGTTGTCCGGACCTCTGGCAGTCTCTATGGGGGTGCCACAGGGTTCAATTCTTGGGCCGACTCTTTTCTCTGTATACATCAATGATGTCGCTCTTGCTGCTGGTGATTCTCTGATCCACCTCTACGCAGACAACACCATCATGTATACTTCTGGCCCCTCTTTGGACACTGTGTTAACAACCCTCCAGACGAGCTTCAATGCCGTACAACACTCCTTCCGTGGCCTCTAACTGCTCTTAAATGCAAGTAAAACTAAATGCATGCTCTTCAACCGATCGCTGCCTGCACTCGCCCGTCTAGCATCACTACTCTGGACGGCTTTGACTTAGAATATGTGGACACCTACAAATAC
This sequence comes from Salvelinus sp. IW2-2015, assembly GCF_002910315.2. Classification (NCBI taxonomy): domain Eukaryota; kingdom Metazoa; phylum Chordata; class Actinopteri; order Salmoniformes; family Salmonidae; genus Salvelinus; species Salvelinus sp. IW2-2015. Next base: position 9,852,586 of record NC_036862.1, on the reverse strand, counting down.
CTAGGTGTCTGGTTAGACTGTAAACTCTCCTTCCAGACTCACATTAAGCATCTCCAATCCAAAATTAAATCTAGAATTGGCTTCCTATTTCGCAACAAAGCCTCCTTCACTCATGCTGCAAAACATACCCTCGTAAAACTGACTATCCTACCGATCCTTGACTTCGGCGATGTCATTTACAAAATAGCCTCCAACACTCTACTCAGCAAATTTGATGTAGTCTATCACAGTGCCATTCGTTTTGTCACCAAAGCCCCATATACTACCCACCACTGCAGCATGTATGCTCTCGTTGGCTGGCCCTCGCTTCATATTCGTCGCCAAACCCACTGGCTCCAGGTCATCTATAAGTCTTTGCTGGGTAAAGCCCCGCCTTATCTCAGCTCACTGGTCACCATAGCAGCACCCACCCATACCACGCACTCCAGCAGGTATATTTCACTGGTTATCCCCAAAGCCAACTCCTCCTTTGGCCGCCTTTCCTTCCAGTTCTCTGCTGCCAATGACTGGAACGAATTGCACAAATCACTGAAGCTGGAGTCTTATATCTCCTTTACTAACTTTAAGCATCAGCTGTAAGAGCAGTTTACCGATCATTGCACCTGTACACAGCCCAACTGTAAATAGCCCATCCAACTACCTCATCCCCATATTGTTACTTATTTTTTTGCTCCTTTGTACCCCAGTATCTCTACTTGCACATTCATCCTCTGCACATCTATCACTCCAATGTTTAATTGTAATTATTTCGCCACTATGGTCCATTTATTGCCTTACCTCCCTAATCTTACTACATTTGCACACACTGTATATAGATGTTTCTATTGTGTTATTGTGTTAGAATTTGTGGAAGTACATTTGTTTATCCCATGTGTAACTGTGTTGTTTGTGTCGCACTGCTTTGCTTTATCTTGGTAGTTCTCAACTGAACTACCTGGTTAAATAAAGGTGAAATAAAAAAATAAAAGGATGCCCACATTAAAAAATTGTTTCCTGTGGAGTCACACCTGGAATGAGACTTTGAGAACTTTGAACCAGAGCTGTTTTATCTCAGTGCAGATTTCCTGTCTCCTGCCCTTGATTCAATGACCACTGTATCTGCTGTACCAGATAGACAGATGAGGGAGACAGACAATACATCTCAACCAAAGGCTTCCTGTTGCACTCCCACTGACCCACCTACGCATCACATCGTTGATGGTCATGACAGCCATTTTGACAACTCATGAGGGAGACATATAACAGGGTTGCCTATCTTTCAGGCACAGAACTTACTCTATTAAAAAAAGCTGTGAAGTATTGTGTGCAACACGTGCCTGATTTCGTATGCTTAAATAGAAGAACAGAATGAATATAAAAGAAAGTCACAGTCCCAATCAACACAGTTTTATGACAAGCAGAGGTAGTTAGTTAGGGTGTTCTCATAACACGTTTGAGGAATGAATAAAACAGAAGGATTGAAATGAGACAAGCGTGCTGATTCATAGCTTAGCCATGGGGGAAAATGGCACCTTTTTGGCGCGTTTTTGATGCCTTTTAAAAGGCTGATTAAGTTGTGGTGTAGGGTGTAATATTATCTTCTATGTGTGCACAATTGCTTGATGAAGTGCAAGTTGTCATGACACCCACCAACCCACCTGTAACCTACACTAAAGGAGACCCCTGGCCATGCTCTATAAACTGAGTGACCACTATGGATGAATAGCCTATGCACATTACATAACCAATGCCTAACCTATCTGAAGGGACATATCTGAATATTTGATTTCCCTCACATTCAATAGAATTTGTGAAAGTATCATACAGTGTCTGATTCTGAACACAACGTGTGTGTTTGTTTGACAACATGTGTGTTTGCCAACACGCTCGGAGCGATATATTCGTCTAACGTTAACCTGCTGTAAATGTCAACCTGCATGGCCCCTGAAAAGGACAGAGATGAGTGTCCACTGCATAACATGGTTTCTGACATCACGGATCATGGCTACCCACTGAAGAGGACCGCCACCACAGTAATTACCACTGATGAGTAAATACCATTAATTCTACACCCCTACAAGAATAATAATCTACCCCCTACACTAAAACACTAATAAGACAGTATGATGTTATAAAAACATGTTTTCAAGAAGACCATTGATAACCTCATCAAGGACTSGGCAGCTACAAGGAATGGGAGGATTCAGCACATTGTGTTTCATGAGACCTATTATTGCAATGTTTACATTGTATCAAGTAACATGCATGTTTGTTTACATCAAGACTAGATACTTATATTTTAGATTTTGTATATAACTTTCACAAACTTATCAAACAGGGTATTTAGCCGGTCTTTGTTGTTACTCTTTTAGGCCGTAAATAAATAGATAAACAGTGTTGATGCGATGGGTCAAGCTTAGCCTCCACATAGCCTATATTATAATATAAAAAGCACCTACGCCTATAAAGTTATAAACACTGTTAAATCTCTAAACTTACCTTTAACTTACTGTATATGAGTGGTCGTGTTTGCCTCGACTTTGCCCAACAATCAACTTGAACATCCGTCACCTGTTTGTTCATTGATCTACCCGGTCCCTCAGCATCATCTCGAAGGTTTTTGTTCCTTTCTCCCAGGTCCGCTCTGCCCCCAGGTAAGTCCGATGACACGCCTCGATTACCACCCGCTCACCCAATTGGTGGCTCTATCTTCGACGTTACATCCCGGCGAGTGGTCTCTCGTTTTATTGTCTCTAGTCCTTCCTTCGCGATCACGCCCCTTTGAACAGCCAATCTCGTTGCTCTGGAAACGGCCCGGGTACCTGGCACGTCATCAGCCGCTGTTCTGTGTGCTTCTCCTTTTGCCCATGCAGTGTGTAAATAAAATTAATAGGCTGCAAAGATTCGGCTATTATTCGGCAGAGGTGGAAGTTAAGAGTGATGAATAACTGAATAACAATCAACATTATTATTGACTTGGTTTGTAAAAGTCAGTCAAAAAACTACAATAAAACAAAAATATTAACGTTATTTACAAACATATGAGAGAACATTTATTTAATGAGCAAACGCAGAACATAGAAATTGTAATAAATGAGATAGCTGCAAGTATTAGGTAATATTGCCCCCTTTATTGAGCACTAGAATGTATATATTACATTACATAGCAGTATGGAATGTTTGACCAAAAGTGTGTTGCTGGAAAAAAGGAAAACACAAAACTTTAAAATATTTGGAATATAGAAAGGTAGTTGAGTTTGGCCTATTGGACAGAAAGTGGATGTGTGCTTTCCTGGTGTTGCTGCAATGCTGCCATCTAGTGATGAATTGAATGAACATTCATGACTAAATGACGTATGAACGTCTGTAAACAATAATAACAATGGTAATATGAAATAAAAATCTTAAATAAGAGAGAGAGATAAATGAAGAGATGAATGTAGGCTTTCCTTGATGTTTTAAGAGTACATGGTCAACTGAAGCCACTGCGGAGAAAGCAGAACACAATAAGAGGTGTGGTTATTTAGGTCTAATTTCAGTTCCTATATCCAGTCATTAATCTTAAAAATGGTCCCAAATCCTAAACACACCATTCAAATGCAAAGTGCAAATAGTGAAACCTAATTTACCTCCTGGATGTTGACMTTGATYYTTCCATRATCATCTTTGTCCAGAGTCTTGAAAGCTCCTGAAAATGCACAAAACACTATTACTGAAGGGCAATGAAATGGAAAAAGTCTGAAATCAAGAACATAATCGGACTGAACAGGGGAGCATTGAGGATCAGTCACTTACGACACATAGCGTCCAGTCTGACCAGGCACCCAATGTAGTTGTCAAAGTCCATGTTGCCCTGTTCATCACTGTACCTGCGGACCATCAACTGGAAGAGCTGGTCGTTGAGAGGGAAGCCTGCACACGGACATAACAGGAGAGAGACACCAATGAGACCAAACACATACACTGCGCAAACTGGCTCTAACCAGAATATAAAGAGGAGTGGGAGGCCCCGGTGCACAACTGAGCAAGAGGACAAGTAGGAGGCCACCATCCCGGAGTCGCCTCTTCACTGTTGACGTTGAGACTGGTGTTTTGCGGGTACTATTTAATGAAGCTGCCAGTTGAGAACTTCTGAGGCATCTGTTTCTCATACTAGACACTATAATGTGCTTGTCCTCTTGCCCAGTTGTGCACCGGGGCCTCTCACTCCTCTTTCTATTCTGGTTAGAGCCAGTTTGCGCTGTTCTGTGAAGGGAGTAGTACACAGCMTTGTACGAGATCTTCAGTTTCTTGGCAATTTCTCGCATGGAATAGCCTTAATTTCTCAGAACAAGAAGAGACTGACGAATTTCTGAAGAAAGGTCTTTGTTTCTGGCCATTTTGAACCTGTAATCCAACCCACAAATGCTGATGCTCCAGATACTCAACTAGTCTAAAGGCCAGTTTTATTGCTTCTTTAATCAGAACAACAGTTTTCAGCTGTGCTAACATAATTGCAAAAGGGTTTTCTAATGATCAATTAGACTTTTAAAATGACAAACTTGGATTAGCTAACACAACGTGCCATTGGAACACTGGAGTGATGGTTGCTGATAATGGGCCTCTGTACTCCTATGTCGATATTTCATTAGAAATCAGCTGTTTCCAGCTACAATAGTCATTTTCAACATGAACAATGTCTACACTGTATTTCTAATCAATTTGATGTTTTTTTAATGGACAGAAAAAATTGCTTTTCTTTCAAAAACAAGGACATTTCTAAGTGACCCCAATCTTTTGAACGGTAGTGTATATGCAGGAACAAGCTAGCTTTCATCAGTTATCATGGCTGTCCGTTGTCACTGTTATGACACTGTTATAAAGGCCTTATGATGACAAAGAAATATGCATTTCCATGTTCCGGTTCTCATGATCTCTGAGCTCACCTGCAGCTTTGAAGGTAGCGGGAAGCTCTTGTGAGGAGATGAACCCTGAGCGGTCTGTGTCATTTGATATGTAGATGCACTGAATCAGAACGGAAATAAGGTTACACAAGAGGTCAAAGTTCACAACACCTTTTATTAAGAGTGTATTAACATAACATTTATAAAACAACATTCTTACATTAATGGCATAAGAGGACTGTTGGAAGTTGTACGGCGTGTTATACGAATTTCTTGCAAAGACATGTAAATCATTTCTAGCTCAAGGCAAACGTTTCACAGAAATGTCCATCATTTCACACAATTGTTAATATAGTGCCAATTGTCAAAATGTAACAAGAGGACTGAACTCACCTGCCATTTCTTGATGTTGTTCCATAAAAACTTGAACTCATGGAAACCTAGCTTTCCTGTGCTGTCGCTCTGTGTGCTCAGGTTAAGGTAAAACTTAATATGAACTACTCTGATAATATAGTATAGTGTAGTATAGTCCTCCATCCTAATACAGACACTGATGTGGAAGGATACGTCCATGACAGCCACCATGCTCCTGCATGACTCGATGCTAAAGCCATCAGTCTTCAGGTCAGTACCTGAAATGAACACAGACAGACCACTCCTTCACTACAACACAGAAAACCATTCCATGGAACCAGTCTTGTGCTTAGACAAACTCCATTATGCGTGCAGCAGGTGTCTAATATGTAGTAAAGTGTGTGTGTGAATGTGTGTGTGTGTGTGTGTGTGTGTGTGTGTGTGTGTGTGTGTGTGTGTGTGTGTGTGTGTGTGTGTGTGTGTGTGTGTGTGTGAGTGTGTGCGTAAGGGCGTGAATGTAAATACATACAAAAAGGCATGCATAGACATGCTTTTGAACATAAGGTACATGCACACATAAATATAAATACTATAAGAATGCAATGACAAAGACAAATATAGACACAAGCATGGTGTTTTCGTAAGAATAGGACTCACGTTTTCCAATGATCCTGTTGAGGATGTTCATCAGTTCATTGGGGCTCACCTCCATGTCCTATAATACACAGATAAATACACAAGTAAATCCTCATACGCTGTAAATGCCTACATGTATTTGGGTCACAACTCAGCTCACAAAAGGATAAGGACACTGAGACTACTTTAATGAACAGATGTTTTAGGAGTACAATCATGGGCCAAATACATAGCTCTCTCTGTATTTGTGCGTGACATATTAGAACCAGAATTATGGTAACAACTTCAAAACTTTAAGCAGGTACATTTGCAACAGGTATATCTTTAGGTTTCATTCCACATATCGTGTTCCCTCCACTTATGAGTAAGGCCTTAATGAGGCCGTCCAGTCATTAGTTTAAAGTCAACCACTGCCAGACGAGTGCCCAGAAGAACATGTAATACATGTATCCACTCCCAACAACAGTATATGACTCACACAGCCTCCACCCCCACCCACACAAAACTAACCAGGCAGGAGTCAGACAATGGTAGGTATAGAGAGAGGAGGAACCAGTCTCTCTTCTTGCTGTCTGTGGAATAAACCTGGGTTTTGGCTTGTCAACAACCACACCCTCAGCTTCTTACTCCACCACTGCCTTATCCAATAGCAGTCATATGAGCATACAGTTGCTGTTGAGAAGGGGAACATCTGTGGAGCCCTGGGCTACTACACATGGTCAGAACCAAAGGGGGCGGAATCAATTATTTAAACCAACAGAAAGTATTTACTGTACTCTACTAAAAGGCTTCTATTGGTTGGCAGCAGCGAATGACAGACAGCACATTAGAAGCGTCATTTCCAACATCTTTGGATGGCTGGATGAACCACATTCTGAGGTCTGGCTCCAGATGAAGCAGGGTGAATAAGTGGAGGGGAGGGGTTTGGAATGCAAACTAGGCTTAACTTGGATACAAGAGGCGACAACAGGGCTTCACTTATTGTACCAGTGTACAATCAGCCCAAAAATGAAATAACATTCATGCCATGGATAGTTGGCTGCACCAACTTCAGAAGATAATACACCACAAACAAATCTGTAACTTAATTAACACTGGTCGTTGGTCTGCTCTCTATTACAATGAACCACTAACGGTTGGATAATGGAGGAGAATAGGATAAGATATGATAGTAGTAGAAGTGCATAAGTTGACAAACAATAACTACTTACATCCCCAGCGAGTTGCTGGAACACCTTGCGGAACTGTGTCTCCTCGTCATTCTCCTTCGGCTTAGCGTAGGCCAGAGGTCTGCGTGGTGGGGGCTAGGACACAAACACAGACCAGGTTCTGTTAACACTAACACTCACAGAACTCTTCACTGCGGTCTGGCATGCAGGATAGCAACAGTTGTGGCTCATCTGCTCAAAAGAGTAGAGTTTACTTCTAAAACTTTCCAATCCACAGTGTTCATAAGACTACGACAGTGTTCTGAGATGTTATAAAGGTTGTTAAAGGGTTAACTCACCGGCTCTGAGGGCACAAATTGACCGGGGTCAACATTGCTGTTGGAGAAAACCAGAAGGACCATTGTCTATTACTATATAATAACTACTGAGTGTGCAACATCATGAATGAATTAAGTCAGTAACCTGACAGGGTGTGTGTGTGTGTGTGTGTGTGTGTGTGTGTGTGTGTGTGTGTGTGTGTGTGTGTGTGTGTGTGTGTGTGTGTGTGTGTGTGTGTGTGTGTGTGTGTGTGTGTGTGTGTGTGTGTGTGTGTGTGTGTGTGTGTGTGTGTGTGTGTGTGTGTGTGTGTGTGTGTGTGTGTGTGTGTGTGTGTGTGTGTCAAAAGGAACCGGGCCTACCTCACAACATCCAGGATGCCACCAATTAGTTTTTTGGCCAGAAACATCTTGAAGAGGAACTACAGGTGAAAATCTACAAAAGGAGCCTAGAGATTAAAAAAAAGAATAGAGTTTGATCATTCAACATCTGATGAAAATCTATTTGTCCACCTTAAACAAAAAGGCAACAACAGAGAGAAAGCAAGATATATACATTTTGTCCACCTGTAATAAAATATATATACATTTTGTCAACCTGTAATAAAATATATATACAATTTGTCCACCTGTAATAAAATGTATATACAATTTGTCCACCTGTAATAAAATATATATACAATTTTCCACCTGTAATAAAAAATATATACATTTTGTCCACCTGTATAAAATAATATATACAATTTGTCCACCTGTAATAAAATTATATACAAATTGTCCACCTGTAATAAATATAATACAATTTGCCACCTGTAATAAAAAAAAATATATACATTTTGTCCACCTGTAATAAAATGTATATACAATTTGTCCACCTGTAATAAATGTGTTATTGGTGGGGCTCCCTCAGAAAACTGCAACCTCGCCTGTATTGGTAAGCAGCACAAATAGTAACCTCTGCAGCAGATTTTAAAAGATTTTAAAAGTGACGAAGAAGGCAAAGCAAACGTGAAACAGTCAGATTAACTTGTTAAGGAAATACTTACAGCGACCAATGCGTTGCTGAAGTCGACAAAGACTGATGTGCTGGCACTCCTACTAGGTACAAAAACCAGCTTTACAAGTTATTTTCAACGCATCAGAGATGTTCGTGTTCTACCTCGGTGATCAGCGCTTCACACCTCTGCCTAGGGAGCACCTAGAGAAAGACAGGTTGTCAATGACTCTGGGTCCTATAATCTGTAACGCTATGATCAGAAGGACTGCCATTTCCCTAATAATTATATTACGGATGATGAGACTTTTTAAAAACCTTTTAATTACACATTTACTACACTTTTATTATGCATGATTCACACTGATTCAACATAATGAGGTAATGAGGGTACATCGGCCCTGTGGTGTAATGTTAATGTTGAGCAGTGACGTAAGGGGGCAAGGAGGTCACGGGGTGAAGGCAGAAGCCTATAGGGATGTTTTAGCAAGCTGTGTGTTCAATAAAAGCCTTTTATAACTTAATGTTAAACAGTATAAACGCACAGAAGTAGTCCGTGTCTTAATAAAGTAACCTACACAACAGGTCTAATGTTCAGTGATTTTCTGATCCTGTTTAACAAAAAATAAATAATAATTTCATGCCCTAATAAATATTAGTTAGAATGGCATTTTTTCATTTGGAATATAGACCTATTTGCCTAACCTACAAAGTGCATGGAATGTTGATGTCTGAAACTAATGAAAACGTTCGAAAAAAGGAGAAGCTATACTGCGTGAATTTGTCCAATAAGAACGTTCATTGCCGTTCGCCAGTTAAAATATTTTCTCCCGTTTGGTGTCCACGGAAGACCGCCTACATGGTGACGTCAGGCCAAGGATGGAACCAGGAGTGTAGTCACTAGTTACCACATCCACAAAGTCATAATTATGGCTAAACCCCGCCTATTACTACAATTTATCTTAATCTGATTTGAAACCTAACCTTAGCCTTAAACACACTGCTAACATTATGCCTAACCCTAATCTTACATTAAGACAAAATATACATTTTTATTTTCATACATTTTTACAATATGGCTAATCTTGACTTTGTGTCTGTGGTAACTAGTGACAACCAAGCAGGAGCGCTTGGTACAAGTGGCGAGCGCCATAAAAACATGGTTATTGACGGGGAACTTATTTGTATACATTTTTATTCACTTTACACGCCCGTGTAAAGTGTCCGGGCCGGGTAAATGCAGTGTCAGAGCTGGGTAAATGGATTTTAAGCTGGGACCGAGAGACTGAAAAACAGCTTCTATCTCAAGGCCATCAAACTGTTAAATAGTCATCACTAGCATATAAATGCTGCTGCCTATATACATAGACTTGAAATCACTGGCCACTTGAATAATGTTTACATATATTGCATTACTCATCTCCTAAGTACAGTATATACTGTATTCTATACTATTCTAGTGTATCTTAGTCTATGCCGCTCTYACATTGCTCATCCATATATTGTATACTCAATTCCATTCCTTTACATAGTTTGTGTTTATTGGGCATATGTTGTGAAATTGTTAGATATTACTTGTTAGATATTACTGCACTGTCAGAGCTAGAAACACAAGCATTTCACTACACCCGCAATGACATCTGCTAAACACGTGTATGTGACCAATAAAATTTGATTTGATTTGATTTAAATGTCAACAGTGTAGTTGCCTTGTCTTCTTGTGCGCAGCATCATGTCCTACCAAAACATAATCGGTAGACACTTGGAGCTTGTTTAGAACATTTTCTATTTAGCCAGATTAATATATTTCAATAGTTGATATACTGTCGCAATCTACAGAAGGAGGCATTGAAACAACACTTGCCTTGCTTTAGTTTTACTTTCTGGGAAGGTAACATTGTAAGTCCTGCTACAATGTAACTACAACAATGTAACATTGAAACAGCTTCCACTATATTATAAACAATGTAACACTGTATCATTCTGTCTTCATTAGGAAATGGAGTTGTGTTTCAAGACTACTCAATACAATTAATCTGATCCATTCATTCATAGACTACCCGCCCTCACCCTCGCGTCTAGCTACATTCCTTACTAGCTATTCAGCTATTTTGTTCAGATCATTTGAAACAGTTTTTTTTTTACCAGAATATGTTAATCTACCAAAATGTTATCCAAATCTGGCGTAGCACTAATATCTTTTTCGTCTAACGTTAACCTGCTGTAAATGTCAACCTGCATGGCCCCTGAAAAGGACAGAGATGAGTGTCCACTGCATAACATGGTTTCTGACATCACGGATCATGGCTACCCACTGAAGAGGACCGCCACCACAGTAATTACCACTGATGAGTAAATACCATTAATTCTACACCCCTACAAGAATAATAATCTACCCCCTACACTAAAACACTAATAAGACAATATGATGTTATAAAAACATGTTTTCAAGAAGACCATTGATAACCTCATCAAGGACTGGGCAGCTACAAGGAATGGGAGGATTCAGCACATTGTGTTTCATGAGACCTATTATTGCAATGTTTACATTGTATCAAGTAACATGCATGTTTGTTTACATCAAGACTAGATACTTATATTTTTGATTTTGTATATAACTTTCACAAACTTATCAAACAGTGGATTTAGCCGGTCTTTGTTGTAACTCTTTTAGGCCGTAAATAAATAGATAAACAGTGTTGATGCGATGGGTCAAGCTTAGCCTCCACATAGCCTATATTATAATATAAAAAGCACCGACGTCTATAAAGTTATAAACACTGTTAAATCTCTAAACTTACTGTATATGAGTGGTTGTGTTTGCCTCGACTTTGCCCAACAATCAACTTGAACATCCGTCACCTGTTTGTTCATTGATCTACCCGGTCCCTCAGCATCATCTCGTAGAATATCATATAGCAAGAACATGATTGCCCCTTCCTATGACTAGAATTGTAGGATAGTATACTGTCAATGCAGTATATTAATATGATTGTCAGGGATTCCCCGGTAATGCTGCTCATTCCATTCAACTGCTCCGGAGGTCTACGTCACCGGCCTTCTAGGCGTCACTGAACTGGATTAATTTCCATCAACCCCGGACTGTCTTGTCTCATTATGCACACCTGGTTCCCATTCCCCCTGATTAGTAAGTTATATATGTGCCCTCTGGTTCCCCATTGTCCTTGTCGGTTATTGTTACCATGTCCGTTGGTCCTGTGAGTACCTGCGCTGTTGCTTCTATGCTACGTGTATTTGTGCACTTGCTTTATGGGTATTGTCCCGTGTATTATTTCGAAGTTTACACCTTGCTCTTTTGTTTGTGTGTAGAAAATAAAAAACCCTATTACGTATTCCTGAGCCTGTCTCCAATCATTAGACAACGTGGCAATGATATCATTACTGTATTCAATAATCTACTTTATTGTGTCTACAGTAAGAGCATGGGGAGGAAGTTGTTGGGGGAGGAAGTAGTAGCCTCTAGCCCTTCAGGGTTGACAGAACACTGTGAACCTCCGGTAAAACTCAACATCTCCTGGTACCTAAGGAGCTCCCGCTGCTTCTACGAGGTATTCGGTTTCGACGTAAGTTCCTCTCTCTCATTTAGAAACTAACTGCACTCTGAATGTGCTCATTCAGGCTGTTGTATTCCATAAACTCTCCAGCTTTTCCTTTTTTCAGCTTGTTCCTTGTTCTCAGTTTAACAACAGGAAATGCAAGATTTAGGGTCTGGATAAGGATTCATGTTTTATGACTGTATAGACAGTGTGGTTTGTGCAAATACTTATTAACTTACTTATTAACTTTATCATACCTGTTTGATTTGCAGCCTCTGAAGGCAGGGAGCTACTTCAGACCGACAGCTGTGAAACAGGAAGGAGGCAGTGGGTTCTATGTGTTTTATCAGTACCCTGCCATTTGAGTGCAAACAGCACATGACTCACAGTGAGGTACAGTATATGGCAATGGGGGGTCTTATAAGAAAGCATGGTGGCACTTTATTTTACGGTACCTCAGAAATATCCCTGCATTTACATGGTAAAATGTTATTTACACAATAATGATAGACTCTACAGCTACGCCATATAATGCAATATTCAGAGATACACGTCTGGTTCTGCGAGAGTAATAACACATGAATGACCTTTCTTTTTAAATAAGAGAATTTTGATAGTAGCTAACTTCCTATTAAATGGCAAGTAGAACTAGTGGGATCAGTACAGTGAAATAAAGTGCGGGAAAAAGCATACTGCAAACAGCACAACGGTGAAACAAATTCCACAACCTCATATGTTCCACCTCACTCTTTCATGTTGTCTTCCTGAGTTTCTTTTTCACAAAAGAGCGACCTAATGGCCTGGTACTCGGTACTCTATTGTTCCTCCATCAGGTCCTAATTGCCTGGTACTCAGGGCTCTATTGTCCCTCCATCAGGTCCTAATGGCATGGTACTCAGGGCTCTATTGTCCCTCCATCAGGTCCTAATGGCCTGGTACTCAGTGCTTTATTGTCCCTCCATCAGGTCCTAATGGCATGGTACTCAGAGCTCTATTGTCCCTCCATCAGGTCCTAATGGCCTGGTACTCAGAGCTAAAATATCACTCTGACATCAATGCAAATGCATTAAATCTCATCAAACACTTATCATCAAAACAGTAAGACCATTCTACTTTTAAAACTCACCTCACTATGATGATACATTTGAAGAAAGAAGTTCAACAGCAGGTTATGATAACTAAGGTCAGGGCGTGACATACACTATCTATGTTTTCTTTATTATTTTGGTTAGGTCAGGGTGAGGGTGGGTATTATTGTTTTGAATTGTCTAGGGTTTTTGTATGTCTAGGGGTTTTGGTAAGTCTAGGTATATGTATGTCTATGTTGGCCTGAATTGGTTCCCAATCAGAGGCAGCTGTTTATCGTTGTCTCTGATTGGGGATCATATTTAGGTTGCCATTTTCCCTTTTGGTTTTGTGGGTTCTTGATCTATGTTTAGTTGCCTGTCTGCACCATCCATATTAGCTTCACGGTTCATTTTGTTATTTTGTTCAGTGTTCGTTTTGTTCAGTGTTCGTTTTTTAAATAAAGAAGAATGTACTCTTACCACGCTGCGCCTTGGTCTCCACCTTTTGATGGCCATGACAGTGCAAAACATGGATGATGTGGTTTCAAAGCCTAACACAATGAAACGGACAGCGCATTCTAAGGTGAGGATTCATTCAAAACACTCATATGCATATTAGAGCTTATGCATATGCCTAGGCTTATGAGCCCAAGCCCAACAAAAAAAACTGAATTAAAATTATTATTGTCGTTGTACAATACATAGCCTACCGCATATTACGCATGGCAGAAAAACGTTAACGTTATTTTCTAATTGAACTTTTATTTAACTAGCAAAGACAGTTAAGAACATGTTCTTATTTACAATGACGGCCTACCAAAAGGCAAAAGGCCTCCTGCGGGGATAGGGGCTGGGATTAAAAATAAATGAAATAGAAATATAGGACAATACACACATCACGACAAGGGAGACAACACAACACTACATAAAGAGAGCCCTACGATGACAACATAGCATGGCAGCAACACATGACAACACAGCATGGTAGCAACACAACATGACAACAACATGGTAGCAATACAACATGGTAGCAGCACAACATGGTAGCAGCACAAAACAGGGTACAAACATTGTTGGGCACAGACAACAGCACAAAGGGCAAGAAGGTAGAGACAACAATGCATCACGCAAAGCAGCCACAACTGTCAGTAAGAGTGTCCATGATTGAGTCTTTGAATGAAGAGATTGAGATAAAACTATCCAGTTTGAGTGTTTGTTGCAGCTCGTTCCAGTCGCTAGCTGCAGCGAACTGAAAGGGGAAAGGAAAGGGGGATACCTAGTCAGTTGTGCAACTGAATGCGTTCAACTGAAATGTGTCTTCCACATTAAGACATGTGACCCAGGGATGTGTGTGCTTTGGGGACCTTTTACAGAATGTGTCTTGCAGAACGGGTGTTGTATGTGGAGGATGAGGTCAGCAGTAGATATCTCAGATAGGGGGGAGTGAGGCCTGAGAGGGTTTTATAAATAAGCATCAACCAGTGGGTCTTGCGACGGGTATATAGAGATGACCAGTTTACAGAAGAGTATAGAGTGCAGTGATGTGTCCTATAAGGAGCATTGGTGGCAAATCTGATGACCGAATGGTAAAGAACATCTAGCCGCTTGAGAGCACCCTTACCTGCCAATCTATAAATTACGTCTCCGTAATCTAGCATTTGTAGGATTTTCATCTGAATCAGGGTTCGTTTGGCAGCTGGGGTGAAAGAGGAGCGATTACGATAGAGGAAACCAAGTCTAGATTTAACTTTAGCCTGCAGCTTTGATATGTGCTGAGAGAAGGACAGTGTACCGTCTAGCCATACTTCTAAGTACTTGTATGAGGTGACTACCTTAAGCTCTAAACCCTCAGAGGTAGTAATCACACCTGTGGGGAGAGGGGCATTCTTCTTACCAAACTACATTACCTTTGTTTTGGAAGTGTTCAGAACAAGGTTAAAGGCAGAGAAAGCTTGTTGGACACTAAGAAAGCTTTGTGGTAGAGCGTTTAACACAAAATCCGGGGAGGGGCCAGTTGAGTATAAGACTATATCATCTGCATATAAATGGAGGAGAGAGCTTCCTACTGCCTGAGCTATGTTGTTGATGTAAATTGAGAAGGGCGTGGGGCCTAGGATCGAGCCTTGGGGTACTCCCTTGGTGACAGGCAGTGCCTGGAACAGCAGATGTTCTGACTTTATACACTGCACTCTTAGAGAGAGCTAGTTAGCAAACCAGGCCAAAGACCTCTCAGACATCAATAGTCCTGAGCCGGCCCACAAGAATGGAATGGTCTACCACAGGTATTCCCAAACTGGGGTACGCGCAATGCTGTCGGGGGTACGCCAAATAAAAATGTGATTCACACACAAAAGTATGTGGACACCTGCTCAACGAACATCTCATTCCAAAATCATGGGCATTGTCATGTCTTTGGCATCATTAAAGGTGAAGACTGTTATTTAATCAAATCAATTCTCTGTAATTATTACTACGTGATTAAACTAATCATGTAAATTGAATTAACTAGGAAGTCGGGGCACCACGGGAAATCTTCAGATTACAAAGTTATACTTTTCCGAATATAACTCTTCAGATATTTTAGTATCTGATCAATTCGTCTTC
The DNA here is from genome assembly GCF_002910315.2 of Salvelinus sp. IW2-2015. Classification (NCBI taxonomy): domain Eukaryota; kingdom Metazoa; phylum Chordata; class Actinopteri; order Salmoniformes; family Salmonidae; genus Salvelinus; species Salvelinus sp. IW2-2015. The sequence continues at coordinate 9,837,029 of NC_036862.1, read as the reverse complement.
CATTAATGAATTATTCTTTCCCTCACGTCAGTCTCATCTGAATGTCGTAAATTGTTGGTTATTTGCACAAACCCAGACTTAACTATAAATAATCCATACACCATTTGGCTTAATCCTTTAAGTACTAACTAACTAAATAATCACAGAAATGCATAAACAAACAAACAGTAAATATTAGTTACTAACAAGGATAGGGAAGATTCCCTAGTGGGCTAAGCCGATATGACGGCTTGGTGGACAATGGGAAGAAGGTGTGGACTGAGAAAGAAGCGGGATCACTACACACAGTTGATAATTATATTAATTGAAATGCTAGTCCTTTGCACATGAACGCTCACTCATTCGGGAATAATTGCAATCAATATATATTTATGCCCATGTGTCGTTGTGATCTTTTCTGTTGGAATTCGGTCCGTCTGCTGGAGAGTTCATCCGAGTCTCTCTCTCTCTTTCTGTTTCCCTGAAGATCAAAATATTTCGCGGTTAGAATGGATACTTCAGAGTACCATTCAAAAATGTTCTCATAGAACATATGTTTCGGCGGTTGTTGGTATTCTCGTCCCAGGTTTACATCATTTCTAGCTGCAGACTAGAATTAGTATCTAGGATTTGCTCTTATTCTGTAGGGATAGATAGTCTCAGAGTTTTAATCATTTCCAGCTGTGTAGCCAATGCTCCACGTGGTATGGTTATGAATTCAATAACTATTCGCAATCACAGCTCACGCTGTGGTTTTGCTTAGTCTTGGTACTCAAACCTGTGCCACCTCAGTTTACACCAAGGTATGCGCGGTCTGGAGAGGATTTCCTCAGGGGGGGGTTTTATTCGTAACAATAGAAAAGGCGGTTCCATGACACCAGATAATGTCTGTGCTCACGGGGGCGGGCCAATGACTTAGTTAAACTTTAAAGGGAATACAATTCTCTCACATTAAAGTTTTAACATCATATTACATCATTTCACAAATAGATAAATCTTTACTCATTCATTTTATACAAGAATTAGATGCAAACACCATAATTGAGAAACGTTCACATTCAGAGATATAGTTACAGTGGGGAGAACAAGTATTTGATACACTGCCGATTTTGCAGGTTTTCCTACTTACAAAGCATGTAGAGGTCTGTAATTTTTTATCATAGGTACACTTCAACTGTGAGAGAACAAAAATCCAGAAATTCACATTGTATGATTTTTAAGTAATTCATTTGCATTTTATTGGGGACTTCATCCATTCATTCATCCACAAGAGCATTAGTGAGGTTGGGCACTGATGTTGGGCGATTAGGCCTGGTTCGCAGTCGGCGTTCCAAATCATCCCAAAGGTTTTCGATGGGGTTGAGGTCAGGGCTCTGTGCAGGTCAGTCAAGTTCTTCCCCACCGATCCTGACAAACAATTTCTGTATGGATCTTGCTTTGTGCACAGCGGTATTGTCGTGCTGAAACAGGAAAGGGCCTTTCCCAAACTGTTGCCACAAAGTTGGAAGCACAGAATCGTCTAGAAAATCATTGCAAGGGGCCTAGCCCGAACCATAAACTGCCCCAGATCATTATTCCTCCTCCACCAAACTTTACAGTTGGCAGGTAGCGTTCTCCTGGCATCCGCCAAACCCAGATTAGACGGTAGGACTGCCAGATGGTGAAGAGTGATTCATCACTCCAGAGAACACGTTTCCACTGCTCCAGAGTCCAATGGAGGTGAGCGTTTACACCACTCCAGCCAACGCTTCACATTGTGCATGGTGATCTTGGGTTTTTTGTGTGCAATTGCTCGGCCATGGAAACCCATTTCATGAAGTTCCCAATGAACAGTTATTGTGCTGACGTTGCTTCCAGAGGCAGTTTGTAACTCAATAGTGAGTGTTGCAACCGAGGACTGACAATTGTTACACGCTATGTGCTTCAGCACTCGGCGGTCCCGTTCTGTAAGATTGTGTGGCCTACAACTTCGCGTCTGAGGCGTTGTTGCTCCTAGATGTTTCCACTTCACAATAACAGCACTTACAGTTGACCGGGGCAGCTCTAGCAGGGCAGAAATGTTATGAATGAACTAGTTGGAAAGGTGGCATCCTATGACATAGCCATGTTGAAAGTCACTGACCGCTTCAATAAGGCCATTCTACTGCCAATATTTGTCTATGGAGATTGCATGGCTTTGTGTTCGATTTAAAACACCCGTCAGCAACAGGTGTGGCTGAAATAGCCACACCTGTTGAAAAAAAGCCCACTAATTTGAAGGTGTGTCCAGAACACTACTTGGCCAAAAGTATCTAATGGTAATGTGTAACAATAAATTGGGACTTTATTAATACAAGCTGATCTTCATTTTATCACAAATATCTAATTGCACTATTTTATGCGAGGAAAAGAATAGCAATTTTTTGCGCCATGAAGGTGTAGGCTATGTAGATGTTCCAAAGGTCTGCATCAGTGGCTTGTAGGCTATGTGTGGAAGGAAGGAGCTGCTAAATGTTATTATGTTAATTAACGTTCAATTACCGTGAGACCGGCAGTTGTTTGCGTGACAATCACCGGCTGATGAAATTCCGTGACTGCCACAGCCCTAGGTGTGTGCCTTTCCAAATCAAGCCCAATCAATTGAATTTACCACAGGTGGACTCCAATCAAGTTGTGGAAACATCTCAAGGATGATCAATGGAAACAGGATGCACCTGAGCTCAATTTCGAGTCTCATAGCAAAGGGTCTGAATACATATGTAAATAAGGTGCTTCTGTTTTTTATTTGTAATACATTTGCAAAATGTCTACACCTCTTTTCACTTTGTCATTATGGGGTATTGTGTGTAGATTCATGAGGGGGGAAAATAATTTCATACATTTATGAATAAGGCTGTAACTTAACAAAATGTGGAAAAAGTCAAGGGGTCTGAATACTATAGCTATATTGATCACTTTGGCTATAGGAAAGGGCATTTGACACTTTTCAGAGCTGTTTCCTCAAAGCCAAGTCTCTGTGGTAGATATCTAAATTAATAAGTGTTGTGGCTCCTCAAGGGTAAACATGCATTGCTTGAATATGAGGTGGATATTCACAATAAGCTCCTAGAACTAGGTGACCCAACAACTTGTTTAATTCTACTTACTCAGGACCACCAACAACCTCTATACGTTGAAGTCATTTCACACAAGATGTAAACAGATGTCTCAAAGTCTTCATTTTGCTGTGTCATGGTTCCAATGTTTTTTCTTACTTTTTCAATACATGCTGATCCAGTTCTATGCAAATTTCTCAGTTTGCATTTAACAACTGATATTTCTAATGGTTCCTCAACCGCCTCCGGAGGTGGTCATCCGCAGCCAATCACGATCAGACACTCAACCAGAAACCTCCGACCTCACTGTCTGACCTTCATCCAATCACAGGAAGCGATTTGATATTTGTCATTTTACTGGTGTAGACTGGGTCAGATGGTTTCACTTTCTATTCAGTCCTATATTGCGGTAATACAGACCTGTGAGCTTCTGTACAAAAGGCTTTATCAGTAGCTCCTGGCCCAGTGCTCCTCGCATTGACAGGAGAACTCAGTAAAGTCAGAGGAGTGAATTTGTATTTGATTTTGAAGAGCCTAGTAATAGCGCATTTAAATAATTAATTGAGTGACACATTACCTTCAGCTATATAGAATATCTTACCACCATGCATTTCCATCTCCTCCTCCCTCCCCTTTATTCCTTTATTGGGCGGGCAGGCAGGCTGTCAATAGTTTAGTCAAATATGTTTTGTTGGGGGGGCAGGGGGGCCAGTGCCCCTGTGACAACAATTTTGGACCCCCTTTTTACATAACTAATTTTTGCTATTGTTCTTTTTTTACATCCGTTATTAGACAGTGGCAACGATGATGATTATGAACATGGTCTTTTGCCTGTTAATGCCTGCAATGCAGTGAAAAAAACGATATGACAACAATAACGTCTAATGTAACTGGCCCCTCTAACAGTACAACTGGCCCCAGCCTGGGGGGTCAACCCCCAGGTTGAAATGGTCTAGAACCGCCACTGCTGGGTAGATGCAGGAACAGAGTTGGAGAGCCCATGGCATACAGAGGTTGAGCGGAATATCACCTGTAGGCAGCGAGAGCATGCTCCTCAAACAGTGGTTGATCCGTAGAGGTTGGTTGCTAGATCAAAAGGTTGCTAGATCAAATCCCCGAGCTACCAAGGTAAAAATATGTCGTTCTGCATTTGAACAAGGCAGTTAACTCGCTGTTCCTAGGCCGTCATTGTAAATAAGATTTTGTTCTTAACTGACTTGCCTAGTTAAATAAATAATGGACCTGCGGGAAAGCGTGCAGCATTCAGATAACATGCATTTCTCCCCTCTTCCTGACAATTTGATAATGGGCTACTCTAAATCTAAACTAATTTGACATATTAGTCCAATTTGACACCATAGTCCCTGTGCCCAAGAACACAAAGGCAACCTGCCTAAATGACTACAGACCCGTAGCACTCACGTCCGTAGCCATGAAGTGCTCTGAAAGGCTGGTAATGGCTCACATCAACACCATTATCCCAGAAACCCTAGACCCACTCCAATTTGCATACCGCCCAAACAGATCCACAGATGATGCAATCTCTATTGCACTCCACACTGCCCTTTCCCACCTGGACAAAAGGAACACCTATGTGAGAATGGTGTTCATTGACTACAGCTCAGCGTTCAACACCATAGTACCCTCAAAGCTCATCACCAAGCTAAGGAACCTGGGACTAAACGCCTCCCTCTGCAACTGGATCCTGGACTTCCTGACAGGCCGCCCCCAGGTGGTGAGGGTAGGTAGCAACACATCTGCCACGCTGATCCTCAACACTGGAGCTCCCCAGGGGTGCATGCTCAGTCCCCTCCTGTACTCCCTGTTCACCCACGACTGCTTGGCCAGGCACGACTCCAACACCATCATTAAGTTTGCTGACGACACAACAGTGGTAGGCCTGATCACCGACAACGACGAGACAGCCTATAGGGAGGAGGTCAGAGACCTGGCCGGGTGGTGCCAGAATAACAACCTATCCCTCAATGTAATCAAGACTAAGGAGATGATTGTGGACTACAGGGAAAGGAGCACCGAGCACGTCCCCATTCTCATCGACGGGGCTGTAGTGGAGCAGGTTGAGAGCTTCAAATTCCTTGGTGTCCACATCAACAACAAACTAGATTGGTCCAAACACACCAAGACAGTCGTGAAGAGGGCACGACAAAGCCTATTCCCCCTCAGGAAACTAAAAAGATTTGGCATGGGTTCTGAGATTGCTCGGCCTCCGACCACAAGGCACTTCAGAGGGTAGTGCCTACGGCCCAGTACATCACTGGGGCAAAGCTGCCATCCATCCAGGACCTCTACACCAGGCGGTGTCAGAGGAAGGCGCTAAAAATTGTCAAAGACCCCAGCCACCCCAGTCATAGACTGTTCTCTCTGCTACCGCATGGCAAGCGGTACCGGAGTGCCAAGTCTAGGAGAAAAAGGCTTCTCAACAGTTTTTACCCCCAAGCCATAAGACTCCTGAACAGGTAATCAAATGGTTACCCGGTCTATTTGCATTATGTGCCCCTCCAACCCCTCTTTTACGCTTCTGCTACTCTCTGTTTATCTTATATGCATAGTCACTTTAACTATACATTCATGTACATACTACCTAAATTGGCCCGACCAACCAGTTTTCCCGCACATTGGCTAACCGGGCTATCTGCATTGTGTCTCACCACCCGCCAACCCCTCTTTTTACGCTTCTGCTACTCTCTGTTCATCATATATGCATAGTCACTTTAACGATACCTAAATGTACATACTACCTCAATAAGCCTGACTAATAGGCCTTGCTACTCTTTTTTCAAATGTCTTTTTACTGTTGTTTTATTTCTTTACTTACCTACACACACACACATACCTTTTTTCCCCGCACCATTGGTTAGAGCCTGTAAGTAAGCATTTCACTGTAAGCTCTACACCTGTTGTATTCGGCGCACGTGACAAATCAACTTTGATTTGATATTAGTAAAGACAATAATACATTGAGAATAGTCTGATGGGTGAAAAAAAAATCCTGAAGTAAGGAACAGAGCGTAAGCCTTTTTTGCTACTTTCTCTAATCATCAATAGCCTATAGTCGCACTATGCAGCCCGTATATGTTTTGATTTCTAGGACATTCTAAGGTTTGTAACATTCACAACTCAAGTTGCCAAATAACTCTAAATCTAGCATATAGGACCTGTCTCAAATGATAAGTTGTACGCTCCACATAGCCACTTCAAATGCGCATTCGCTCTGTAATGGGAAAAATATCCTTTCTATTTTATTCAGCTAATGTTAGGAATTTTGTTAATAATAACTAAAACAATTTCTAGATTTAGATAAAACTATAACTAATTGAACTCTGCACGCCTAAAGTAAGCAGAAAGGGTCGTTAAACTATGGTTGAACTGACCCAACTTAGCCCTGAGATGTTTAGATAAGGCAGTGAGTAACTTTTTAGGTCTTCCATTATCTTGAGTTGTCTGCTAAAGTGGTAATAAATTATAGTGAGCCTTCAGGAGAATAGATTATATTGTGTGTCATGTGTGTGCGCTGGGAAGTTGGAATGAACTTTTGAACCTGTTTTATATTTCTCAGGAGGAGGAGATTTATTCTGTAACCTATGACGTCATATCTTGTATATAAACTGTTGTTTATGGTCAAATGGTAGCGTGCTCCGAGAATAAATACTATTATCTAATTTTAATAAGACTGTATCCTGTCTATTTTATGTTATAAGTATCTTACAAATTTTTATAAATAGACAGATTGATTTTAATTAATGAGTACATTAGAGGAATTATTTAATTCCACCAACAGCTAAGTTCAATTATTTTCTTCTTACTATAAAATCATATAAAATAAAATAATGGCATGGGTCTTGTCAGCTAAATCAACAAGCCTATGGCATAGCCAAAAAAACATAGGCTGACAGTAGGCCAACTTTTATTCCGTTCTTTTAAAATACATATTCTTCGATCAAAATGTTTCTTTAGACCTGACTAAAATAAATCATGGATTTATTGTGATGGTGTATATTAAGATTTATTAGACTTTGTAAATGTAGATGTTCCAAAGGGGAGATGCTAAACCTGTTTTGTTAACTAAAGGTCAATTACCGTGAGACCAGCAATCTGCATAACAATAACTAGCTGACAAAATGTCATGACCGCCACAGCCCTAACTCCCCAGCATCACTTTGATGCAATGTCTCAGACCTGGGAGGATGGCCTTACATATTCATCATCCACATCAAAGAGATCAAGGAGAATAGCAGCGCTGCCACTGACTCTGTCCCACCACAGAACTGGGACATCCAACATAAAGAGGTCCACCAATCACATGAAACCTGAGTCCAATACATTAAAACTACATTAGCTAATAGGCTAATATTACTGTTATGTCCTTCACCCCCTGCAGTGGAAGTCAGTATGAACAGGAACCCATGACTACATCTCAGCTTCAGAATGACCTCTTATGATCGTAAGTCAATTATGTTGTGTGGTAGATATGTAAAACACACTCTATACTCTAGTTTCATTACTTGTAGTATGATAAATGCACGTCCAGTTCGCCACTGAGTGTGTTGTTGACTAAACTTATTTTTCTAGCCTGAGCTATAATACTCTACACCAACATTCATTTTTCACATTGTGAATTTCACAAAAATTCAAATTAATTGTGTGTTTGGTGTAGGCTTATCTTGACCTGACATTTTTGATAGCCATGTGGTTCTCTCTCAGACAAATTGGGAGTTTCCTGTCAAGAGGAGAGACATGGAGGCCCAGCTGGCTTAGCTAGCCTAGCTAGCATGGAGCCTCAAATGGAGGACGCTAACACACATTTTCTGTAAGGATCAATGCTGGTAGAGACGAGAAGCAGGTACAGGGAGTGAACATTTAACTATCAATGGACATGGAATGGCTCATGACAGTGTCTGAACATGAACACGTAATGACATTAATGCAGACACAAGGAACAAACGGGGGAGTAGACAGTTATAGACGGGGCAATCAACAAAGGGAAGGAGTCCAGGTGAGTCCAATGAGCGCATATGTTGATGATGTAAATAATATTTTCTGGTCTGTGGTGTGTAATGAAGAGCAAGTTGATGCATTTATGAAATTGCTTATTTCAGTTACTAATAAACATGCACCCATTAAGAAAATGACTATAAAAATGGTGAAATCCCCTTGAATTGATGAGGAATTTAAAAAATGTATGGTTGAGAGGAATGAGGCAAAAGGAATGGCAAATAAGTCTGGCTGCACAACCGATTGGCAAACATACTGCAAATTGAGAAATCATGTGACTAAACTGAATAAAAAGAAGCAAAAGCTATACTATGAAACAAAGATGAATTATATAAAGAATGATAGTAAAAAGCTTTGGAGCGCCGTAAATTACATTTTGGGCAAAAAGGTAAATTCAGCTCCACCATTCATTGAATCAGATGGCTCATTCATCACAAAACCCACTGATATTGCCAACTACTTTAATTATTTTTTCATTGGCAAGATTAGCAAATTTAGGCATGACATGGCAGCAACAAACGCCGACAATAGACAAGTGTAACTGACCAAATTATGAAAGACAAGCATTGTAATTTTGAATTCCGTGTGGAAGAGGTGAAAAAATGATTGTTGTCTATCAACAATGACAAGCCACCGGGGTCTGACAACTTGGATGGAAACTGAGGATAATAAAGGATAATATTACCACTCCTATTTGCATTAGCTTTAATCTAAGCCTACTAGAAAGTGTGTGCCCTCAGGCCTGTAGTGAAGCAAAATTCATTCTGCTACCCAAGAATAGTAAAGCCCACTTTACTGGCTCAAATAGCCAACCAATCAGCCTGTTACCAACCCTTATTAAACATTTGGAAATGTGTTTGACCAGATACAATGCTATTTTACAGTAAACAAATTGACAACAGACTTTCAGCACGCTTATATGGAAGGACATTCAACAAGCACAGCACTTAAACAAATGACTGATGATTGGCTGAGAGAAATTGATGATAAAAAGATAGTGGAAGCTGTCTTGTTAGACTTCAGTGTGGCTTTTGACATTATCGATCATAGTCTGCTGCTGGAAAACGTATGTGTTATGGCCTTACACCCCCAACTATAATGTGGATAAAAACTTACCTGTCTAACAGAACAGAGGGTGTTCTTTAATGAACGCCTCTCCAACATAATCCAGGTAGAATCAGGAATTTCCCAGGGAAGCTGTCTTTTGAGTAAAGCCAGTGTGTTTATATATGCGGACGACTCAACACTATGCACGTCAGCTACAACAGCGACTGAAATATCTTCAAAACTTAACAGCTGCAGAGCTTCAGTTAGTTTCAGAATGGGTGGCAAAGAATAAGTTAGTCCTAAATATTTCCAAAACTGAAAGCATTGTGTTTGGGATAAATCATTCACTAAACCCTAAACCTCAACTAAATCTTGTAATGAATAATGTCGAAATTGAGCAAGTTGAGGTGACTAACCCTGGATTGTGAACTGTCATGGTCAAAACATGTTGATACAACAGTAGCAAAGGTGGGGAGAAGTCTGCCCATAATAAAGTGCTGTTCTGCCTTCTTAACAACACTATCAACAAGGCAGGTCCTACAGGCCCTAGTTTTGTCGCACCTGGACTACTGTTCAGTTGTGTGGTCAGGTGCCACAAAGAGAGACTTAGGAAAATTACAATTGGTTCAGAACAGGGCAACATGGCTGGCCCTTAAATGTACACAGAGCGCTAACATTAATAATATGCATATCAATCTCTCATGGCTCAAAGTGGAGGAGAGATTGACTTCATCACTACTTGTTTTTGTAAGAAGTGTTGAAAAGCTGAATGCACCGAGCTGTCTGTTTAAACTACTAGCACACAGCTCGGACACCCATGCATACCCCACAAGACATGTCACTGGTCTCTTCACAATCCCCAAGTCCAGAACAGACTAAGGGAGGCACACAGTACTACATAGAGCCATGACTACTTGGAACTTTATTCCACATCAGGTACCTGATGCAAGAGTAGAATCAGATAAAAAATACACCTCATGGAACAGCAGGTACTGTGAAGAGAAACACACACAGGTACAGACAAACGCATACGCACACACGCTAGCACACACACTCTAAACACGCTTACGTTGTGGTATGGTATGGTGGTATTATACATTTTGTATTGTAGATACACTACTACCGGTCAAAGGTTTTAGAACACCTACTCATTCAAGGGTTTATCTTCATTTTTAAAACTATTTTCTACCTTGTAGAATAATAGTGAAAACATTAGAACTATGAAATAACATATATGGAAACATGTAGTAACCAAAAAAGTGTAAAACATATCAAAATATATTTTACATTTGATATTCTTCAAATAGTTACCCTTTGCCTTGATGACAGCTATGCACACTCTTGGCATTATCTCAACCAGCTTCACCTGGAATTGTCACGCCCTGACCTTAGAGACCTGTTTTATTTCTCTATTTGGTTAGGTCAGGGTGTGATTTGGGGTGGGCATTCTATGTTGTTTGTTTCTATGTTTTGGCCGGGTATGGTTCTCAATCAGGGACAGCTGTCTATCGTTGTGTCACGCRCTGACCATAGTTTGCGTTGTATGTTTCTATGTTTTGTTTGGTCAGGGTGTGATATGAGTGGGCATTTTATGTTGTATGTCTAGTTTGTCTGTTTCTATGTGTTTGGCCTGAAATGGTTCTCAATCAGAGGCAGGTGTTAGTCGTTGTCTCTGATTGGGAGCCATATTTAGGTAGCCTGTTTTGTCTTTGTGGGTTGTGGGTGATTGTTCCTGTGTTTGTGTTCACTATACTGGACTGTTACGTTTTCGTTCGTTCACTTTATTGTTTTGTTCGTTGTTTAAATATTCTTATTAAAATGAATACTCACCACGCTGCAGTTTGGTCCTCCTCTCTTTCGCCCGACGAAGAACGTTACACGTTGTCTCTGATTGGGATTCATACTTAGGCAGCTTTTTTTCATTTTGGTAGTTGTGGGTAGTTGTCTTCGTTTGTGCATGTATAGCCTTACGGAGCTTCACGGTCGTTTTTGTTGTATTATTGTTTTGTTGGCGACATTTGCAAATAAAGAGAAATGTACGCTGACCACGCTGCACCTTGGTGCATTCCATATGACGATCTTGACAGGAATGCTTTCCAACAGTCTTGAAGGAGTTCCCACATATGCTGAGCACTTGTTGGCTGCTTTTCCTTCACTCTGCGGTCCGACTCATCCCAAACCATCTCAATTTGGTTGAGGTCGGGGGATTGTGGAGGCCAGTTCATCTGATGCAGCACTCCATCACTCTCCTTCTTGGTAAAATAGCCCTTACACAACCTGGAGGTATGTTGGGTCATTGTCCTGTAGAAAAACAAATGATAGTCCCACTAAGCCCAAACCAGATGGGATGGCGTATCGCTGCAGAATTCTGTGGTAGCCATGCTGGTTAAGTGTGCCTTGAATTCAAAATAAATCAGTGTCACCAGCAAGCACCCCCACACCTTAACACCTCCTCCTCCATGCTTTACGGTGGGAAATACACATGCGGAGATCATCCGTTCACCCACACCGCGTCTCACAAAGACACGGCGGTTGGAACCAAAAATCTCAAATTTGGACTCCCGACCAAAGGACACATTTCCACCAGTCTAATGCCCATTGCTCGTGTTTCTTGGCCCAAGCAAGTCTCTTCTTATAATTGGTGTCCTTTAGTCGTGGTTTCTTTGCAGCAAATCAACCATGAAGGCCTGAGTCTCCTCTGAACAGTTGATGTTGAGATGTGTCTGTTACTTGGTCCTCATGAGAGCCAGCTTCATTGCACTTTATAGTTTTTGCAACTGCACTTGAAGAAACTTTCAATGTTCTTGAAATGTTCCATATTGACTGACCTTTATGTCTTAAAGTAATGATGGACTGTTGTTCCTCTTTGATTATTTGAGCTGTTCTTGCCATAATATAGACTTGTCGTCTTTTACCAAATAGGGCAATCTTCTGTATACCCCCTACATTGTTACAACACAACTGAATGGCTCAAACGCATTAAGGAAATAAATTCCACAAATTAACTTTTATGAAGGCACACCTGTTAATTGAAATGCACACCAGGTGACTACCTCATGAAGCTGGTTGAGAGCATGCCAAGAAGAATGTGCAAAGCTGTCATCAAGGCAAATGGTGCCTATTTGAAGAATCTCAAATATAAAATATATTTGGATTTGTTTAACACTTTTTCGGTTACTACATGATTCCATATGTGTTATTTCATAGTTTTGATGTCTTCCATCTTATTTTACAATGTAGAAAATAATACAAATAAAGAAAAACCCTTTGAGTAGGTGTTTCTAAAACTTTTGACCGGGAGTGTATGTAGTGGAATAATAATGTTATATGATATACTGTTTTATCTTTTGTTTTATGTGTGATGTAATTGCCTTGATGTGTTTGGACCCCAGGAAGAGAGGGAGAGAGGTAGGGGAGGGAGAAAGACAGAAGGAAAGAAAAGAGACAACCAGAACTAACAACAGTGTATTTTCTCTGGGAATGGGGGGCTGCAAAGACTGTGACACATACTGTATATATGATGACGGTTAGAAGTTGTTGTGTAAGGATGCCCACAGGAAAAGCTGGTTTTCTGTGGAGTCACACCTGGAATGAAACTTTGAGAACTTTGAACCAGAGCTGATTTATCTCAATGCAGATTCCCTGTCTCCTGCCCTTGATTCAATGACCACTGTATCTGCTGTACCAGATATACAGATCAGAATGAGACAGACAATACATCTCAACCAAAAGCTTCCTGTAGCACTCCTACTGCCCCACCTACGCATCACATCGTTGATGGTAATGACAGCCATTTCCATAACTCATAAGGGTTGCCTATCTTTCAAACACAGAACTTGCTGTGAAGTATTGTGTGCAACATGTGCCTGTTTTCGTATGCTTAAATAGAAGAACAGAATGAATGTATAATATAAAAGTCACAGTCACAAACAACAGTTTTATGACAAGCAAAGGTAGTTAGTTAGGGTGTTCTCATAACACGTTTGAAGAATGAATAAAACAGAAGGATTGAAATGAGACAAGCATGCTGATTCATATCTTAGCCATGAGGAAAATTGGCACCTGTTTGGCACGTTTTGATGCTTTTTAAAAGGCTGATTAAGTGGTGGTGTAGGGTGTAATATTATCTTCCATGAGTGCACAGTTGCTTGATGAAGTGCAAGCTGTCATGCCACCGACCAACCCCCCTGTAACCAGTGGTGACCCGTCATTCAGGGCAGGTGGGCCCCACATTTTTAGCATTTTTTTTGCCCGTTTGATGTTGTGTAGTAAGCTGTTAGTAGCCTATGTGCCTCAACCTAATAATTTGGTCTATTTTCCCCTCTTAATTTCGCCTACTGTTCTGATTTGGTGGTGCACATGTAGCCTATAACCTGTTTTTGAGAAATGTAATCATTGAATATTGTAAGAGCTTTCATTGTCTGTTTATTAAGCCTCCTTTATTTATACTACGATTCTGACTTGATGTACAGGGAGAACACTGTAAGAACGGCCCATGTTCTGAATTCTGTTGCTGTACATTTCAAAAGTTCTGAACAAATAGTTATATTGACTACGTCCGTCCTAGCTCGCTCATTAATGTCTTAATCGAAATTATGGATTGCCTCTTATCCGCTTGTTGTCCCCTTGTGCCATAGTTTGTACATCTCAATTGTCAGTAGAAACCATGTTTTTTTAAGCAAGTCAGCCATATCAGTGTAACAGTATAGCTTTCGTCCGTCCCCTCGCCCCGACCAGGGACCCTCTGCACACATAGACAACTGACACCCACGAAGCATCGTTACCCATCGCTCCACAAAAGCCGCGGCCCTTGCAGAGCAAGGGGAACAACTACTTCAAGACCTCAGAGCGAGTGACGTCACCGATTGAAACGCTATTAGCGCGCACCACCGCTAACTAGCTAGCCATTTCACATCCGTTACACTCACCCCCCTTTTGACCTCCTCCTTTTTCCGCAGCAACCAGTGATCCGGGTCACGGCACCAATGTAACAGTATAGCTTTCGTCCGTCCCCTCGCCCCGGGCTTGAACCAGGGACCCTCTGCACACATAGACAACTGACACCCACGAAGCATCGTTACCCATCGCTCCACAAAAGCCGCGGCCCTTGCAGAGCAAGGGGAACAACTACTTCAAGGCCTCAGAGCGAGTGACGTCACCGATTGAAACGCTATTAGTGCGCACCACCGCTAACTAGCTAGCCATTTCACATCGGTTACATCAGCTCAGTTTTTTTTAAAGGCAGTAAACGAGGCTGAATGAACTGTTTTGTTTCCAGGCAAGGCTCCGCTTATAGCCAGGTGTAGCAGTGGTAAAGTGTTGGGACTGCTGTTGGGACTCTGCTGTTAGGACAGCTATGTATCCCCCTAACAGTTTGTGGACACCGTCTGTCACCGTTATAGTGAAATTAATGTATTGTTTAGTGATGTGTTGTGTGGTGGCTTTGCCCCACCAAGATTGACATGCTAAAATCGCCACTGCCTGTAACGTACACCAAAGGACATCACATCAATCCACTGATGTCGCACTTCCACTCAATGGAAGGGAACACGATGGTGGTCTCCGTTTTGCTCTATAACCCCCGCTAGTATCACAGGACTCGTCTGAACGTAACCCATACAAACAAATGGAGGAAAGGAGGTACTGTAATTTTGTGCCCAAAGAAAGAAGGGGTTACATTTGTGAAACAATATATATATATATATATATATATATATATATATATATTTCCTGAGCTTTTTTACATCTCCTAGATATAGGACGGACACTTCAAAACCTTGTTTCTTATGATCTATTTTTTTACTGTCCTTTTTTTACATTTATGAATGTGTTATTTAATGCGTTTCTATGGGCTTTAGTAGTAAAGGCCAAAAACGTAATATTTTTTTCAAAAACTTTCTTGAAATGTTTTTTTTTATACCTAAAGGGGTACTAAAATTCAAAACCAAATGGCTAAATGATGCATGGTATGAGCATCTTAAAACAATTCCATGTCAGCTTACTTATTTATTAACGTTTCGACCCTTAGGTCTTCATCAGGCATCCATAGACCTAAAGGTCGAAACGTTGTTAATAAATATCATCTGGGAGCATGAGCAGCAGTGTGCAGCTTTTTCCTTTCTGTTTTCCATGAGTTCGCCTACAACTCCAGCACCTGAGGAAAGAACCTGGATGTGCGTATGTTCTTCAGCCTTTGTACACAGCTTACTTATTTAGCCATACTTTGTAACTATTTTAGGCTATAAATAAATAGATAAACAGTGTCAAAGCGAATAAATAAATAGATAAACCGTGTTGATGCGATGGGTCAAGCTTAGCCTCCACATAGCCTATATTATAATATAAAAAGCACCTACGTCTATAAAGTTATAAACACTGTTAAATCGCCTATAAACTTACCTTTAACTTACTGTATATGAGTGGTCGTGTTTGCCTCGACTTTGCCCAACAATCCACTGGAACATCCGTCACCTGTTTGTTCATTGATCTACCCGGTCCCTCAGCATCATCTCGAAGGTTTTTGTTCCTGCCTTCCAGGTCCGCTCTGCCCCAAGGTAAGTCCGATGACACGCCCCGATGACCACCCGCTCACCCAATTGGTGGCTGACTTCGACCTTACGCCCTGACGAGTGGTGTCTCATTTAATTGTCTCTAGTCGTTCCTCCGCGATCACGCCTCCTTGAACAGCCGCTTTCTCCTTGCTCTGGAAACAGCCCGGGTACCTGTGCTTGGCATCAGCCGCTGTTCGTGTGCTTCTCCTTTTGCCCATGCAGTGTGTAAATAAAATTAATAGGCAGCCAAGCGTAGGCTATTAGCAGTAGTGGAAAAAGTACCCAATTGCCATACTTGAGTAAAAGTAAAGATTCCTCAATAGAAAATTACTAAAATAAAAGTGAAAGTCACCCAGTAAAATAGTACTTGAGTAAAAGTCTAAAAGTATTTGGTTTTAAATAGACTTAAGTATCAAAAGTATAAAATTAAAATAATTTCAAATTGCTTATATTAAGCAAACCAGATACCCCAAAAAACGACTTAAGTAAAAATACTTTAAAGTATTACTTAAGTACTTTCCACCACTGGCTATTAGTCAGCAGAGGTGGAAGTTAAGAGAGGGGCTGATGAATAACAATCAACTTTATTAATGAATTGGTTTGTAAAAGTCTGTGAAATTACTACAATAACACAAAAATATTAGTCATTTACAAACACATGAGAGAACATTTATTTAATGAGCAAAAGCAGAACATAGAAATTGTAATAAATGAGATAGCTGCAAGTATTAGGTAATATGGCCCCCTTTATTGAGCACTAGAATGTATATATTACATTACATAGCAGTATGGAATGTTTGACCAAAAGTGTGTTGCCAGAAAAAAGGAAAACAAAAAACTTTAAAATATTTGGACTATAGAAAGGTAGTAAAGTAAACGTGTGCTTCCTGGTGTTTCTGCAATGCTGCCATCTAGTGATAACTTGAATGAACATTCATGACAATGACGTATGAACATCTGTAAAACAATAATAACAATGGTAATATAAAATAAAAATCTTAAATGAGAGAGATTAATGAAGGCTTTTTGTAGGCTTTCCCTGATGTTTTAAGAGTACATGGTCAACTGAAGCCACTGCGGAGAAAGCAGAACACAATAAGAGGTGTGGTTATTTAGGTCTAATTTCAGTTCCTATATCCAGTCATTAATCTTAAAAATGGTCCCTAATCCTAAACACAACATTTAAATTCAAAGAGCAAATAGTGAAAACTAATTTACCTCCTGGATGTTGACMTTGATYYTTCCATRATCATCTTTGTCCAGAGTCTTGAAAGCTCCTGAAAATGCACAAAACACTATTACTGAAGGGCAATGAAAAGGAAAAAGTCTGAAATCAAGAACATAATCGGACTGAACAGGGGAGCATTGAGGATCAGTCACTTACGACACATAGCGTCCAGTCTGACCAGGCACCCAATGAAGTTGTCAAAGTCCATGTTGCCCTGTTCATCACTGTACCTGCGGACCATCAACTGGAAGAGCTGGTCGTTGAGAGGGAAGCCTGCACACAGACATAACAGGAGAGAGACACCAATGAGACCAAACACATATATGCAGGAACAAGCTAGCTTTCATCAATTGTCATGGCTGTTTGTTGTCATTGTTATAAGGGCCTTATGATGTCAAAGATATGCAATTCCATGTTCCAGTTCTCATGATCTCTGAGCTCACCTGCAGCTTTGAAGGTAGCGGGAAGCTCGTTTGAGGAGATGAGCCCTGAGCGGTCTGCGTCATTTGATATGTAAATGCACTGAATCATAGCGGAAATAAAGTTACACCGAGAGGTCAAAGTTCATCAAATCAAACTTTTTGTCACCGGCGCCGAATACAACAAGTGTAGACCTTACCGTGAAATGCTTACTTACAAGCCCTTAACCAACAGTGCAGTTCAAGAAGAGTTAAAAAAGTATTTACAAAAAATATATATTTTTAAATTAAATAATAAAAAGTAACAACGAGGCTATATACAGGGGGTACCGGTACCAAGTCAGTGTGCGGGTGGTTCAGGTTAGTCAAGGTAATTTGTACATGTAGGTAGGGGTGAAGTGACTATGTATAGATAATAAACAGCGAGTAACAGCAGTGTACAAAACAAATGGAAGGGGGGGGTCAATGTAATAGTCCGGTGACCATAGCACCTTTTATTAAGAGTGTATTAACATAACATTTATAAAACAACATTCTTACATTATTGGCGTAAGAGGACTGTTGGAAGTTGTAGGTGGTTTTATATGAATTTCTTGCAAAGACATGTAAATCATTTCTAGCTCAAGGCAAACGTTTCACAGAAATGTCCATCATTACACAATTGTTAATATAGTGCCAATTGTCAAAATGTAACAAGAGGACTGAACTCACCTGCCATTTCTTGATGTTGTTCCATAAAAACTTGAACTCATGGAAACCTAGCTTTCCTGTGCTGTCGCTCTGTGTGCTCGTGGTTAAGGTAAAACTTAATATGAACTACTCTGATAATATAGTATAGTGTAGTATAGTCCTCCATCCTAATACAGACACTGATGTGGAAGGATACGTCCATGACAGCCACCATGCTCCTGCATGACTCGATGCTAAAGCCATCAGTTTTCAGGTCAGTACCTGAAATGAACACAGACAGACCACTCCTTCACTACAACACAGAAAACCATTCCATGGAACCAGTCTTGATCTTAGACTCCATTATGTGTGCAAGAGGTGTACAAAGACAAATATAGACACAAGCATGGTGTTTGTGTAAGAATAGGACTCACGTTTTGCAATGATCCTGTTGAGGATGTTCATCAGTTCAGTGGGGCTCACCTCCATGTCCTATAATACACAGATAGATACACAAGTAAATCCTCATACGTTGTAAATGCCTACATGTATTTGGGTCACAACCCAGCTCATAAAACGATAAGGACACTGAGAATACTTTAATGAACAGATGTTTTAGGAGTACAATCATGGACCAAATACATAGTTCTCTCTGTATTTGTGTGTGACATATTAGAACAACCTAAGTCATTGTATCAACTTTCAGCAGACACATTTGCAGCAGGTATATCTTCAGGTTTCATTCCATATGAATCTTGTGTTCCCTCCCCTTATGAGTAAGGCCTCAATGAGTTCGGGCTAGTCATCAGTTTAAAGTCGATCTTTGCCAGCTGAGCCTACCAGTAGAACATGTATCCACCCCCATCTATGACTCACACAATCTACAACCCCACAAACCTAACCAGGCAAGAGAGCCGCCCTGTCAGACAATGGTAGGAAGCACATAGAGGAACCAGTCCCTCTTCTTGTCAGTGGAATCAACCAGGGTTGGGTTGTCAGCAAACCATATCCCCAGTCTCTTACTCCACCACTGCCTGGTCCAACAGCAATGAATCATTGTGAGCAACCAGGCACCCAATGAAGTTGTCAAACTCCATGATGCAGTGTTCGTCACAGGAAGGAAATGTCTGTGGAGCCCTGGGCTTAGTGACCATAACCAATGGGGCGGAATCAATGATTTAAGCCAACCGGAGCTCTTTACTGTACTCTTCCAAAAGGCTTCTATTAGTTGGCACCAGTGCATGACGGACAGCACATTTGAAGCCTCAAATTCACCATGTCTGGGTAGATGGTTGAACCACATTCTGAAGACTGGCTCCAGATAAAGCAGGGTGAATGAGTGGAGGGGAGGGGTTTGGAATGCAAACAAGACTTAACTGGGATACAAGAGGCAACAACAGGGTTACACTGATTGTGCCAGTGTATCATCAGCCCAAAAATGAAATACCATCCATGCCATGCATAGTTGGCTGCACCTACAAAAGATAATACACCAGAAACAAATACTGTAACTTAATTAACACTGGTCGTTGGTCTGCACTATATTACAATAAACCACTAACAGTGGGTTAATGTAAATCATTTTAACAACTGTGTGTTGCCCTTGTGGAAACCCACATAATGAAACAGCCACTTTAAAACATTCAACAACAGGCCTGGTTATACAATGACACACTTATGGAAACTGAATTTGATGGACGAAAGCCTAAGATGAACTTCTCTCAATGACTCATAGCTAGAATCAAGAGAATCAAGAGGCACTCTTGACTTGACTTATCTGGGCTCTTTACTTCTCTGAATAGTATAGGAAAGGACAGTAGGTTTGGAGGTGAATAGGATAAGATATGATAGTAGTAGGAGTGCATAAGTTGACAAACAATAACTACTTACATCCCCAGCGAGTTGCTGGAACACCTTGCGGAACTGTCTCTCCTCGTCGTTCTCATTCTGCTCCGCGTAGGCCAGAGGTCTGCGTGGTGGGGGCTAGGACACAAACACAGACCAGGTTCTGTTAACACTAACACTCACAGCCCTCTTCACTGTGGTCTGGCATGCAGGACAGCAACAGTTGTGGCTCATTTGCTCAAAAGAGTAGTGTTTACTTCTAAAACTTTCCTGTCGGCAATGAGTGCACTATCATAAGACTAACATAAGACAACCCCCTTGGGTTGTGCCGTGGCGGAGATCTTTGTGGGCTATACTCTGCCTTGTATCAGGATGGTAAGTTGGTGGTTGAAGTTATCCCTCTAGTGGTGTGGGGGCTGTGCTTTGGCAAAGTGGGTGGGGTTATATCCTGCCTGTTTGGACCTGTCCGGTGGTATCGTCGGATGGGGCCACAGTATCCTCCGACCCCTCCTGTCTCAGCCTCCAGTATTTACGCTGCAGTAGTTTATGTGTCGGTGGGCTAGGGTCAGTCTGTTAAATCTGGAGTATTTCTCCTGTCTTATCCGGTGTCCTGTGTGAATTTAAGTATGCTCTCTCTAATTCTCTCTTTCTTTTTCTCTTTCTTTCTTTCTCTCTCGGAGGACATAAGCCCTATGACTATGCCTCAGGACTACCTGGCCTGATGACTCCTTGCTGTCCCCAGTCCACCTGGCCGTGCTGCTGCTCCAGTTTCAACTGTTCTGCCTGCGGCTATGGAACCCTGACCTGTTCACCGGATGTGCTACCTGTCCCAGACCTGCTGTTTTCAACTCTCTAGAGACAGCAGGAGCAGTAGAGATACTCTGAATGATCGGCTATGAAAAGCCTACTGACATTTACTCCTGAGGTGCTGACCTGTTGCACCCTCGACAACCACTGTGACTATTATTATTTGACCCTGCTGGTCATCTATGAACATTTGAACACCTTGGCCATGTTCTGTTATAATCTCCACCCGGCATAGCCAGAAGAGGACTGGCCACCCCTCATAGCCTGGTTCCTCTCTAGGTTTCTTCCTGGGTTCTGGCCTTTCTAGGGCGTTTTTCCAAGCCACTGTGCTTCTACACCTGCATTGCTTGCTGTTTGGGGTTTTAGGCTGGGTTTCTGTACAGCACTTTGACATATCAGCTGATGTAAGAAGGGCTTTATAAATACATTTGATTGATTGATTGATGATGTTCTGAAATTGTTCTGAAGGAAAATTGGTGCTAAAGGGTTTACTCACAGGATCGGATGGCACAAATTGACCAGGGTCGATGTTGCTGTTGGAGAAAACAAGAAGGACCTATTACTATTTAATAAATGTAATAAATGTCATGAATGAAGTAAGTATACTGACAGTGCTTGTTTGTGTGTGTGTGCGTGTCAAAAGGAGCCAGGCCTACCTCACAACATCCAGGATGCCACCAATGAGTCTTTTGGCCAGAAACATCTTGATGAGGGACAGAGGCGAAAATCTACAAAAGGAGTCAAGAGAGAAAAAATGATAAGAGTTCGATCATCAAACATCTGATCGATTAAACAAAAAGGCGACAAGAGCGAAAACAAGCCATAATACAGTATGTCCGGCTGTAATAAATGTGTTATTGGTGTTGAGGCTCCAACTGAAAACTTTACTCCCTGGCCTGTATTGGTAAGTAGCACAAACACTATAACCTCTGCAGCAGATGTCAAAAGTGACGAAGAAGACAAAACAAACCAACGTAAAACGGTCTGATAAACTTGTGAAGGCAATCTGATTCCATTAAATTGACATTAATACTTACAGCGACTAAATGCGTTGCTGAAGTCGGCAGATACTGAAGTGACGGCACTCCTTTTTGGTACAAACCCAATTCCGCAAGGAGTTATTTTTCAATGCATCAGAGCTCCACACCCCTGCCCAATAGAGAAGTGCGCACCATAGGGGAGAGACAGGTCGGAATGACTCTGGGTCCTATAACCCGTCGATTTATGTCAAGAATAACTGGCATTTCCCTATTGATGATATTACGGACGATGAGACTAATTCCGAGGACACTTTTACAACACTTGTATTATGTTTGAGTCACATAGATTTAAAATAATGATCAATTGAGGGTACAAGGCCTAATGTTCATTGCATTAACTGATGCTGTTTTACAAAACAATGGCATAAGATTTCATGTCCTAATAAATGTTTTTTTAGAATGGCATTTTTCCTTTCGAACTAAAGACCTATTTGCATCACCTACAACTTGCATGCAATGTAACGTTAGATGTCTGAAACGAGGGGACACATTTGAAAACGAAGAAGCTACGCTGTGTGATCTTGTCCAATAAGAAAGTACATTCACCTTCCCAAGTTGAAAACGTTTTCTCCGGTTTGGTGTCCACGGAAAACCGCCTACACTGTGATGTCAGACAAAGGACCCAGGCAGGATGCAGGAACCCTCGGGAAGTTGTAGCTGTGGATTCGTCCTGGTACAAATGGCGAACGCCATGAAAACAGTGTTGTTGACAACGCACAAGACAAGACAACGTAGACTGTTCACGTTTAAGATCCATTTACCCGGCTCTGACACTGCATTTAACGGGCGTGTAAAGTGAATACAAATGAATAAAAATAGCACTTTTATTATGCTATCAAAGCATCATATGTAGCCTAGATAGGCTATGCTATCTTGGTAAGAACATTGTTTAGTTCAGCCAGATTAATCTATTTCAACAGTTGATATGCTGTCGCAATCTACAGAATGAAGCATTGAGACAATACTTGCCTTCGTTTTACGCACCGTGCACCATTCTGCCGACAATGTAACATTGTAACCGCTTCCACTGTATTATACGCAATGTAACACTATCATTCTCCCTTGATTAGGCCGGACAAATTATCCTTATTTTTTTTTACTCTATCAGTGTTAGTCAATATGGGTTTGTTTCACGACTAGTCAATACAAGTAATAAATAGTAAGTGATCCGATCCATTCATTCATAGACTTCCTGCCCCTGGGCAAATATTGAATCTTGGCTCACCATCATGCTTACCTACGTTCCAACTATTCAGCTATTTTGTTCAGATCATTTAAAACCCAACAGGTTTTTAATCAGAATATTGACTATCTAAATGTTGTCAAAATCTATTGCAGTACTCACATGTTTTACATTTTTTCACAGCTTGTGTTACAGGAAACTTTTTTCCCTCTTCACCAAGACAATGTTTAACAATACTGTCATTCAGCTGAAATGTAAGTAGGCGATAACCTCGTTTATGTTCCTGAAAGTTAGGATAAAACTCAGTTATTTACTGAACCTTGTAGAATATCATATAGCAAGAACATGATTGCCCCTTCCTATGACTAGAATTGTAGGATGGTATACTGTCAATGCAGGATATTTGTATAATAGCATTACTGTATACAATAAGCTACTTTATTGTGTCTACAGTAAGAGCATGGGGAGGAAGTTGTTGGGGGAGGAAGTAGTAGCCTCTAGCCCTGACTCTGGCCCTCAGACAGGAACAGATCTGGAGAGAGCTCTGTGACTAAGTTGTTTTCATAAGATGTCTGCTGTTTCAGGGTTGACAGAACACTGTGAACCTCCGGTAAAACTCAACATCTCCTGGTACCTAAGGAGCTCCCGCTGCTTCTACTAGGTATTCGGTTTCGACGTAAGCTCCTCTCTCTCATTTAGAAACTAACTGCACTCTGAATGTGCTCATTCAGGCTGTTGTATTCCATAAACTCTCCAGCTTTTCCTTTTTTCAGCTTGTTCCTTGTTCTCAATTTAACAATAGGAAATGCAAGATTTAGGGTCTCGATAGGGAGAGCAGTGTCATTCATGTTTTTTGACTGTATAGACAGTGTGGTTTGTGCAAATACTTATTAACTTTATCATACCTGCTTGATTTGCAGCCTCTGAAGGCAGGGAGCTACTTCAGAACGACAGCTTTGAAACAGGAAGGAGGCAGTGGGTTCTATGTGTTTTATCAGTACCCTGCCATTGAGTGCAAACAGCACATGACTCACAGTGAGGTACAGTATATGGCAATGGGGGGTCTTATAAGAAAGCATTGTGGCACTTTATTTTACGGTACCTCAGAAATATCCCTGCATTTACATGATCAAATATTAATTACACAGTAGTGTTACATGCCAGACTCTACAGCTATGCCATATAATGCAATATTCAGAGATACACGTCTGGTTTTGTGAGATTAATAACACAGCAATGACCTTCTTTGGTTCTAAATAAGATAACTTCACTAGTAGCTAACTTCCTATTAAATGGCAAGTAGAACTAGTGGGATCTGTATAGTGAAATAAAGTGAGGGAAAAAGCATACTGCAAACAGCACAACGGTGAAACAAATACCACAACCTCATATGTTCCACCTCACTCTTTCATGTTGTCTTCCTGAGTTTCTTTGTTCACAAAAGTGTGACCTAAATATAGCAGCTCGTAGCTGATCATTAGGAAGTGCTTGTAATTCTGAATAAGTGTTTTCGTACAGTGCAGCTCATGGCGAGGCTATGTTATGGAGTAGTTCATGGCGTATCATTGTCTAATGGTTGCTACTCTGCTTTGTTTTCTGTAACAGTTCTTTCTCAACAGATTTGAGGAGCCGACTAGGCTTTCTGAGCAAGTTCAAGAACAGGTGAGTGTCCTAAAGCAGACAGGTTTTGCGTACAAATCCTTCTATATACATACACCTTTTATTTTAGATTAGATACACATGATATGTTTTGTTTGAAAAGTTCACAATAGAGCATGCAGTTGCATATAGTAGCTAGGGTTGCACATTTTGGGGAATATTCAGAGGTGGAAACTTTCCGTGGGAATTAACGGGAAAATACAGCTGAAGTCGGAAGTTTACATACACTTAGGTTGGAGTCATTAAAACTAGTTTTTCAACCACTCCATACATTTATTGTTAACAAACTATGGTTTTGGCAAGTCGGTTAGGACATGTACTTTGTGCATGACACAAGTATTTTTTCCAACAATTGTTTACAGACAGATTATTTCACTTATAATTCACTGTATCACAATTCCAGTGGGTCAGAAGTTTACATAAAATAAGTTGACTGTGCCTTTAAACAGCTTGGGGAAATTCCATAAAATGATGTCATGGCTTTAGAAGGTTCTGATAGGCTAATTTACATAATTTGAGTCAATTGGAGGTGTACCTGTGGATGTATTTCAAGGCCTACCTTCAAACTCAGTGCCTCTGCTTGACATCATGGGAAAATCAAAAGAAATCAGCCAAGACCTCAGAAACAAATTGTAGACCTCCACAATTCTGGATCATCCTTGGGAGCAATTTCCAAATGCCTGAAGGTACCATGTTCATCTGTACATATTGTATGCAAGTATAAACACCATGGGACCACGCAGCCGTCATACCGCTCAGGAAGGAGACGCATTCTGTCTCCTAGATATGAATGTACTTTGGTGCCAAAAGTGCAAATCAATCCCAGAACAACAGCAAAGGACCTCGTGAAGATGCTGGAGGAAATAGGTACAAAAGTATCTATATCCACAGTAAAACGAGTCCTATATCAACAACCTAAAGGTCCGCTCAGCAAGGAGGAATCATCAAATCAAATCAAATTATTTATATAGCCCTTCGTACATCAGCTGATATCTCAAAGTGCTGTACAGAAACCCAGCCTAAACACAAACAGCAAGCATGCAGGTGTAGAAGCACGGTGGCTAGGAAAAACTCCCTAGAAAGGCCAAAACCTAGGAAGAAACCTAGAGAGGAACCAGGCTATGAGGGGTGGCCAGTCCTCTTCTGGCTGTGCCGGGTGGAGATTATAACAGAACATGGCCAAGATGTTCAAATGTTCATAATGACCAGCAGGGTCAAATAATAATAATCACAGTAGTTGTCGAGAGTGCAGCAAGTCAGCACCTCAGGAGTAAATGTCAGTTGGCTTTTCATAGCGATCATTAAGAGTATCTCTACCGCTCCTGCGGTCTCTAGAAAGTTGAAAACAGCAGGTCTGGGACAGGTCTGGGACAAGAAGCCACTGTTCAAAAAAGCCAGACTACGGTTTGCAACTGCACATGGGGACAAAAGATCGTACTTTTGGGAGAAATGTCCTCTGGTCTGATTAAACAAAAATAGAACTGTTTGCCAATAATGACCATTGTCATGTTTGGAGGAAAAAGGGGGAGGCTTTCAAGCCGAAGAACACCATCCCAACCGTGAAGCACGAGGGTGGCAGCATCATGTTGTGGGGGTTCTTTGCTCCAGAAGGGACTGTTGCACTTCACAAAATAGATGGTATCGTGAGGTGGGAAATTATGTGGATATATTGAAGCAACATCTCAAGACATCAGCCAGGAAGTTAAAGCTTGGTCGCAAATGGGTCTTCCAAATGGACAAAGACCCAAGCATACTTCCAAAGTTGTGGGCAAAATGGCTTAAGGACAACAAAGTCAAGTATTGGAGTGGCCATCACAAAGCCCTGACCTCAATCCTATAGAAAAGTGTGGGTCGAACTGAAAACGCGTGTGCGAGCAAGGAGGCCTACAAACTGACTCAGTTAAACTAGCTCTGTCAGGAGGATGGGCCAAATTACCAACTTATTGTGGGAAGCTGGTGGAAGGCTACCCGAAACGTTTGACCAATCTAAACAATTTAAAGGCAATGCTACCAAATACTAATTGAGTGTATGTAAACTTCTGACCCACTGGGAATGTGATGAAAGAAATAAAAGCTGAAATAAATCATTCTGTCTTCTATTATTCTGACATTTCACATTTTTAAAATAAAGTAGTGATCCTAACTGACATAAAACAGGGATTGTGAAAAACGGAGTTTAAATGTATTTGGCTAAGGTGTATGTAAACCTCTGACTTCAACTGTATGCAAATTAATATTAATACCATTTAAATGTAGATGTTTTTTGCATTGGATATATTGACCATATCATATGGTCAGAAAGATAAACCTTTTACCTTATAAGTAGACATAATTGCAAATGATTAAATCCTTCCAATAGAAATAATAAAAACAATTTAGTTACGAATTGAACTTTTATTAAATCAGTTGACTCTTCACATGTGAGGATTTCACTGAACAACAAAAGAAAGGGAATATTGAATGATCCCCAATGATCCATCGCATCTCCCAAAAACATTTTCAACATACGTCTGTAAACTAAAGCTTTGGTTGTTTTCCTCTTAGGCTTCCATGTCTTCTCCCTGGACCTCCTCAATGTCCACCTCTTGAACATCAGACTCTGAGGCCTCATCTTCACTGTCACTTTCCCACCTTGTTGAGGATGGATTGTTGTCAGGCTCAAAAAGCCTCAAATTGGTGGCCATCCGGGCAAATTTTTCAACCCTTGTATAGGTCAGCCTGTTGCGTGCTTTGGAGTGTGTGTTCCCGAACAAGGACCAGTTGCGCTCTGAGGCGGCTGATGTTGGTGGGATTTGGAGGATGATGGAGGCAACAGGGGAAAGAGTCTCTGATCCACAAAGTCCCTTCAAACAGGTGGCGGATGAGATATCTTGGCACGACTGCCATATTGCATCTCCATCCCAAAGCCCTTGCTTGGAAGTGTACTTTGCCAGACTGCAAAGAACCTTGCCCTCATCCAGGCCAAGGTGGCGAGACACGGTAGTGATGACACCATAGGCCTTGTTGATCTCTACACCAGACAGGATGCTCTTGCCAGCATACTTGGGGTCCAACATGTATGCTGCGTAGATTGCTGCTATACCTTGATGGCCCTTCACATACCTAACGATTTCCTTCCTCCACTGTTTTCAATGCCATGATGTCATTGAGCAGATTCAATGCATGAGCAGCACAGCCAATGGGTATGATGTGAGGGTAGGACTCCTCCACTTTAGACCAAGCAGCCTTCATGTTCGCAGCATTGCCTGTCACCAGTGCAAATACCTTCTGTGGTCCAAGGTCATTGATGACTGCCTTCAGCTCATCTGCAATGTAGAGACCGGTGTGTCTGTTGTCCCTTGTGTCTGTGCTTTTGTAAAGTACTGGTTGAGGGGTGGAGATGATGTAGTTAATAATTCCTTGCACACGAACATTCGACGGCCCATCAGAGAAGATTGCAATACAGTCTGCTTTCTCTATGATTTGCTTGACATTTACTTGAACTCTGTTGAACTCTGCATCTAGCAAATTAGTAGATAAAGCATGTCTGGTTGGAGGGGTGTATGCTGGGCGAAGAACATTCAGAAATCTCTTCCAATACACATTGCATTTGAGCCTCAGAGGTGAACCAGTTGCATACACAGCTCGAGCAAGACATTCATCAGCATTTCTCTGACTACGTTCCTCCATTGGGTAAAAGTAATGTCTGATTCCAGGAGGTCCATGAGCTGTTGCTATCGATAAAGGTGTCTGATTCATCATTTTCACCTCGAATATAAGTAGAGGGACTTTTGTCAGAGGTCGCTTGTTGTGAGCGCTGAGGGAACTTTATGCACTTGGCCAGATGATTCTGCATCTTTGTTGCATTCTTCACATATGATTTGGCACAGTATTTGCAAATGTACACAGCTTTTACTTCTACATTAGCTGCAGTGAAATGTCTCCACACATCAGATAGTGCCCGTGGCATTTTCCTGTAAAGATTAGGAAAAAAATTGTAAAAAAAAACAAAATACAATTCCATGTATGTAACGTTCGTTCTTCTCTTCTGAGGAGGAGCATGGATCGGACCAATATGCAGCGTAGGTTGAATTCATAATGATTTATTTAAAGACGAACACGAAGCACACTTGAACAACTACAAAATAACAAACGACGTAAACAGACCTGAACATGAGAACTTACAGACAACGAAGAACGCAGGAACAAACTAACAAACGAAACAGTCCCGTGTGGCACAAACACTGACACAGGAACAATCACCCACAAACAAACGGTGTGAACAGCCTACCTTAATATGGTTCTCAATCAGAGGAAACCTAAAACACCTGCCCCTGATTGAGAACCATATCAGGCTAATTAACAATGAACCTAAACATAGAAACACATAACATAGAATGCCCACCCCAACTCACGCCCTGACCATACTAAACAAATACAAAAACAAGGGAAAACAGGTCAGGAACGTGACAATGTACAGATAAATAGTTAAGCAGTTAGATTAAACAACTCCTTTGTAAGATAAATGTTTTAAAATGAAACATGTATAGAAACAGTTGAATTAACACTCCTCAGTTAGCAGGCTCAAGTAAGCTAAAACCCACATGTTAGCAAAAACTAACTAGCAGAAATTGTAAACAAGTTAGAAATGATTGAAACACTTTGCAGTAGGCTACTATTTACTAGTTAACAAAAAATAATGTATGTCATATAAAATATATTCACCCCACCCAGTATTGTAATCAAAACTTGATTACTTGATTACTGTCCTTGGGTCAGACAGTGTAGTAGTGTGGGCTCAATAGCATCTCATTAGTGTGTAAGATCTTGAGAATCAGCTGTACATGTGATGGAAGAGTGCACTGTGCATGCAGAGGATTGCAATTCCATTGAATTGGGGATAGTTTAACCAAAATATGCCACAAGACCTAGAATTGCCTTATGTGTATCCAACAAAAAAGGTTCACTGTTATAAGCTAACTTTTTTGTGGCAAAATTCTAAGCAAAATACTTCGAATTTTCCCCGGGCCCTGAACTGTCCATGGAAATTCCAGAAATGTACCGGAAAGTTTGCGACCCTTTGCCAACCCTTAATAGCTAACCACAGTAATCACGCTAGGTGGTCATTGGCAATGACTGCTCTTTTACTCCGCCCTTGTTTTAGCCTGTCACTGTCAGGACAATAGGGATTGAGGAAATGGAGCGGCTGAGGAGTCCAAAAGGAGGTAAATCACGAAACTCAAACATCTCAGTGATATTCAAATGCAAATATATGCTAGTGTATGGAATATGTAGATGTATTGGTGAATAAGGCGATTGGGTCCCTGTGATTTCCCAGCCTATGCAAAGGGCCAGGGAAATCAGCTTATCATTAATCAGTTCTTCTGCTCTTTTTAGGCGGTTGCTGTCAAAGCAGAGGCAGCTGTGGCAGCAGGCAAAGCTTCCAGCCCCGCGTGCAAAGAAAGGAAGTTGGTGAGTGGTTTCCTTTGTCCCCGTAAGAACCATGGCCAGAATGAAGATACAGTTGAAGTCGGAAGTTTCCATATACAACCTTTAGCACAAATATATTTAAACTTCAGTTTTGTTTCACATTCCTGATATTTAATCCTAGTAAGCATTCCCTGTTTAGGTCAGCTTAGGATCACCACTTTATTTTAAGAATGTGAAGTGTCGAGAAGTAATAGTAAGAGAATTGAGTTTTTTCAGCTTTTTTGTATTTCTTCCAT
The DNA here is from genome assembly GCF_002910315.2 of Salvelinus sp. IW2-2015. Lineage (NCBI taxonomy): Eukaryota > Metazoa > Chordata > Actinopteri > Salmoniformes > Salmonidae > Salvelinus > Salvelinus sp. IW2-2015. The sequence goes on along the minus strand of NC_036862.1, from coordinate 9,806,810 downwards.
CACATTCCAGTGGGTCAGAAGTTTACATACACCTCAATTATGCTATTTGGTAGCATTGCCTTTAACATGGTGTTAACTTTGGGTCAAACGTTTCGGTAGCTTCCACCAGGGCTTCCCGAAATAAGTTGGGTTGTAATTTTTGGTCCATTCCTTGCCTGACAGAAGTGGCTGTCAACTTGGGCTCAGGTGTGTTGCTAGACCTCCTTGCTTCGCTACACGCTGCGTTTTCGAGTTTTCTGGCCCAACAAAATTGTTTCATATAGGATTGAGGTCAGGGCTTTGTGATGGCGCACTCCAATACTTGACTTTTTGTTGTCCTTCAAGCCATTTTGGGCTGACACTTTGGAAGTATGCTTGGGGCATTGTCCATTCTGGAAGACGCCCATTTTTGCACCAAGCTTTAACTTCTGACTGATGTCTTGAGAGTTTGCTTCAATATCCACATAATTTCCCACCTCATGTGCCATCTATTTTGTGAAGTGCACAAGCTCCTCCTGCAGCAAAGCAACAACACAAGCCATCCTCGTGCTTCACTGTTGGATGGTGTTCTTCAGCTTGCAAGCATCCCCCTTTTTCCTCCAAACATAACGATGATCACAATGGCCAAACAGTTCTATTTTTGTTTCATCAGATCAGAGGACATTTCTCCAAAAAGTATGATCTTTGTCCCCATGTGCAGTTGCAAACCGTAGTCTGGCTTTTTTATGGCGGTTTTGGAGCAGTGGCTTCTTCCTTGCTGAGCGGCCCTTTCAGGTTATGTCGATATAGGACTTGTTTACTGTGGACATAGTACTTTTGTCTCTGTTTCCTCGCAGCATCTTCAAAAGGTCCTTTGCTGTTGTTCTGGGATTGATTTGCACTTTTCGCTCACCAAAGTACGTTCATCTCTAGGAGACAGAACGCGTCTCCTTCCTGAACGGTATGACGGCTGTGTGGTTCCATGGTGTTTATTCTTGCATACAATTGTTTGTAAGAGTAACGTGGTACCTTCAGGCGTTTGGAATTGCTCCCAAGGATGAACCAGACTTGTGGAGGTCTACAATTTTTTTCTGAGGTCTTGGCTGATTTCTT